>NW_006408796.1:2745945-2828745 GCF_000296735.1 Chrysochloris asiatica | reverse complement strand
TCCTCTTCGCTTTCAGCAAGCAAGAATTCTATCATCGGCATATCGCAGGTTGTTAATGAGTCTTCCTCCAATCCTGATGCCATGTTTTTCTTCATAGAACTCAGCTTCTCGGATTATTTGCTCAGCATACAGGTTGAATAAGTATAGTGAAAGAATACAACCCTGTTGCACACCTTTCTTAATTTTAAAGCATTCAGTGTTCCCATGTTCTGTTCAAACAACTGCCTCTTGGTCCAGGTATGGATTCCTCATGAGCACAATTAAGTGTTCAGGAATACTCATAATTAACAATGTTGTCGATAGCTTGTCATGATCCACATAATTGAAAGCCGTTATGTAGTCAGTAAAGCACAGGTAAACATCTTTCTGATATTCTCTGCTTTCAGCCAAGATCCATCGGACATCAGCAATGATATCTCTCGTTCCATGGCCTCTTCTGAATCCAGCTTGAACCTCTGGAAGTTCTCTGTCAATGTATGATTGTAGACATTTCTGTATTACCTTTAGTAAAATTTTAATCACATAGGATAGCAAAGATATCGTCCGATGATTGCCGGACAATAAACAAAATCGTACCAAGCCTGTATAGGGTTTATGAGGAGGAGCTTGTGAGTCTGAAGAGCTGACTCTGCAGTTCAAGCTGACCTTGTGGTCCAGTGCATTATCCAACAGCGCTACACCAGGATTCCAAAGGGTATGTTATTACGTGCCTCTGATTCACAGGGACCCTATGTAGGGTTTCCAAGGAGCAGCTGATGAGTTTGAACCACTGACCTTGCAGTTCAAACCGATGTCACGGTCCAGTGGGACTCCAGAGGGTTTGTTGTTGCTGTTGTTAAGTGTCATCGAGTAGGTTCTGACACACAGTGACCCAGTATAGGGTTTCCAAAGAGCAGCTGGTGAGTTTGAACCACCGACCTTGTGGTCCAAACCAACCTTGCAGTCCTGTGTGTATCCCTCCAGCGCCACACCAGGATTTTGGTACTGGATTCACTGGGTTGATTTGATACTTGAACTTAAACTAGAAAATAGCATTGCCATCCCATAAACACACACAAGTACACACAAACTAAACCCCTTCACAACCGCATCTGGTGGATCTAATTTGGGGAAAGATACTAGTGTTGTATAGATTTCCATTCATGTGTCTCCTCAAGCCAACAACATTAAAGCGTATGTGTGTTTATAATGCTCCTAGCTAGCGTTTACACGCTTTCTACCCTACCCAACCCCCATGCCCGCATCCCTTTTCATTTATAGCTTATTTTATTCTAGTTTTATTATTCACTCCATCACACATTATCAGTTGTTATCAGCCCTTGAGTTTGTCTTCTTATTTGTTGTTGTTGTTATGTGCCATCGAGTCGGTTCCGACCCATAGCGACCCTGTACAGGGTTTCCGAGGGTGTAAATCTTTACGGGAGTAGAAAGCCTCATCTTTCCCCCGCGGAGCAGCTGGTAGTTTCGAACCACTGACCTTAAGGTTCGCAGCCCAATTCGTAACCACTACGCTAGTCTGTTTAAATATGTCACAGACTGCCAGAAGGAGCAAATCTCTCTTGGTGGGACAAGTCCCTGGAAAAGGACACCATGCTTGGGAAAGTGGAGGGTCAGTGAAACACATGCAGACCCTCAATGAGATGGACTGACACCAGGGCTCCAACAGTGGTCTCCAACGCAGCAGCGACTGTGAGGACAGGGCCGTGTTTTGTGCCGTTGTGTGTGGGATTGTTCTGAGTGGAAGCTGACGCCACAGCTCCCATCAGGGGAACGTGTCTCCTCCACAGTGCTGCTAATCCTGTCCTCTGTCCTGCCTGCCTCCCCATTCTCAAATCCCTGTTCCTGGGATGGCCATCACACATTGCTCACAGTCTTTAATTATTTGGATTATGTTTTGTTGTTGTTGTTAAGTGCCGTTGAGCCAGTTCCGACTCATAGCAACCCTGTATAGGGTTTCTGAGGAGTGGCTGGGTGAGTTTGAACTGCCAACCTTGTGATTCAAACCGATCTTGTGGTCCAGTGCTTATCCTTCAGTGCCACACCAGGATTACATTTAACTTCATGTTTTTTCCTCAGTGAAGCAATTGAAGAGACCATTATCCTTTCTGATTTCAAGCTCAAGAATTTTTTTTAATGAGGAAGCACACATGCACAAATATGTACACATATGTGCATATGTTCGTGTGTGCTTGTTATTTAAAAGAAAAAGAAAAGAAAAAGGAGCTCTGGTAGTGTAATGGTTACGACTCTGGCTGCGAATCTCATGGTCAGCAGTTCAAAACTACCAGTGGTTCCACAGGAGAAATAGGGGACTTTCTGCTCCCGTAAAGGTTTACAGCCTTGGAAGCCCTACACAGGGTCCCTATGAGTCAGAACAGACTCCACGGCACATAGCCAACCAACCATATATATAAAGAAACGTGAAGACAATTATTTTATAAATACGTGACTGTATTTTTCTTCATGTCCAGAAACTCTGATTGAATAGAACTCAGGTATTCCCCCCCGACCAACAACTCCCACACAATTCAAAGATCTAACACCACGTTTCCATTTGTACCAAAATGGGCAAGATAATGAAGGCACAGGCTCACTTTGGGTCAACCACGGAGTCAGGAGGCACTAATGACACAAAAAGCAGAAGGGTACAATCACAAAACGCCAGTGTTCAGAGTCTTGGGTAGCTTTTCTACCTTTAACATTTGGCAAAATTCAGTCTAGATATTTCACAGGAAAAAAGAGAGAGACGTTACAGTTACAATGTCTGATTGCCTAGAATGAGTGTTCAAAACAAGGAGAAGGGACAAAATGAAAGGAGGAGAAAAGAGATGCCCACTCCCTTGGATTCTCCTTCCTTTCTGAGGGTTTCAGATGCCCTGCCCATAGAAATGCCAGCTAGACCTGAAGATTTAAGAGACGTTGGGTAGTTGCTGGTCTGGTCCCTCAAAACACAACTACATGTTGATCTCACAATCACACAACTAGCTGGATGTCTACTTTTCAGTTAGAAACCATAAGCCACATTTGGTTATTTAAAGGTGACCTAAAACGTTTAAAGACTGTAGGGTCAGCATTGGGCTGCAAACCCCAAGGTCAGCAATTCAAACCCACCAGCTGCTCCTTGGAAACCCTATGTGGGTTCGTTATGAGTTGGAACCGACTCAATGGAACTTAACAACGATAAGAACAACAACACATTTAAAATACAGGAAAAGATATGCTCTACTGTCCCAACTTAAAAAGAAGCAGCACAAAACAGATGACCTATTGAGACCAACGGCAAATAAATACTCTCTACTCTAGGAAATTATGGGGATTGCTTCTCAATTTCTGATAACCACTTCACTCTGCACACAGCAGAAACTCGCTTCATGATTTTAGGAGACTATCTCCATCATATAAAAGATGAGGGTGTAAGTTAGGTCTGAGCAGGCAGAAGAGCATCCTGCAAAAGCACAAGACAAATGAACAACACTCGGCAGACCGTGTGGACATCATAACTATGATCTATGTGATGGTATACAACTGCTTGCTTGGCCTGGGCTAACGTCGTCACCCGCTGCAAGACCAGCGATGGTAACCAACCATTCGACAAGCACGCCCATACTTACAACTGCAGAAATAACACGGACATGCATCAACTACCCAAGTTTTATGTATATATTTTAGAATTTGTCCGGGGAAATTCATTTTGGTAGGATTTTCCACAACCTTCCCCTAAAGCTACTTTTGATCGCCTTGGTCTTTCTACATCAGAGTCTACAGAAAATTGTGTTATGTTCAACTGTTTCCAAGTATCAGGAACAAGGGCGCTGAAACAGCAAGGAATTGTAACTATTTTTCAGCGAGTTACAAAAAACTGTTCTGCATGCTTGAAAAGTTCATTGTAAATGAAAATAATAATACAATACTTATAGGAAGAGCTCAACAATTTGGTGCCTTTTTTTTTTCTTTTTGTTTTAAAAACAATCTCTAATACTCATCTCTGACAACACAGTATGTATATAGATAGGAAGTTCATTTCCATGTTTCTTACATAAAAATAACTATCAGAAATTATCAATCGATCACTGTCAGCTGATTTATATCCAATTGACTCACTGCAGAAGGGAGACAAAAAAAAAAAACCTAAAGTAATCATTAAAGCTCACAGTTTAAATGTTTTCCTTTTTTTTTTTTTTTTGCATGTTTGAAATTTTTTGGTGGCTTGTCTGTGCTCTGTTGCCAGCTGGTTTCCCTATCAGTGGCCTCCCAGTAGGCTAGACAGGAAGCTCGAAGACTTCTTACTTTGTTGTACTGCTGCTTCCTGGTCTGGTGTAAGTCCCAACTCACTCTCAATTTGATCAAGTTCTGCCTGGTCCAGGAGTTCAAAGTCATCACCTTCTTCAGTGTCTGTATCCTCGGCGAGGCTGGCCGCGGCCTGAGAAAGGGCTTGCTGTTTACCCTGGAGCTGGTCTTTGAGGGCAGCAGTCACGGCAGCTGAGATGACGTCCCCAGCCAAGTTGCTCATCAGCTGAAAGGTCTGGTCACTGTTCAGAGGAAGCGTGAGACCAGCCACCGAGGGCCTCTCTTGGTTCAATCTACGGCCACTGTCCAACTGGTCCTTCTTTCTCTTGAACTCAACAGGCAGGCCAAGGCTTAATTCATCTTCATCATTTGTTCCCATGCCATTTTCTAAAGATGGAAATTCTGAAAGGTCTCGAGAGAAGACTTCCTGTTCACTAGGTCGGTCAAGATCTGTGAAATGTGTAAAAGAGATTCATATGTAAGCACCATAACACAGAGATGACAGCAAATAGATCTGGTTTTAGTATGACCCTCTCTGGTCAGCCTTGACCTTCATCTAAGCTCAACTTAAATCAGCTTCTCCACTGAATTGGGAACCCTAGGGATGGCAATGTACTCCTTACTTAACAACTAACTTGTTATTCAACACTTTACATTTATGAACACAGTAAAACATCTACCATCTGACTATTTTGTGTAATAACAACGTACCTTGAAGTTCAAGGTGCAAGGCAAGAATGACGCTGGCTGGGCCATGATTCTCAGCAATTTGCCCTTATACGTAATGATGTAATGTGGCAGGTATTTACTAACGTAACTACCCTCCATTTTACGATACGTGATCATCCTCTAACTTCCCACAACGCCAACATTCACATAATGACCTGGGTTTTGGAACTAACCCTGTCAGTAAGCAGGGAATGGATGCACTACTACATGTGTACCCTATAGTTTTTTGCCTTTCTGAAAAAGGACAAAACAGTATATGACTTAATATTCAAAGTTGTGTACCATTAGTTTGGAGCTAGAAGTCCTGGTGTGGCGCTGTGGGTTAATGCGCCAGATTGCAAAGTCGTTTGAACTGCAAGGTCGGTGGTTCAAGCTCATCAGCTGCTCCTCAGAAACCTTATACAGGGTCACTATGGGTCGGAATCGACTTGATGGCACTTCACAACAGTAACAAGAAGTTTGGAGCTGACTAAAGTTTAAATGGTCATCACAAACAAAAATTCCATCTTGCCCTTGGGTTGGGAATAGTTTAGTTTAAGCCAGTGTAGAAATGTGTGATGATGAAAATTTTTAAAAAGACTCCAATTGGACGTTTTCATGGATTCTGGCACGACTATTAATGAGTATCATCTATTCCTAACATTTTGATTTGTGGAGATAAATATGTGTATCCCTAAACTTGTATTTCTTTAAGACAATGAAATAAAAGTTACTGAGTCTTCTACTCCATATGCATCCCAAGAGAATGTGGAAACATTCGGCTCTCCATAAATACATCTGAAATGGACTACACCCGTCGACCACTGAATCCTTGAGCAGTGGCCACTGAGTCAATTCCAACTCATGGTGGTCTCATGGGTGTCAGATTAGAACCATAGTCCACAGGGTTTCAATGGGTGACTTCTCAGAAGCAGAGCACCAGACCTTTCTGCGTGGATGTGGACCTTTAGTCTTTCAGTTCCAAGTACATGCATCACACACACATATAATATATGCAAGTTGGTTCTGACTCATAGTGACCCTTTATAAGGTTTCCAAGGAGCGACTGGTGGGTTTGAATTGCTGACCCTGCAGTTAGCAGTCCAGTGCTTATCCCACAGCAACACACTGGTATGGTGGTTATGTGCCATGGAGTCAGTTCTGACTCATAGTGACTCATCTTTACAGAAGCAGGTATGTATGTATGTATATATTTGTGTGTATGTGTGTGTATATATTGGCATCTTGGTGTGGCACGGTGGGTTAATGCACCAGACTGCAAAGTTGTTTGAACTGCAAGGCTGTTAGTTCAAGCTCACCAGCTGCTCCTCGGAAACCCTATACAGGGTTGCTATGGGTCAGAGCCGACCGATGGCACTTAACAACAACATATATATGTATATATATGTGTGTGTGTGTATATATATATATATATATATATCGATATAGAGATATATAGAGAGATATATACAGTTTAAGCCAATACAGATGAGGCTTTCTGGGAGCAGAAAGCCTCATCTTTCTCCTGCAGAGCAGCTGGCAGCCTCAAATCATGGACCTTGTGACTCTCAGTCCGGTGTTTATCATAAGGAGCCACAATGCTCCCATCTATATACACAGCACACAATAACAATAACAACATACATTTGTATATTTACATGTGTGTCCACCACTCATCTAGCAGTTTGTCATACTATGGTATGTGTTGCTTGCATGTTGCTGTGATTCTGGAAGCTTGGCCACCGGTATTTTAAATACCACCAGGGTCACCCATGGTGGACAGGTTTCAGCTGAACTTCCAGACTAAGACAGACTAGGAAGAAGAGGCAGACCACTGTTGAACGTTTAGCCCCTGTCAACCCTTATGACTAGAAATGGGACACTGTCAGAATAGTGCTGGAAAACGAAAACATTTGAAGAACACCACAATATTGTCACATATAGTGTTGGAAGACGAGCCCCTCAGATTGGAAAGCATTCAAAACATGACTGTGGAAGAGCCGCCTCCTCAAAGTAGAGTTGACTATGATGACGCTAATAGAGTAAAGCTTTGAGGACCTTCATTTGCTTATGGGGCACAATTCAAAATGTGGAGCAATAGATGTAAACATCCATTAATCAATGGAACACGGAATGGATGAAGTACGAAATGAGGAAAATTGGAAGTTGTCAAAAATTAAATGGAACGCAGAAGATCTATCTTCTAGGCATTAGTGAGACAAAATGGACTTGTATTGGCCATTTTCAATAGGACAAATTAAAGATGAATGCCATTACATTCATGATCAAAAGAACACTTCAAGATTTATCTTGAAGTACAATGGTTCTGTGATAGATAATATCCATTCACTTACAAGGAAGAGGCTTGGTGTGGTGCTGTAGAATAAACAAAGAGCAACAACGTCAGTTTAAACCACAAGGTAAGCAGTTCAAACTCACCAGCCACTCCTTGGACACCCTATACTGGGTCGCTATGAGTTAAAACTGACTTGATGGTACTTAACAACAACAACAACAAATAGCATATTTTCTTTTCCCATTTAACAATTGACAGAAGCATGCACTTATAATAATAATAAAAATAAAAGTCTTCCAAAATCTGAACCTACCATCAGACGTGTCTGTCTGTGGAGTATATCCCTCAGAGAGGTTGAAGGTCCCGTTATCCGTCCAGGACACTTCTGATACATCTGTGTCTGACACAGATAACTCTTTAGCAGCAACCGTGAGGCTCATCTGAGTCAACATAAGTAGAACAACCGTGATACATTTTAAATTCCTAATAAAAAAACTTTTGAAAAAGCCATACTATGACCAAAACATGTTTGAGCAATAAAAGCCAGATGATTCCACCACCCCTGCACACACCCACACACACACTTTTTGAAAATGTTCAATCAATCACCTTTTAGAAGTGGGAGGCATCTATGAAGAAAACCATTCGGCTTTGATGCATGTAAAGAAAGGTATCATCAAATGACACAGGAGAAAAAGAAATGGCAAATACCTTAGGGCAAAGGGCAGAAAAGTCTAATTCACTGTCATCCTTGTGACTTTTTTCTTTATCTGCTTCTGTTGAGAAAAATAATGTGGACACTTTCAGTTTCCTGGCTCACACAGATAGACTGCTTTCTTTTTTTCCATTGAAGACCTGCTCTTACCCCACATTTCTCATAGTCTCTAATGCCTCCATATAATTAAATCTTTTCACATATTTACAAAATGCTTGATTTCCAAAGGAAATTGTCTCTTATGGCAATAGTCCTCCAAGTCTGGTCCATGGACCACTACAGCCCACAGCATCGCTGGAAACTTGTTAAATGGGCAGATTCCCAAGCCCGCCCCTCCCACTCCACTGCTTCTGAATTGATTCTGATCCTGGTGACCCACAGGACCAAGCAGAATTGCCCTATTCTAGACCTTCTGAATCAGAAACTTGGGGACAGGGAGAGTCAATCCATGCTTTAAGGACCCTTCCAAGTGATTCTGATGCAAACTACAGTTTGAGAATCACTGCTGGATAAGGTCATAGGTCATACTGAGAAGAGGAGAAGGATCCCCTATTTTCTTTATTCTACTCTTTCCCTCCCTTCTTATCTGGTTTCCGGTGTGGTACTGTAGGATCAGCACTGGACTGCTAATCCCAAGGTTGCTAATTCAAATCTACCAGTCTCTCCTCAAAAACCCTGTACTGGGTTCCTGTGAGTTGGAATCAATTCAACAGCAATAAACAACAAGTCTTTACTACCTGGCTCAGTTATTCTATTTACAATTGTCGTTGTTAAGTGCCATCAACAAGTCAGGCTCTGACCCAGAGCGACCCTGTATAGGGTTTCCAAGGAGCAGCTGGTAAACTTGAACCACAGGCCAAGTGGGCTTTGCTGTTCAGCGCATTAACCAACATCACCACACCAAGAGTCCTCTGTTTGCAACAGTCCCACCCAAATTGAAGCAATTTAAACACAGTAAATAAATCATAGATTTAAAAAACATAGACAGTGGTTTAACCGTTGTCTCCTCCATGCACAATTTGGATAAGAAGTCAGTTTATTAAAGGATTATGTTTGAGAATAGAATACAAGTCTTAGACCGTATTATTTTGGGGGATTATCTTCTAAAGCAGAATACCCTACAAGGTATCAAAGGTGGTTTATTTCATAGTAAAATTCTTGAATGGAATCTAAAGTTCAAACTTTACCTACCAGATCCCTCACGTTTCTTCTGATTAATAAATTCCCCAATTCCAAAGTCTAGTTTCAACAGAACTGACTTGATTTTGCTGTATAGTTTTTGTCCCATGTCATTACACTTAAACAGCGGGCACAAAAATGCACAGAGTACTGAAAGACACAAAGAAAGACAGGCAGAGTTAGGTGACCTTCCTTACAAAAAGATACACCTCAAAACACCACCCAAAACACCACTTCAGGTCTCAAAGTGACAAAAAGGAGCTTACTTTTTAAGAATATACCTCCGTTAATTCAGTTCCTAATTTCTATCCTAATTCCTGTAATCAAAATATTCTAATACACAGGCACACACACACACACACACACAGATGAAAGACTATCAGTTAGCGCAACTCCCTCCCTTCAATCCTTTTACCTTCAAAAAAATATACAGGATGCTTACCTGTTTTCACAACAATAGTCCTTGATTCAATACTCAGCGTGACATGTTTATTACACCCTCTTGTATCAGGGGAACATTATTCTAGTCTATGAGGAGCAGAGTTTTCATTCTCATGAAATCTACATTTTCTAGAATCATCATGATAGAAAAATTCTTCATCAAATCAGTCTCTGTTTTAAATTATCTTTGAACCTTAACCCTTGAGAAAACCCACTTCCTGAAAATTAGCTTGAAATTTTTAAAAAATATATTTTATTGTATTTTAGGTGAATGAATACACACAACAAATTAGGTTCTCATTTAACAATTTCTGCACAGCTTGTTCCATGACATTGGTTGCATTTGTTTATAATGGGTCAGCGTTCTCATCATTTCCATTTTGTCATTGTTATTCTGTTTCCATTAATTCAGCTTCCCTGGAATCCTGGTGTGGCACTATGGGTTAAAGCGCTGGGGTGCACAGTCGCTTTGAGCTGTATGGTCAGAGGTTCAAGCTCACCAGTCGCTCCTTGGAAACCCTATACAGGGTCGCTATGGGTCAGAACCAACTTGATTGCACTTTACAGCATGTCTTTCCTTAACTTCTCATCTTTGTTTGAGGGTAAATGTTGGACTGTTTGGTCTTATATAGTTGATTATTTAGGGCACACAGTATTCATGGGTGGTATTGTTTATTTTATAGACCTATTATTTGGATGGAGTCCTAGTGTGGAGCTGTGGGTTAATGCGCTGGACTGCAATATCGTTTGAACTGCAAGGTCGGCAGTTCAAGCTCACCAGCCACTCCTGGGAAACCCTATACAGGATCGCTATGGGTTGGAATCAACTCAACGGCACTTAACAACAACAATTATTTGGATGAAAGTTGATCACCAAGAGTAGCTTTAGTTACAAGTCCAAAGGGTATGTTTAGGCGATAGTCTCAAGTGTCTGTCGGACCAGTAGATTTGGCTTTCTTTTATGAATTTGAATTTTATTCTATATTTTTCTCACCTTCCATCTGGGACCTTCTATTGTGTCCCTGGTTAGAATGGTTGGTTGTAGTCGTTCTTCTGGTCTCAGGCTAAATGAGATTGTGATTCATGTGGATCTTTTTTTTTTTTAGTTAACATTTATTGTGATTTAGGTGAAAGTTTACATAGAAATCAGTTTTCCCAACCAACAGTTCATACACAAATTGTTCCGTAACATTGGCTGCAATTCTTGCCATGTCAACTCTCTCCTTACTTTCTCCCTGAACCCCTCCCTCCCCCATTTCCATTATCTGGCTTCCCTGTCCCTCCCAGTCTTCTCATCTTAAGTTCTGGGCAAATGTTGGTCTCCTAGAGCTAAATGTCCTAAGGAGCACATTCTTCGCATTGTTTGTTTTATTGTCTCATCTATTACTTGGCTGGAAGGAGGTCTCCAGGAATGTCTTTAGTTTCAAGTTAGAGGCTCCTCTAGTCCTGTCTGACCAGTAAGTCTGGTCTTATTTTAGGCTTTGAATTTTGATTTTCCTGTTGTTGTTGTTTTTAACACTCATTCTAACTGATCCTGGTCTTGGTGGTAATGGTAGCCGAGCACCATCTAGTTCTTTGGGTTTCATGTAAGAGAAACTGTGGTTCATGTGGATCATTATGGATGAATTACTTTCTTGAGTTTTCACTTTTCTTTGTTCTCTGATGTTCCAGGTCAGAAGAGACCAATAGGTGTGTCTCAGATGGCCACTCACAAGTTTTTAAGACCCCAGACACAACTAACCAAACTGGGACATAGAACACTGTCCCTGAATGCTATCTTTAGTCACACAATGGTGGTGGGTGGTCATGTTCCATGGGGTTGGTTCCAACTCATAGTAACCCCATATAGGATTTCTGAGGCTGTGAATCTTTACAGGAGCAGAAAACCTCATCTTTCTTCCATGGAGCTGCTGGCAGTTTTGAACTACTGTTAACCGTGAGACGAGCAACCTGACTTGTAACCACTACACTAACAGAACTCCAACAATAACTTACCTTAATTAGCAAAGAACTTATGCTTTCACAAACTCCAACAGCTAGGCTGAAAGCTACATTTTAAGTCAAATCAGTAATTAGCTGAGTTGTTCATGTTCCATATTCATGAGTCACTAGTGTTGGTAAGTGCCGTTGAGTTGGTTCCAACTCATAGTGACCCTGTATAGTTTCCAAGGAGTGGCTGGTGGGTTTGAATGGACGACCCTGCGGTTATCAGTCCAGTGCTTATCCTTATGAAAACATTATTCTGGCCCTACTTCCAAGATATATATAATCACTAGCGATAACGCTAGAATATAAGAGTCTATATAATAAAAGATTTTTCTTATTTGGAACATTTTTGACTCTCTATTTGTAAATTGTGTATTAAACAAACCTTTATTTCTATTACAGACTTAATTAATACAGTTTTTGTTTTAACATTTGTTAGACTCACATCAGTTATTGTTGTTAATCATCATCGAGTTGATTCTGATTCATAGCGACCCTGCATAGGGTTTCCAAGGAGCAGCTGGTGGATTTGAACCACTGATCTCATGGTTTGCAGTCCAATGTGATCCTACAGTGCCACACCAGGAGTCATTAGGAGCATGTTGTCAAAACAATCTCCATTACAATCAAAATGATGAACCTATCTTGTTGCTGTTGTGTGCTGTGGAGGTGATGGCAGTGCCCCATGGGATCTCCTAGGTTGTGATCTTCATGGAAGAGTCCTGATGTGGCGCTGTGGGTTAATACACCAGACTGCAATGTCATTTGAACTGCAAGGTCGGCGGTTCAAGCTCACCAGCTGCTCCTTGGAAACCCTATAGAGGGTTGCTATGGGTCAGCACTGACTCAACAATACTGAACAACAGTATTGGGAACAGATTGGCAAGTGTTTTCTCCCATGGAGCCACTGATGGATTCAAACTTCTGAACTTTAAGTTAGCAGCCAAGGGCTTTAGCTATTGTGTTATGTAACGATTCAGCCAGGCTTCCTACAAGAACTTATCTACCACCCAGAAATTTCTCATATTTTAAATCATTGTCCTCTACCCATCCCTGTCTCCACCCACCTAGTCTCCAGGCCACCACCTATTTCCTCACTAACTGTTGGTTTGCATTCTTTGAGAATTATAAGTACACACTCTCCTTTTAAAATATGGGTTCTAGTCAGCCTAATTATTTTCAGAATCACCAATATTTTTGCACGTCATCAAGTTTTTGCTACTGAGTAGTAACCCCTGCATGGACATACTTCAGGTTCACTGTCCACTCATGTGTTGATGGACATCTGGACAGTATTCAGTTTTAGGCGACTACAAATAACACTGCCATGAACATTCATGTACAACTCTTTGTGTGGACATTCACCTTCATTTCCACGGGTTAGCTCTGGTAGCGTAGTGGTTATGAATCGGGCTGCGTTCCGCAAGGTCAGCAGTTCGAAACTATCAGCTGCTCCATGGGAGAAAGATGAAGCTTTCTGCTCCCATAAAGATTTACAGCCTCGGAAACCCTGTTCAGGGTCACTATGGGTCAGAACCGACTCGACGGCACTTAATAACAACAACAATACTCAACTGTGGAATGGATGAACCATCTGGCAGCTTTTAAGTCACTGCCAAACTGTTATCCAAGGGGCTGTGTCATCCCACCTGCACACTAACAGGGTATGACAATTACAGTGGATTCAGAACTTCTCATACTAGCCATTCTGTTAGGTACCGTCAAGTCAGTACTGACTCATCGCAACCCTACACTTAACAGAACGAAACACTGTCCAGTCCTGCACCAACCTCACAATCCTTCCTATGCTGGAGCCCACTACTGCTGCCACTGTGCCAATCCATCTTCCATGTCTCCGTTGACCTTCCACTTTGCCAAACATGAGGTCTTTCTCCAGGGAAGGACCTCATTCGGGTGAAGCGTAATAGTGTCTCACTATTGGTTGGTTTGTTTGCAGTTTTTGTTTTTGAGTCAGGGAACATGCAAAATGACTGATATTGATGTGTTTGTCAAGGGTTGAGAACATAGCTTATTTTATCCTGTTAAAACTTTTTGTGTGAATTGAGTGAAGGTTTACAGATCATCAGTTCTACATTCAACTAATCAGCCACCTCATTTCATCTCGATGATCATCATCCCTTCCATGAACACCTCTTACCCCATGTCTGTCTTCTGTTTCTTGTTTCATTCTTCCTTCTATTCCAACCCTTCCGAGTCTTGTCCCTGGGTAAACTGCTGTGCTGTGTATCTCCAGTGACTGACTGTTCTATGGTGTGCACACCTCATTAGTGTCGTTGTCCCCTGTCCCTCCATATACCTGTCTATTGTTTGGCTGAAAATGGAGCCACGGGGCTGAATTCCGTTCCAGACCTGAATGGTGAACAGGGGACATAATCTTGGAGGTTTCAGCAGTCTCTACCTGACCAGCTGTTGTTGTTGTTGTTGTTGTTGCTAAGTGCCATCGAGTCAGTTCCGACTTACAGCAATCCTGCATAGGGTTTCTGAGGTGCAGCGGTGAATTTGAACTACTGCCCTTATAGTTACCAGTCTAGTGCTTATCCCACAGTGCCACACCAGGACTCCCTCTGACCAGTAAGCCTGGTCTTTTTTACAGTAACATTTATTTATAGCTTTATTGATATAGTTTAAAATAAAGATAATTATTCCCTCAACAGTTCTGCTTTTCACAGCTGTTCTTGCAATTTTAAAATATAAATTTGTCTACAGAGGAGCACAGTGGCTCGGTAGGATAAGCACTGGACTGCAAACAAGGTCAGTGGTTTGAGCCCACCAGCCACCCCAAAGGAAAAAGATGAGGTTTCTGCTCCCGCAAAGATTTATAGCCTCAAGAACCCAGTACAGGGTCACTATGAGTTAGAACCGACTCGACGCCACACAACAACAACAGCAGGAGAAAGGAGAAGCTCTGCTTGGCCGGGGAGTAAAATCCTATCTATATGTTCTGCAATAAGGAGCTCATCCTTTCTCTTCCATATAATGGAAGGTCTTGCTGATGCTTCAAACGATACCACAAGCATCATATAGGTTACGCAAACATTCCGCTGTACTTACATAGTAGATAGCTGAGTACGACCCCAGGAACGTAGCTTCCCAAGATCGTAAAAAATGTGCACACGCTGCAGACCAGGAGGCAAAACTAGAGAAGAAAGAGGGAACAGTTACTCCTACTAAACACCAAGATACTTTTGAGCACACGACTGACACACACACATGACTTTATTTACATGTGACCTAAGAGCTCTGCTGGCACACTGATTAAGGCGCTTGGCTGTAAACCACAAGGTCAGTGGTTTGAACCCACCAGCTGCTCCCCGGGAGAAAGATGAAGCTGTCTGCTTTCAAGAAGGTTATGATTCTCTGTCCTGTCGCGTTCACCACGAGTGGGAACCCACTCATAGGCAGTGGTTTTTGGTGTTTTTGTTTTTGTGGGGGATGATTTATGATCTATAAAAACCCACTGCCAACAAGTCAATTCTGACTCATAGGGACCCACAGGACAAAGCAGAACGCTCCTTAGGGTTCCCCAAACTGTAAATCTTTATGGGAGCAGTCTCATCTTTCTCCCAAGGAGCTGCTGGTGGGTTTGAACTGCTGACCGTGAGGTTAGCCACCAAGGTGTTAACCTGCTACACCACCAGTGCTCCTTAGATGCTATGTTCATCCAGCCGAAGTCTACTGTGTTGTTGTTGTTGAGTGCCATTGAGTTGGTTCTGACCCTTAGCAAACCTATATAGGGTTTCCAAGGAATGGCTGGTGAGCTTGAACTGCTGACCTGTGGATCAAACTTACTTTGCAGTCCAGTGCATTCACCCACAAAGCCACACCAGGAATCCTTTACCACAGACTAAAAGATGAGGCTTTCTGTTCCGGTAAAGATTTACAGCCTCGGAAATCTTGTACAGGGTTGCTATGAGTCAGAACCAGCTCCACGGCACACAACAACAACAACAAGAGTGATGGTGAGAGCTCAGAGGACAATTAAGCCAGAGAAGAAGGACCCCCATTCACTATGCTTGTGGGGCTGTATTACCGCCAAGTACAAGTACAAGAGAAGCCAAGATAGCTAGGCTTCGTCTCTCCTACTTTGGACACATTGTCTGGAGAGAACAGTCGCTGGAGAAGGATGTCATGCTGGGTAAGGTGGAGGGTCAGAGAAAAAGAGGAAGACCCCCAAAGAGATGGATCAGCCAGGTGACATCATTGATGGCGTCAAGTGTGGCGGCGGTAGTAAGGTTGGCGGTAGTAAGGTTCGTTCTGCTGTGCATGGGGTCGCTATGAGTCGGTTCCGACTTGATGGCACCTGACAACAACAACAACAACAAGAGAACTCTAGGGGGATATGTCCCCCAGAAACTTTTGTTACTAAGCATGTCTTACTGGCGACCATAACCTGGTAATCAAACCTTCTCCTTCACACTTGTTCGGTGTTGCCAGGCTGTCTCAGCTCATTGTGAGCCCGGTGTACAACAGAATACAACACTGCCTGGTCCTGAGGCAGTCACACATTGTTGGGTTTGAACCCATTGGTGCAGCTACTTTGTTGATCTCTGCAGTTGAGGCTCTTCTTCCTTTATGCTGACCCCTCCCCACTTTACCAAGCTTGATGTCCTGCAGGGACTAGCCCCCTCCTCATAACATGGCCAGAGTACATGAGGCAAAGTCTCACCATCCTCGCTTCTAAGGAACATTCTAGCTAAACTACTTTATGCCCAACCAAGTTCACCAACACAGAGAACCGTGTCACAGAAATTAAAGGCATTTACAAAAATCTGTTAAGCTATTGTCATAAATCAACTAGCTATTACCATCCCCCAAGCTATGCCCGCCCCTCAAATGATACCACTTATAGGTCACACGGAGTCCTGGGATGGTGCCATAGGATAAGCACTCAACATCAAGGTTGGTTTGAACTGCAAGGTCGATAGTTCAAACTCACCAGCCGCTCCTAGGAAACACTATATAGGGGTGCTATGAGTCAGAATTGACTCGGTGACATTTAAGAGCAACAACAACACAGGTTACATAAAATCCAATTATCAACTGGAACAAAACTCAAATGTGTACCATCATTTTCATCCCTCCTGCACTTAGGACAAAAAAGGCAAAAAAGAAAGAGAAAATAATATTTGGTTGTTTTAAGAAATTTTTTTTAAATCTTCAGAAAGTGCCCTTCATTCCATCAGGTGCATCAAGACAGAAGAAAGTTTTCTCGACTGTCTCTGACTGATTCCCACACTCCTGTATGTCTTAAACTACTTGACTTCTATTGCTTATTTTTAAATATTGCTATTACATTAAACTGATAAGTAATCAAATGAAATCCATCAAAGGAGTTTAAAAAAGACACTTGAGATACATTTACAATGCCACACAGAGAGAGAGAGAAAAAATAGGTGTTAAAAGTTGGTCATGTAAAACCAAAAACATCTAAATGATTTAAGCTTCTTTGTTTGTACGTTTAGGGTCATGGGACATCCCAGTGAACTGACCTTAATGAATGCTTACTGATTCTGTTCTACCTGCTAGTTCATTACATAGTGCCTGAGGTTTTAAATGCTTGTGAGCGGTCTTCCAACACACACCAATTGTTTGCTAGTCATTTGGAAGGAAAATCAGGAATAGGACCAAGATCATTTGTCTCCAAGAACAACTATCTCCTTCATCATGGATGGTGCCTTATCAAAGATTCTATACAAGATTCTTGACCAAAAGAGGAAAAATGCAGAACAGAGTTTCAAACTGTCCTGGACTCCAGACTTCCTGGAGCCATGAAGGCTGGATAAACAATTGCTTTGAGAAAATCATTGTACCTTAAACCAAAAATATCCCCTGAAGGCTTCATAAAACCAAACGGTAGTTTAATTCAACTAGCAAAAGCAACTGTCTGACCCACTTTTATTTTCTCATTCGCTGCCCACAAGTGCCTGGCGGCTATCAAGTTTGACCCCTAGTGACAGCGCTTAACTATGGCACTACCAGGGCTCTTTGGAGAAAAATTGTTTTTGTTTAGTGCTGTAGAGTCGGTTCTGACTCATAGTGACCCTGTATGGGGTTTCTGAGGAGCGACTGGTGGGTTTGAACTGCTGATTTTGCAGCTCAAACCAACCTTGTGGTCTAGTGCTTATCCTAGCATGCCACAATTCAGTGTGAGTGGTTTGCATAGGAGTGGTGTCCTTAGAAGAGCAGAGAAGAGATGCGGAAGAAAAGGCCGAGACAGAGTTACACTCCAGCACTGGCAAACTGAGGGAAATGGGAGAGAGAAGAAAGGCTCTCCAGACCTGAACCCTGAACTCGGATTTCTCGCCTCCAGAACTATGAGACCATACATAACTGTCATTTCAAGCTACCCACTTTGTGGTACTTTATTAAAGTAGCTCTAGGAAGCCAATTAAAAACAACAACAAAAAAACAAATGTCTGCCTTGAGCATTATGCTCTTTTAAGAACTATCTTGTTGTTGTTGTTGTTGTTGTTAAGTGCCGTGGAGTCAATTCCGACCCATAGCAACGCTTTATTGGGTTTCCAAGGAATAGCTGGTGAGCTGGAACCGCCAACCTTGCAGTTCAAATGGCTTTGCAGTCTGGCGTATTAACCCACAGCACCACACCAGGACTCCATGAACTAACTATCTGTAAGGGATCAAATCGACAATGGTTAATTGGACACATTACACAGGAACCTTCAGGGACAGTGAGTCGATGTTAGCAGGGGAGGAACAACCCCAAAAAGGAGGGTGAGAAGGGTGGCACACCTCAAAAAATGTCATCAAGGCCACTAAATCACACATGTGGAAACTGCTGAACTGGTGTATGTTTTGCTGTGTGTATTGTCAACAACAAAGACAGACAGACAGGCAAAGGGGCTTCAAAAATTTTATGTAGAAATGGGATAAAAAGTGAATGGAATTTTTCTGTGAACTACCTGAAGCCCTAAGATGTGTCTGTGTGCACAGATGTGCACCTGTGAGACAAATGGAAGGAACACATACCAGGAGCGGTCTGTGAGTTCAAGGGAGAGGAGACCGGGATATCAGCTTAGCTTTGATTTTCCATTCTTTGGCTCCTAGGTACAACCCTTCCACTTCAATATGCATAATTCTAGTATTTAATACTGAGAGTGCAGTGGCTCTGTAGGATAAGCACAGGACTGCTAACCACAAAGTCAGCAGCTTGAGGCTACCACCTGCTCCACAGGAGAAAGATGAAGCTTTCTGCTCCAGCAAAAATTGACAGCCTTGGAAACTCTATCCAGGGTCTCTATGAGTCCAAAGCAGCTCAACAGCACTTAACAACCACAACAGGATTTAATACTAGTGAGGCTGAGAGGTGCCTGTACTAGGCCCAAGAAGAGAGACTTTAAATGCTACATTCTAACAATTGGCTTTGCTTTTGAACAACTGGTAGAACTCTAGACTGGAAGGCAAAAGGTCTGTTGAGGGTTCTGTACACAAACCACACAATCAACACTGCCAATATCAGGCGAAGATGCTCCTGCTCAGAAAATAAGAGCTTCATGCTATTATCCATGCACATATCCACGCATTGTTTCATTTAGCCACTTCCAAAATACTCTTCTCCCCTGCTACATTTTTGTCTTCATTGGAAAAAAATACTCATGCCATTTATATTGTCGCTATGAAGGTTTTCCTTGCAACAAAATAACATGTGAGTTCACTTTTCAGACCGGAAGTGTTGGTGGAGGTGGTGTGGTGATGTGCCTTGGAGTCCCATCCCATTCATAGCCACCCTGTATAGGGTTTCTGAGGATGTAAATCTTTCCAGACGCAGAAAGCCTCATCTTTCTTTTACAGAGCAGCTGGTAGATTTGAACTGCTGACCCTGAAGTTAGCAGTCCAATTTGTATTCCACTCCACTACCAGAAACACAATTATCTCTGAGAGTGCCCACCAAGAACTGTGCAGATTAATTTCCCTTGGGCTTCAGAATTAGACCAAATATTATGAACTGATTTCCTCAATAGGGGATATTTTTTCTCCTAAATCAGACTGATAAGACTAAGCCCCATACATTTTAGTTAATGAGCCAGATATGTATGATCCAATCTCCTATTGTAAGGTAGGCTGTTTTTTTTTGTTCTGTTTAGTTTTGTTTTGAGATGTTCAGTCACTCATATTTCTGCAGCTTGCTGAGATCAGCTTTTATGACACATGTTCTTAATATGATGTCACTGGACTGTTAACCACAAGGTCGGTGGTCCAAACCCACCAGCCGCTCCTCGGAAACCCTATACAGGGTGGCTATGAGTCAGAATCGACTGGACAGCACTTAACAACAGCAAGCTGATCCAACAGGTTAGTTTCTTTCTCTCCATTTTGCTGGACTTGGGAAAGCCCACACAGTAGCTCTCCTTCACTGGTACACATGCCTTGCCAGGGCTCTGCTGCTTGAAGAGAGACATTTCTTGCAGGAATATGCTGAAGTTCATCCATGATTCTGCAATACAGTGGCTGAGTCTTGTTCTTTCATCTGGTTTGGAATCAATCACTTCCCAGCTACAGAGAAAAAAGAAGGAAAAAAACAGACAATTTTAGCAGAATTTTGGATCATTCTCTCAACATTCTTCGTTTCAGCATATATTCATTGAATACTTGCTGTTGGCCACACTCTCTGTGAAGAGCTGTGGACTCAGGCACACCTAAGCCTGGTGGAACTTGCAGCACCTAGGTCTCAACACTTCTGAATGTGGCATCTCCCCTCTCTACCCCTTCCCTGAAGAATTCCGCACTCTTTGATTTACACTGCACATCAAAACAGCAGTTTTGGCATCCTTGAGAGACTCAAATTGTGTTTCTTTGAAGTGTTCTTTGAGCTTGGAACAACAACAACAAAAAATTTTTGAAGGGGCAAGATCAAGGTGTAGGATAGATGGGGTAAGGCTTCCCCACAAAATTCTCATAGGTCAACCCCCTGGTGCCCTTGAAGAATGAGCAGGTGTACTCTCATGATGGGAAAAAAAAATTCCTTTGGGACAACTATTCTGGCCTGTTTCTCACCAAGGCAGTTTCTCAGTTTCTTACAACGCCATTAATACACACCTGCAATTGTGCTATGCCTTTGGGGAACATCTATCAAGAATACCTCTCTTGGAAGCCCCCAAAACAGTCACCATAACCTTCTGAGTTGACCAGAACTGGGTGGTGACAATACCGTCTGCAAAGATGAAAATTTTCTCCACTGTGACCAACCAAGGACAAAATAGGAGGTCCAGGTAGAATGGAAGAAAAATATAAAACACAACTCAAATTCCTGAAAAAGGTGAGACCTACAGGACTGATAAAGGCTAAAAGAAGTCCCAAGTCTATCGCCCTAAAGTAGCCTTTCACCAGGAAACGGATACTATTTCTACAGGACACCTTTCAGCCATATAACAGAACAACTTACAAATGAACAGTATAACCCATGAATAGTGTGCTCCCTTAAACAATGAATGAGGCCAGTCAACATTTAGCCAGAAGCAAAGATGAAAAGTCAAGGACGGGAAGGGAAGCTAGATCAACAGAAACAGAACAGAGATAACTAGAACACCCACAGCATGCAAAACATGTAACCAATGGCATGGAACCATCTGTATAAAAACTGTTACAAGGGGAACACTGGCTGTGTAAACTTTCACCTAAAACACAATTTTAAAAAACTGGCTAGTGATTACTTCTAAGTACTATGTTGCTATTGTTAAGTTCAGTCGAGTCAACTCCGTCTCATAACAACCCTGTATAGCGTTTGCAGTTCAAACGGCTTTGCAGTCTGGTGCATTAAGCCACAGCACCACACCAGGACTCTCTAAGTATCATAGGCATATGGATTTCTAGACACTTCCAAGAACATTACCATTAATGTACGTCACCACAGTTCAGTTTGGAGTCCTGGTGTGGTGCTGTAGGATCACTACTGGACTGGCTACCCACAAGGTTGTCAATTCAAACCCACCAGCTCTTCCTCGGAAACACTATGCAGAGTCGCTCTGAGTCAGAACTGACTCAATGGTACTTTACAACATCAACAACATACTTATATTGGACTCCCTCGGAGTGAATATGATTAACACACTCAGCTGCTAACAGAAAGGTTGGAGGTTTGTGTCCAACCAGGGGTAACTTGGAAGAAAGTCCTAGCTATATACTTCTGAAAAAAATCAGCCACTGAAGCCCAATGGAACACAGCTTTACCCTGACACACATGGTGGCGGTGGTTATGTGCCGTGGAGCCGGTTCCGACACACAGTGATCCTGTACAGGGTTTCTAAGGCTGTAAATCTTTACAGGAGCAGTAAGCCTCATCTTTCTCCCGCAGAACAGCTGATAGTTTCAAATTTCGGATCCTGAGGTTCGCAGCCCGATTGGTAACCACTTCGCTACCACAGCTGTTACCATATGTTGGTGCAAACTTGCCGGCAACTGTTTTTGGGGTGTTTTTTGTTTTTTTTTTTAGTTATATAATTGAGAATGAGATAAAATATTGAATATCACCTTTTCAGATTGCTTTAGTTTCAGATGAGGAAATTGAAACTCAACTTTTCTCAGCTGATTTTGGGCAGATCCAAGACCGAAGGCTTCCTGATTTCGATAATCACTCTATGTCTATTAATACACATTGCCTCTTCAAAGGATGCATTAGCTCAATGGCATCCTTTTAAACAGGTCACATTTGAAATGTTGAAGGCGATGGTGGGGAGGGGAGAGAGGGTGATTGTGGGGTCCCTTAGTAACATCCTTTTCCTGGAAAAGGGAGCCCTTTGTCTGCAGAATCCAGGCACTCTGTGACACATGCTGGCTGGCTGGCTGGTGTTGAGTCCTGGTGACTTCTGTACCCATGCACAGAGTTGCCCCATACCAAAACTCTAGGTTTTCCTAGACAGTCTCATATGGAAAACACATAAGCAGTGAACAGATGCCCTGTAAAAACTGGACGATGCTGGGAGACAGATCTTTTACACACTGTGTGGCTGTCTTCCCACAGGACTTGGCACTGCCAGCCGTGCCACGGGAGGTCCAATGAACATAAAAGGAGGGAAATACTGCTTGCAAACATTCTGAATCTCTTCCAAGTTCTTAATCAGAAAAGTACAGGTCTTCTATGACGTATGCTCCTCCAAGGGAGAAGAGTTCACTGCCAATGGCTTCAGTATTAGTATTCCAGGGTTTATGATTTTTCCTTGCTAGTTTCAGAGAGAGCATCTGTTTTCCAGGTTCAGTGGGAAGTAAGGCCCTTTCACCTTTCTCCCAGAGCTTTTCATCTTTCACCCTCATTCAACAGTGATATCATTGTCCACTCCAGCTGTGAGATGCAGTCATCTTCTGCTGACCATCACCCCTAATTCCCACAAGCACGGGGGGTCTGGTCAGGCAGCTCTGAGGGAGAAGGCTCACCAGCTACCTTCCTGCCCCTCCTAGCCCTGCTGTCAACTGTGCTGAGCATCTGCAGCTGTGACGTGCTTCCAAAAAAGGGTCACCAAACTGAACTAACCAATGCATTTCATTTAGAGTCTGCACTGGGTTAAGTGTTGGCCGCTAACAAAAGGTTGGTGGTTTCAATCCATCCACTGAGAAAGAGAATGCTGTCTGCTTCCATCAAAATTTACAGTCTTGGAAACCCTGTCCTACAGGATTGCTAGTTGGTTATGTGTCGTGGAGTCGGTTCTGACTCATAGTGATCCTGTATAGGGTTTCTGAGGCTGTAAATCTTTATGGCAGCAGAGAACCTCATCTTTCTGCCATGAGTTTCTGCTGGTAGTTTTGAACTGCTGCCCCTGAGGTTAGCAGCCCAACTTGTAACCACTACGACACAAGAGCAGAATCAACTTGATTGATTTGAGTGTTGGGCTTCAAAAGAAACACAAAAGTCAGATGTTTTGACAAAGGATGTTCTGAATAGCAAAATAAGCAATTATCTATCACAGTAGCCTGAAAACTGCTTTCTCTGCAGCTGAAGAATGCAGATAAAAACTGGAATAGAATATGGGCTAATAGAAAATGGGCTAAAACCCGGAAAGATGGCTCTTAAGACAAGCAGCACCATTTTACCCAAAACCAAACCAACTGGTTGATTCTGATGCTTAGCGACAATATGTGGGACTGTAAATCATTAGGCAAACAGGAAGCCCCATCCTTCTCCCTCGTAGCGGCTGGTGGGTTTGAACTGCCTATGTGGTTAGCAGTTCAATGCTTATCTTACAGCACCACTGGGGATCCAAAAAACTGGGTCTGACTTCCCTGTAGAATTTGAAGCCAATATCCATTCTTTTCACCTCCCAAACCCTAATGAAGTGCAGTCAGCAAGGCACATGATGGTTGTTAAGTGCTGTTGAGTAGCTTCCGACTCAGCAACTCTGCGTAGGGTTTCTGAGGAGTGGTTGGTGAGTTTGAACCACTGACCTTGAGGTTCAATCTGACCTTGAGGTTGAGTGTTTATCCTATAGTACTACACCAGCATTGCTGTTGTTGTTAGGTGCCATCAAGTCGGTACCGACTCATAGCGACCCTATGCACAACAGGATGATCCTGGGCCGGCCTCACAACTGTTGCCACGCCTGAGCCCATCACTGCTGCCACTGTGCCAATCCATCTCGTCGGGGGTATTTCTCGTTTCCTCTGACCCTTCACTTTACCAAACATGATATCCTTCTCTAGTTCTCTAGTGGCCGGTCCCTCCTGATAATATGTCTGAAGTATGACAGATGAAGTCTGCCCATCCTGGCTTCCAAGGAGCACTCTGGCTGCACTTCTTCCAACACAGATCTGCACCAGCGTTATGCCGGGCATAAAGGGGCATGCGTGTGAGTAGCTTCCGCAGGCCTGGGGCCACTCAGAAATCTGCATGTATAACCAGTGTCTCATGTGATCCTGAAGCTGGTGCTTCTCGCCTGCTGTCCCAGTGATTAACACCTTTGGAGAAAGCTACCTAGATTCCTGTTTCAAACAAAGTCAAGGATCACTTCGGCCTCAGGACAAGATCATGTAGCAGGAATGTTGATACCCTCCTATCTGAACCAACCAACCAAAGGAAACAGATGGACTCTGGCCATTAAGTTGAGTCCCTGGGTGCTTCAAATAGATAACATGCTGATAACTGCAAGGTTGAAGGTTCAAGTCCACCCCAGGGGCACCTGAGAAGAATGGCTTGGCAGTCTACTTGATGGAAAATCAAACATTGACAAATTCTGCTCTGACACATGAGGATGTGAGTGGGCTGGGTGGGAAATGATTTGTTACTTAGTGCAGCGGAATCTGAGAGAGCCGGAACTTGTCAGGGCTGCCTTGTGTTCTCAAGCCTGCAAGTTTGCTACCTCTGACAAGGTGTCGGTAATCCACCATTTCTTCTATCTATGTAGTCTACTGTTGTTGGCAAGTCGGTTTGATTCATAGCGACCCTGTATACAGTTTCCAAGAAGCTGCTGGTGAGTTTGAACCGCCAACCTTGTAATTCAAACACACTTTATGATCAGCACCACACCAGGACTCCCATTTAATAAGTGTTGCTGTTGTCGTTATGTGTCGTGGAGTTAGTTGTGGCTATAGTTCTGACTCATAGCCACCCTGAATAGGGTATCTGAGGCTGTAAATCTTTACAGGAGCAGAGAGCATCATCCTTTTCCTATAGAACAGCTGGTACTTTCGAACCGCCGACCTTGAGGTTATTAGTTTGACTCGTAACCACTATGCTACCAGAGCCACATATGTAATCTATTAGTGTATTGTTGTTGTTAAGTACCGTGGAGTCAGTTCTGACTCAGTGACCCTGCACAGGGTTTCCGAGGCTGTAAATCTTTATGGGAGCAGAAAGCCTCCTCTTTCTCCAGCAGAACAGCTGGTAGTTTTGAACTGCCAGCCATGAGGTTAAACAGCCCAATTTGTAACCACTACACTACTAGAGCTCTTTAGTGTATTGTTGTTGTTAGGTGCCATCGAGTCAATACCGACTCATAGCAACCTTATGCACAGCAGAACGAAACACTGCTCGATCCTGGGCCAACCTTACTACTGTTGCCACGCTTGAGTCCACTGATGCTGCCACTTGGCCAATCCATCTCGATGGGGTTCTTCCTCTTTTACTCTGATCCTCCCCCTTACCAAACATGGTATTCTTCTCCAGCGACTGGTCCCTCCTGACAATATGTCCGAAGCATGAAAGAAGAAGTTTGGACTTCTTGACCTACAAGGAGCACTCTGGCTGCACTTCTTCCAACATAGATCTATTGGTTCTTTTGGCAGCCCATGGCACTTTCAATATTCTTCTCCAACACCATAACTCAAAACCATCAATTCTTCCATGGTCTTCCTTATTCAGTGTACAGCTTTTGCATGCCTATGAGGTTATTGAAAATACCATGGCTTGGGTCAGGTGCCCCTTAGTCCTCAAGCTGACATCTTTGCTCTTCAACACTTTAAAAAGGTCTTGTGCAGCAGATTTGACTACTGCAATACGTCGTTTGATTTCTTGACTGCTGCTTCCGCGAGTGTTGATAGTTGATCCAAGAAGAATGAAGTCCTTGACAACTTCAATCTTTTCTCTGTTGATAAGAATATTGTTTATTGGTCCAGTGGTGAAGATTTTTCTTTTCTTGACATTAAGATGTAATCCATACTGAAGGCTGTGCCCTTTGATCTTCATCAGTAAATGTTTTATGTCCTCTTCACTTTCAGCAAGCAAGGTTGTATCATCTGCATATGGCAGGTTGTTAATAAGTCTTCCTCCAATCCTGATGCCACATTTTTCTTCATAGAACCCAGCTTCTCGGATTATATGCTCAGCCTACAGACTGAGTAAGTATGGTGAAAGAATACAACCTTGTCGAACACCTTTCTTAATTTTAAAACATTCAGCGTTTCCATGTTCTGTTCGAACAACTGCCTCTTGGTCCAGGTACAGATTCCTCATGAGTACAATTAAGTGTTACTCATACTTCGCAATGTTGTACATAGCCTGTCATGATCCACACAATCGAAAGCCTTTGCATAGTCAATATAGCACAGGTAAACATCCTTCTGATATTCTCTGCTTTCAGCCAAGATCCATTGGACATCAGCAATGATATCCCTCATTCCACAGCCTCTTCTGAATCCGGCTTGAACCTTTGGAAGTTCTCTATCAATATATGATTGTAGCCATTTCTGTATTACTTTTAGCAAAACTTTACTTGCATGGGATATCAAAGAGATTTGTCTGATGATTTCCGCATTCCGTTGGGTCACCTCTCTTTGGAATGGGCACAAGTACGGATCTCTTCCAATCAGTTGGCCAGATAGTTGTCTTCCAAATTTCTTGGCAGAGATGAGTGAATACCTCCTGTGCCGTCTCACTTTCTTGAAAGATTTCACTTTTTATTCCATCAATTCCTGGTGTCTTGTTCTTTGCCAATTCCTTCAACGCACCTTGGACTTCCTCCTTCAGTATCGTTGGCTCTTGATCATATGCTACCTCTTGAAACGGTTGAATATTAACCTTTTCCTTTTGGTACAGTGGCTCTGTGTATTCCTTCCATCTTCTCTTGATGCTTTCTGCAAAATTCAATAATTTTCCCAGAGAATCTTTCAGTAAGGAAAGTTGAGGCTTGAATTTTTTCTTCAGTTCTCCCAGCTTGAGAAATGCTAAACATGTTCTTCCTTTTTGGTTTTCTGATTCCAGATCTTTGCGCATTTTGTTGTAATATTTGGCTTTATCTTCTCGAGCTGATCATTGAAATTTTCTGTTTAGCTCTTGGACCTCCTCTTTTCTTCCATTTGCTTTAACATCTCTATGCTGGAGAGCAAGTTTCAGTGTCTCTTCAGACATCCATTTTGACCTTTTCCTTCTTTCTTGTCTTCTCACAATGACTTTTTTCTTTCTTCCTGTATGATGTTCTTGATGTCATCCCACAACTCTTCTGTTCTTCGGTCTTTAGTGTTTAATGTAACAAATCTGTTTTTCAGATGATCTCTAAATTCAGGTCAGATATTAGTGGACAATAATTATGCTTTCCTTCTCTGACAAGTTGTGGCCTTATACATGTACTGGCTTTAGTCGATTTTGTTGAATATATTTATTTTGCACCTGGCAAGGGAAAGGCAGTAGGGAGGGTAATGGAACTATAGGATAAGCACTGGTGAACACTTAATTGTGCTCATGAGGAAATCTGTACATGGACCAATAGGCAGCTGTTCGAACAGAACATGGGAACACTGAATGGTTTAAAATTAAGAAAGTTGTACGACAGGGTTGTATTCTTTATACTTATTCAAACTGTATGCTGAGCAAATAATCTGAGAAGCTGGGTTCTATGAAGAAAAATGTGGCATCAGGATTGGAGGAAGACTCATTAACAACCTGCCATATGCAGATGATACAACCTTGCTTGCTGAGAGTGAAGAGGACTTAAAACATTTACTGATGAAGATCAAAGAGCACAGCTTTTGGTATGGATTGTATCTCATTGTAAAGACAACAAAAACCTCACCACTGGACTAATAAATAAACAACATTCTTATCAACCGAGAAAAGAGTGAAGTTCTTAAGGACTTCATTCTTTTTGGTGAAATAACTTGTGTTTGTATAGTTTAACAGGAGTCCTGATGAGATGCTGTAAGATAAGCACTGAACAGCGAACTGCAAGGTCAGTGGTTCAAACCCATCAGCCTCTCCTCAGCTTGAAGGACAGAGAAAGGAGGGTGCTGCCCAGAGGGAGGAAACCCCAGAGATCTGTGGTGACATTTTCTGTTAAATTCCCATGAGATTCCTCGGAGTCAGAACCAACTCAATAGCACTTAACAATATCGTTTAACAGAGACAAAAATCAAATCCTCCCACACTTTGTATGTAATTTTAAAGTGCAGTACATAATATTCTCCATTAGAGGGTGGTATGAGACTAGGAAATGTGACACTCCATACTCAAATTAAAATAGAGTCTAATTCTGTAAGATAGAACATGTGCTAGCAGCCTTCCACTTCTTAAACCCAAAGTGTGTCCCAGCACAAGGCAATAATGCTAAATAAACCAATGGATCTTGGCACAGAACAGATATTATCTCTCCGTGTCATTATTTCACTTTGGTTTATTTGTGGCGCTGTGGGTTAATGCGCTGGACTGCAAAGTCTGAACCACAAGATTGGTGGTTCAAGCTCACCAGCTGCTCTTTGGAAACCCTATACAGGGTCGCTGCGGGTCAGAACTGACTCCGACGGCACATAACAACAACGAAAGACAAAAGCTCCCTATTCCTGACTCCAGGGAACTACGTATGACTAAGGCATAAACCCCAACAAAAAAGGGGTACTTTTTATAGGGGGCCTCCAAATAATTTACAACACACACACCTATTATACATGAAGCTCACCTAGCACTGTGAGGGGCGGAGAGGGGAAGGAAGAATTTGACAACTGAGCTGGGAGCTGGCTATATGAAGCAAACCTATTAAACAGAGAATCCTTTTCTTTTTTTCCCCCCTACTATTGTAAAACATAAAAGGAGCTCTGGTAGCGTAGTGGTTACGAATCGGGCTGTGAACCTTAAGGTCAGCGGTTCGAAACTACCAGCCGCTCCGCGGGAGAAAGATAAGGCTTTCTACTCCCGTAAAGATTTACACCCTTGGAAACCCTGTACAGGGTCGCTATGGGTTGGAACCGACTCAACGGCACTTAACAACAACATTGTAAAACATACTAATACTTGTACTGAAAGCCCTGGTATGGCACTGCAGGATAAGCACAGGACCAGTAACTACAGGTCGAGGGTTCAAACACACCAGCCACTCCTCGGAAACCCTATACAGGGTCGCTATGAGTCAGGACCATTTGATGGCACAAAACAACAATAGTCCTTGTACCCATTGCTCATGGTGACCCTACATATGTCAGAATGGAACTGTGTTCCATGGGTTTTCCAGGGCTGATTTTCAGAAGTAGATCTCTAGGTCCTTCTTCTGAAGTAGCTCTAGATGGTCTCGAACTACCAACCTTTAATCCAGCAGTTGATTTTGTTAGTCATTTATAGCACTAGCTACAACTAGCACAAATTGTTGTTGTTGTTAAGTGCCCTTGAGTTGGTTCCGACTCATAGCAACCCTATGTAGAGCTTTCAAGGAGCAGCTGGTAGGTTTGAACTGCTGACCTTGTGGTTAGCAGTCCAGTGCTGATCCTACAGCCCCACACCAGGACTCTAGCATACACTGGTGGTAGTGGTGGTGGTGGTGGTGGTGTGCCGTTGAGTCGGTTCTGACTCATAGCAATCCTGCATAGGGTTTCCAAGGCTGTAAATCTTTGTTGTTGTTGTTGTTGTTATGTGCCGTCGAGTCGGTTCCGACCCATAGCGACCCTGTATAGGGTTTCCGAGGGTGTAAATCTTTACGGGAGTAAGAAAGCCTCATCTTTCTCCCGCGGAGCAGCTGGTAGTTTCGAACCGCTGACCTTAAGCAGAAAGCCTCATCTTTCTCCCACAGAACCACTGGTCATTTTGGACTGCTGACTGTGAGGTTAGCGGCCCAACTCGTAACCACTACGCTATTATTTTATGATATCTGCCTCCCCACTGGACTTTCAACTCCATGAACAATTCTTGGGCACTGCTCTTGTGTTTACCAACAAGCATAGGGCCTGTTGTCTATGAGGAAAAGAAAATGATTGAATGAATGAGTATAAACAATATACTGCAAAAGAGAATTACATAAAAAATAGTTAATCTGGCTATTTACAGACACCGTGGGTTAAGCATTGGACTGCCAGTCAAAAGGTTGGCAGCTCAAACCCACCAGCTGCTCCATGGGAGAAAAATCAGGCAAGTTTGTTTCCATCAAGATTTACACCCTTGGAAACCCTATGGGGAAGTTCTACTCTGTCTTATAGGGTTGACCTGAGTTATGGAGGATTTTAATTCACATAACTGAATTTTTCTATATGTTCCATATTGACAATAATTCTCACATGCTCCTTTATATGTATAAGAGCATATAAAACAGTAGACAAAGAGTCCTCTTACAACTGTCAAAGCCAAATGTCCTTTAAGTGGAATATTTGGTTTCATGTTTTCTTTCTTGTAAACGGGCAGAGAAACTGCCCGCAGGATTAGGTAACTAGGAAATATGACTCATATATTAAAAGAGTTTCTTGAACTGGAAATCAATATTTCAGGTGAAATTTTAAAACATTGTGGAGTCTCTTTTTTTAAAGTTTTTATAGGATAGACTTTCTCTAGAGCCTGGGTGGCACAGTGATTAAGTGCTCAGCTGCCAACCAAAAGCTCAGGAGGTTCGAACCCACCAGCTGCTCCAAAAGAGAAAGATAGGATGTCTGCTCCCATAAAGATTGTTGTTGTTGTTGTTGTTATGTGCCATGGAGTCTGTTCCCACTCACAGCAACCTTGTAAAGGGTTTCTGAGGCTGTAAATCTTTACAGGAACAGAAAGCCTCATCTTTCTTCCGCGGAACAGGTGGTAGTTTTGAACTGCTGACCTCGCAGTTCGATTTACAGCCTCGGAAACCCTGTACAGGGTCGCTATGAGTCGGTTCCAACTCCACGGCATAGTCACCACGCAGCCACCATACTACCAAAGCTCCTCGGAAACCCTGTGGGGCAGTTCAACTTGGTCCATTAGGGGTTTATGAGTTGTCACAGACTCCGAGGCACACAACTAATAAACAAATCTCATTCTACTGAAGAACAGGTTTAGCCTCTTCTCTCTTCCTCCCTCTTCCTCCCTCTTTCTCTCTCTCACACACACCCTTGCTAGTCACTTATCTCTTATGAGTTGGTATTTTCACCTAAGACTTCAGACTGCAAGAATCCTTTTTGAAGGCTGCACAAAACCTCCATGTTGTTGCTATTGTTAAGTGCTGTCAAGTGGGTTCCAATTTACAGTGACCCTGTATAGAGTTTCCACGGAGAGGTTGGTGGTTTTGAACCGCTGGCCTTGTGATCCAGCAGTCTTTATCCTACAGCGCCACGCCAAAACCTCCACAGAGAATATAAATCATTCCATGCTATTTACAATTTTATTTTTGATTGACAGGACATGGAATTCTAAGCCAAACAATGCTGAAATCCCACATAGACAAACTTTTTTTAAAAAGGGGGGGGGGGGTGGCCTAGTTATAGCCTAAGTTGTCACCTAGCAACTGTGACAAGCAGCTGCTTCATCCATCACACCTAAAAATATGCTTTAGCCTGGAGACCTCGCAACACTCTCCATCTCACCGCGTGACTACTGGTCCCATGCTTTCTCTCTGGAGGCCGTGAACATCTCTTGATGCTTGGTCTTGTCACTGTTTTCTTAGAAAGGTTGAGCAGTATACCGTTACAGGTTTTAACAGCTCTGAGTGCAACGTGTTGGAATGTTTTTTAATCCTGTGGGTAGATACTTGATATGGTCCTTCATGTGTGTATGAGCTATATGTCTTGAACAGGCTGTGTGTTGTGTATGTGTTGTGTGTGTGTGGTACTGGCTGTGTAAGTTTTGTGTGTGTGTGTGCTGTCTATGTTGTGTAAATTGTATGCGTTGTGCATTTGTCTGTGCGTGCTGGTCCGCTGTGTATGTTTGGTGTATGCGTGCTGTCTAAGTTGTGAGTGAGGCGTGCCAGTGTCATGCCTGTGTTGTAGAGGCTGTGTTGTGAGTGTGTGTTTAGTGTGCGTCTGCAGGCAGAGATACAAAAAAAAAAACAAAAAAAAAACAGGGATCCATTTCTCAGTAAAAGCACACACAGAATTAGGAGGGTGACTAAGCAAATAAGATGTGTCACCCAGAGGATTAAGTAAACCAACACGAGATTAAGAAATTACGTCGCATTCAGTTTGAAGACTTCACTTTCTCAGACACATTAGTTACATCAGCGGCTCCTCCCAAGGTCCAGGACCAGGAGGCACCATTGGGGTGCCGGCTTTTTCTGCCCAGGGGAGCTGAGCCCCACCTTCCTGTGGGCTGCAAACCAACATCTGTGGCTTCTACAATGTTCTATTTCTGAGCTCACTTTTTGACCACATTTTCAACTGACCAGAGAGCAGAAACTTACTTTGTGAAATTGTTCCTTTCCCCAACCCTGTCTGAAACCAAGCATTCCTACTTCCTGAGAATTTGTTGTTTGTCCTTGAGCAGAATCCGGTCCTGTAAGACCCAGCAGAACTGCCCCAGAGGGTTCAGAGGCTGAAATCTTTATGAGAGCAGGTCTACCCAGGTCTTTCCTCCTACAAACCCACTGGTGAATTAGAACCACCAACCTTTCTGTTTGAAGCCGAACACTTAGATATAGATCATCAATGACCAAATCCATCTAGATCATTTGGAAGGTGTGCACTAAGCTACCTGTTACATCACTTCTACATTGTTCACGGCTCCGGTTTCTACGAGCAGGCTCCAGCTAGAATTCATTTTCAGAGTTTTTCATGATGTGAATATTTTAGTAACTATGTGTTCATAAGCCCAGGGCCTGGAGGATTGAAATTCTCTGGGACAAGTCGCTACATGAATCACATCAGAGATAAAACCCTGCTCATTTGTGAATGCCAAGATTTGCTCTAATCACTATCCCTCAGGGAAGAAAAGTGTCTATCTTATCCCTGAAAGACAGATAGTATCAGAGAATGCCGAAATCCCTCCGTGCATTTTCTTAGAATTCAAATTTCTAGTGAACTACGGCGCATGGTTCACTGGAGCTGTAGTAAAAAGTAAATATGCCCCGTGGCCTGGTGTGGCGCTGTGGGTTAATGCGCCAGACTGCAAAGCCATTTGAACTGCAAGGTTGGTGGTTCAAGCTCACCAGCTGCTCCCTGGAAACTCTATACAGGGTCGCTGTGGGTCCATTCGGCGGCACTTCACAACAACAGCGACCCTGCTTGTGTGGCGCTGTGGGTTAATGTGCTGGACCACAGGGTCGGTTTGAACTACTTGTGTGGCACTGTGGGTTAATGTGCTGGACCACAGGGTCGGTTTGAACTACTTGTGTGGCACTGTGGGTTAATGTGCTGGACCACAGGGTCGGTTTGAACTACAAGCTCAGCAGTTCAAGCTCACCAGTGGTTCCTCAGATACCTATACAGGGTCACTGTGAGTCAAAACCAACTTGTCGGCACTTAACAACATGCGGCTTGAAAACACTGTGGCGGCAACTATGGACTCACACATACCGAATGTGAGGATGGTGTAGGACTGGGCAGAGTTTCTTCCCGTTGTGCCCAAGGTTGTTATGAGTGAGAACCAACTTGACGGCACCTAACAACAACAACCCACTTGAACTGTGGCTTGGTTGTAGGAAATCTAAGCTTCTGTGAGAATTCTAAAGTATACTACTTAGAGTGCAAAAAACAATACTAAAATATCATTCATACTTTTTTTTTTTTTTTAACAGATCTTAACCATTATACTGGACCTGAATTGGGATACACAACTGAACAGTGAATAATCAAGTTCCTTCAAAGAGCTTTTATGATGAGAGCCAATGAAAATTAATTTTGTTTGGAGAATTTGTCATTGACCTTTATAATGAAGGAGATAACCTGGAGTCTGACAAATCTGGAGTGACTATCACGTATTGAGAGACCCAATCCAGTGATAGATATTTAATTATTGGCCACATTCCCAGCTTAGTCCTTTAGAGAGACCATCTCTGGTTGATTTTCATATATGAGTCACTGAATGATTGTTGTTGTTGTTAAGTGTCGTCGAGTCAGTTCCAACCCATAGTGACCTCATATAGGGTTTCTGAGGAGCAGCTGGTGAGCTTGAACCACTGACCTTGTGGTTCAAACCAACTCTGCAGTCCAGCACATTAACCCGCAGTGCCACACCACTGAATGAAACAGCTGATGGTTTCACAAGGCCACACGAGTACCTAGAGGATCAGACCCTTACTCGGCACAGAAAACCTGAGCTCCCCTTGCCACCCCTCAGGGCAGAGTAGAAGTGCTCCATGGGATTTCCTGGGCTGGTGCCTCTCTATGATAAGCACTCGACTGTGAACCACAAGATTGGCGCTTCAAGCCCACCAGCTGTGGAAGGACGGAAGATGACACTTTCTGCTTCCACAAAGACGTGCAGCCTCAGAAACCCTATACAAGGTCACTGTGGTGGGAACTGAGTTGAGTGGACAGCACAATCTTTACATTGGAAGACTGCCCAATCTTTCTCCCATGGAACAGTTGGTGGGGTTGAACCACCAACCTTTTAGTTAGCATCTAAACACTTAACCCCTTTAACACCAGAGGTCCTTGAAAATCTCATTTTGTTGTTGTTAGGTACCGTCAAGTTGGTTCCAACTCATAGCAATGCCATAGGCAACAGACCTGCGCACATCCTCACAACCTGCCCGCTGCTGCAGCCACTGTATCCATCCATTGTGGTGAGGGGCTTCGTCCTTTTAACCGATCCTCTACGTTACCAAGCACTATGTCCTTCTCCAAGGATTTGTCCCTCCAAAGTTTCACCTACACAGTCTTGTCATCCCTCTTCCAAGGAACATTCTAGATGTACTTCGTCCAAGACAGATTTCAATGTTCTGGCAGTTCACAATATAGTCAGCATTCTTCGCCAACACCAGTGTTGCTGCTATCAAGTCAGTTCTGACTCATAGCAACCCTGGATAGGGTTTCCGGGGAGCAGCTGGTGAGTTTGAACTGCCCAACTTGCCATCAGTCTCCACAAAAGTGGAAAATTTGCTATTGTGTAAATGACTGTTGTATAGAGTCCCTTTTCAATTAACAGCAATCCCACATGACACAGAAGATCTGGGTTTTGTAGACTGTAGTAATCTTTATGGGAGTCGATCCGAGTACATTAACACAATGAGCTCTGGTAGCTTAGTGGTTACGAATCGGGCTGCGAATCGCAAGGTCAGCAGTTCAAAACTACCAGCTGTTCCGCAGGAGAAAGATGAGGCTTTCTGCTCCCATAAAGATGTACAGCCTCAGAAACATTGTACAGGGTCGCTATGAGTCGGAACTGACTCCACGGCACTTAACAAGTGTAACCAGAGTGCTCCTTGGAGGGCAGGATGGTCAAATGAATTAATACAGCTTGTCTGAGCATTTGTATAGAAATGTATTTTCTTCCAATTTCTCATACACATGGAATAGCAATAGCATACTGTTGAGTGCCTAGAGTCAGTTCTGACGCACAGTGACCCTGTATAAGGTTTCCAAGGAGCAGCTGATGAGTTTGACCCGTGGATCCGTAGTTTATCCCATAGAGCCACACCAGGACCCCTTTCAATGCACAGATAAGAATGGTTTCTAATTATCATGATAATGTTGGATGCTGGGGAGCCAGCAGCCCGCCCCACGGGACAGAGGAGAACTCTCCCAGAGGATCTTCTTGGATGTGGTCACTTGGCATTTTATAAATGGAGATGTCAAGGGCTCCAGAAAGTTGTAGTTTTCATTTGCACTCACACAATTAATTTGCTCAGGAGAGCTGCTGTTTTAAAAACCTGCGTTCCCTTGTGGAATGTTATCTCGCACACATACATGAGACTGGAATGATCGAGGCCACACCTTAGTAGGTTGGGAAGCAAGGCGCCTGCCTGTCCGTCTACTCCATTCTCCTCCTCATTTACCTGCTTCTGCCTCCAGAGGCCTCCCTCCGCTGGCTCGGATGGCTGACAGCGGTGTTCAGGACTGTCAACAGCTGCCACCTGTGTGCTACGTGGAACTCTGCTACCAAGCCTCATTTTGGAGGCATCTGCTTGCCCGATACTCTAGCCAGCACCACTTTCAGGAAGTCAGATATCGTAGGAAGACGATGGGTATGTTCTCACCTACCACAGGTCTCTTGGGCACCGCCACATGACCTGGTAAGACACTGGGTAGTGGACTGGCCGGCCAGGCAGCAGAATTCTCTTAAGTGCCTTTTGTTTTGTATCTAAGGAGTCTGGCGATCTTGTGAGTTAGGTATTGGGCTATTATCTGGAAAGTCAGTGGTTCAAACTCAGGCTGTCTTCTTCTGTAAAAATCTAGACGCTTGGGAATCCGATATAGAGTCAGTATGAATTATTATTACTGCTACCATCACAGTTCAAGGAGCTCTGGTAGCATAGTGGTTACAAATCGGGCTGTGAACCGCAAGGTCAGCAGTTCGAAACTACCAGCTACTATCGGGCAAAAGATGAAGTGTTCTGCTCCCATAAAGATTTATAGCCTCAGAAAACCTGTACAGGGTCGCTATGAGTCGGAACCGACTCCACAGCACATAACCACCACCACCACCATCACAGTTTACAAGGTGTTAAAATTCTACACACAGTACAACAAGGAACATTCCTGAGGATGGAGTTCATGCTTACTAACAGATGGTCAGGAATTCCGGTGTGGTGCTACAGGATAAGCCCTGGACTGCTAACCGCAAGGTCTGTAGTTCAAACTCACCCAGCCAATCCTTGGAAACCCTATATGGGGTCGCAATGAATTGGAACCAACTCAATGGTACTTCTCAACAACAACAAGGTAGACAGTCAGTGAAAAAGAGGAAGCCCCTCAGTGAGACTGATTGATACAATGGCCGCACCAATGGGATCAAAGCTAACATTTATGGGATGGTGCAGGACTTGGCAGTGTTTTCTTCTTTTATACATGGCTGCTTTGAGTTGGATCCGATTTGGCAACACCTAACAACAATGGTTAAGAAGACAAGCTTTGGACTCAGTCTCCCTAAGTTCAAATCCCAGTGCCAACTCCTCTAGCCAATGATCTTGGACAAGTTACGATTTCCTTATCTGACAAGTAGTGAAAATAATGCCTCCTTTCTAGAGTTGTGTGGGAAGGAAATGAGTCATTGCAGGTCAAGCAAGTGACACAAACTAGTGTTCAATAAGCACTAGCTATCAATAGTAAAGACACTGGATAAATTTCTTAATATTTGGGTCTATGTGGAATTGAGAATGGCCCTCCTTTGCTGAAAAAAATCAGAGACAAAGGGACAAGTGCAAGATTATGGTGCTGTGGGTTGATGTGCCAGACTGCAAAGCCGTTTGACCTGCAAGGTCGGCAGTTCAAGCTCACCAGCTGCTCCTTGGGAACCCTATACAGGGTTGTTATGGGTCGGAACCAACTCGATGGCACTTAATAACAAGAACTACTCTAATAATGTGCTTTGTCTGTTTGTTGTGGTGGCTATTTAAGGAGACAACACGATTTAGTTTGAAAGTTCTTGTCCCTACTCAGCATGCCTTACTAAATGAATCTGGCTGCATTGTTGCCTGACTTGTGTTTGGCTGAAAAACTCTCCTGGGCTTGCAGTATTCATGTTTGTCTAAAACCCCTACAGAAACGCCTCAGTTTCTAGTAGGAGGGCAGCCAGAGACAATATGGAAATGAATAAGCATGGTCGTGATCTGACCAAGCTTGATATACAAGACAGGTTGCTGGTTCGGGGTGCTATGGACTTCACACAGGTGGTCATACAGAGGTGATGAATCACCTAGTAGCCCTGCATGTTAACTGGGAACTAGTAAGAGCATCTACTACAATAACAACTGCTCCCATTACTGAGCATGTACCATGTGTTTGGGACCACATTGTTTTTAGTAGGCGCCGTCGAGTTGGTTCCAACTCATAGAACCTACATTTGTTAACTGCCGTCGAATCAGTTCTGCCTCATAGCAACCCTGTATAGCGTTTCCAAGGAGTGGCTAATGAGCTTGAACCACCAACCTGGTGGTTCAAACCAACCTCGCAGTCCAGTGCATTAATCCACACCAGCCACACCAAGAACTATATTAGGAGCTTTAATTCTTCATATTTATGTCTAATTCTCACAACAAACTGACCAGTTGGGCAAATGTTTCTCTTTGTGCAGATATAAAAGACAATGACCAGGAAGTGGCAGCATTAGAACTGGACCCCAGTTCTTTCTAACTCTAACCCTTCAGCCTCCTAATCTTGTACTTTTCCAAATACAACTATGTTGTCTCACAGTTGTTGTTGTTGTTAGGTGCCATCGAGTTGGTACCGACCCATAGCAACCTTCTGCACAGCAGAACAAAACACTGCCCGATCCTGGGCCACCTCACTACTGTTGCCACGCTTGAGTCCATCGATGTTGCCACTTTGCCAATCCATCTCATTGGGGGTCTTCCTCTTTTTCTCTGACCCTCCACCTTACCAAACATGATAGCCTTCTCCAATGACTGGTCCCTCTCAGTGGTAGGATGCAAAGTAGTCCAACTGCTAAGAATGAAAAATAGGCACAAAAGTCGATTCCTACAGTTTGTTACCCTATTACCAGTAGAGCTGGTATGTGAGCACGGGACTACTAACTGCAAGGATGGTGGTTCAAAGCCATCAGCTGCTTCTTGGAACGACTTACATAAGGAGCTATGAGTCGGAACTGACTTGGGGGCACTCAACAACAGTATCAACTTGGAAAGTATTACAATGACAAAGACTTCCCTCTGATCCTAAAATAGCCCTTACCCAAGAAGTTTATCTCAGCTTTAGTAAGGAGGCACCTAACCTTCAGAGTTTTCCTGAGTAAATCTGCCAAAGTGCCAAGCTCCATTCAGGGCACTGGTAACTAATCAGTTGACAGAGCCAAGATCATCACTGAAAAACTAGGGTCCTTCAGAGCTTATCTAAATAAACAGAAAGAAAGATAATTAAGTTCTGTCCTCACCCTTAAGTAGATGTCAGCTTCACTCACATGACAGTTAGAGCTCCAAGCTCCCCACACTGAGCCACTACTGTGAGTTGTCTCTGACTCTTGGTGACCTCATCTACAACACAACAAAACATAGTCCAGTCCCGCACCAGCTTCAGAACTGTTGCACGTTTGCTTCCATCGTTAAGGCTAAAATGTCAAAACATCTCACTGCGGCGGGGGTGGGGGGTGGGGTGGGGTGAGAAGGCAAAAGGGGGTAGGAAGAGATTACTCACTTTCGCTGACCCTCTATTTTACCAAAAAGGATGTCCTTTTCTAGTCATTGGTCTATCCTGATGGTATGTCCAAAGTGAACAAGTCAACATCTCTCCATTGTCTCTCTTTTTAAAAAATGTTTTACTGTGAATTATGTGATAGTTTACAAAGGAGAACATTAGCTTTACATTCATCCTATGGTATATCGTTTCCTTGCCATGGTTACAATCCCCTCCAGGCATTATCAACCAACCACAAGGTATACCCTGCAAGCCTGCCCCCCGGTCATCAGCACACAGCCCCTCTCCCTCTCTGGGTCTAGAGTCCCCAGCCACTCCATCTCTTCACGTCATCATCTCTGCCTCCATCTCTGGCGTCACTGTTTCTCTGAATAGGGTCCCGCACTCCACTCTTCTCCCTTGATGGGCCCAGGGACCTCCACTCCTGGATTGCAAAGTCAACCACTCCCTCCTTTTTGCTACAAAACATCTACCTTTACATTTCCAACCCTCATAGTCAGTCCTGAAAGCAGTTATTCACTATTGTGCCACATTAGTCCTATCACTATCTCCTTTCATCAGTCTCACCCAGACTGATTGGATACTACTCAGTAGAGATTCTATCTTCCTCTGTGCCCTCTGGATCTAGTCTCCCTCTTGAAAGCTTGTAAGCCAGTCACTTCTTGCCTTTGTAGTGTCTCCCCCCCCCCCCCCCCGCCCCATTTTGGGTAGCCAATGTCCAAGTTGCCCATCGTTGTCTACTCTGTGTATGGAGGGGGTGGGAATGATCCTCACTGTAAAGAGCTGGTCCCTCTTTTGAGCTACTGTATCCATAGATGTAGGTCAAGTTCATCAAATTGTATCAGATTACTCTTTTTTTCCCCTCTTCTTTCTTCTTCTAGTTGAGTTCTGATCATCCAGTCATTGAAGCTAGGTCAAGTGGGTATTATCTGCAAGTGTGGGTGTTGTTGTGCATATGCCCTCTCTTCTTATCAGATGGATGCTTCACTCTCCACTCTAGTGCTCTGTGGCTATGTCACTGACTTTGGGCTCTCTATTCTCTCTTGTAAGGTACATTCTACTTGTATTTCTTCTAAGACTGATTTGTTCAATCTTCTGACAGGAGAGAGTATATCCAAAACTGTTCACCAGCACCACAATCTGATGCATGGATTCTACTGTCCTTCTTTTCCACTGCCGAGATTTCCTACAGCTATGAGATGGTCCAACAAGACCCCAGAGTAGCCCTGCCGAGATTTCCTACAGCTATGAGATGGTCCAACAAGACCCCACAGTACTCCTTCCAGAATGTTCCAATAAGACCTCACACTATCAGAGCTCCAGGTGCCATTTCTATTCATAGGCATTGGCATGAAAGAATGAAGCCACTTACCATTAAACAATCCAAAAATAGAACAGCTTTTCACCCAAAAAGGGATTCTCAGTTACTTCCTTCATCATCAAAGCCAAGGTTTGTTAAATTATCAGTTTACTGAGGCAATCTTATCTTGCTTTGGCAAAAAATAACCAATTACATCTAACTTCATAGTTATCATGAATTGAATTGTGTTTCCCTGAAATATGTGTTACGTGGATTTTACTTTTGCTGCTAACATGTCCATGAATATGGTAGAGTATGTGTGGCACTGTGGGTTAATGCACTGGACTGCAAGGTCAGTTTGAACCACAAGGTCAGCATTTCAAGCTCACCATCTGATGCTCCTTGGAAACCCTATACAGGGTCACTATGGGTCGGAACTGACTTGATGTAAATAAAAACAAAAGCAAAGGGCAAAGTTATAAAAACATCTTAAAGATTATCAAACACCTTGAGGGCAATGAGTCACTGGTCTGGGGGCTCAGGACCACGTTCTCAGGGACACCAAAGGCAGTTGGCATAACAGAGTCCAGAAAGGCAATGTTCTATGTCCTACTCTGGTGAGTAATGACAGAGATCTCAAAGGATCCATCTAAGGATCAGTGGAAGTGAGGAAAACCCTCCATGGGAGGGACTGACACAACAGCCTGCCATAGTGGATGCCAGATCTTAAAAGAGCAACCATCTAAGGTGCTACTATTGGTCTCCTTGTCTGGAGGAAAGATGAATGCTAGACTGAAGACACCTGGAAACAATTAGTCCAGTGGACCAACGAACCACGGGAACGTCAATCTTCATGATCTGGAGACAAGAAGTAGATGGTGCCAGGCTACCACCACCAACTGCTCTGAATGGGATCACATTAGAAGGTTCTCGATAGAGTGGGAGAAAATATGGAACCAAACTCAAAATCATAAAAAAGATCAGTTTACTGACCAGATAAGAGACTAGTGAAACCCCTGGGTGATGGCCTTCGGTCACCCTTCAGGTCTGGAAATGAACTCATCCTCGTGGCTCAAATTTCAACCAAGCAACAGATAGGTCTATAGGGAAACACCAAAGCTGTTGAAGTACTCATGCCACTAAAGGGTCAAGCACGGAGATCAGAAGGGCATGGCAACAGGACCACAGGAAGTTGGGTAAGAGCTGGTACATTGAAGGGGTTTGATTTGTTGAATGTAAAGCTCATGGTCTGCTCTATAAACCTCCACTCAATTCACAATTTAAAGAAAATGTGTTGTAAATCCTAACCTCTAAACCAGGGGTGGGGCAACTTCTTTCTGTCAAAATTAGTAAAATAATTCTCAGGCCATACAACTTAAAAATTCACCTGCTCTGTTTAGTTAAGCATTTCATTAACTCACCCCTAACATGATGGATGGAAATGACAATGCCTTGGCAAAGCCAGAGCAAATGATTTCCAGGCTTGATATGGTCCACGGGTTGTTCCCCAGTCCTGCTCTAAACCATGATAAATAGAGAAAAGATCGAAGAAGTCAAAGACTTCATTTTGCTTGGATCTACCATCAATACTCATGGAAGCAGTAATTAAGAAATCAAACGATGTATTACATTAAGCAAATCTGCTGCACAAGACCTCTTTAAAGTGTTCAGGAGCCAAGATGTCAGTTTGAAGACTAAGGTGCGCCTAACCCAAGCCATGGTATTTTCAGTAACCTCATATGCATATGAAAGTTGCACAACAAATAAGGACGACCATAGAACAACGAGTGCATTGGAGTTATTAAAAGCACCATGGACTGCCAAAAGAACCAATCAATCTGTGTTGGAAGAAGTCCAACCAGAATGCTCCTTACAAGCCAGGATGGCCAGTCTTCATCTCTCGTTCTTCACACATATTATCAGGAGGGACCGGTCTCTGAAGAAGGACATCATGCTTCATAAAGTGGAGGGTCAGCAAAGAAGAGGAAGACCCCCAACAAGATGGATTGGCACAGTGGCAGCTGCAATTGGCTCAAGAGTAGCAGCAAATGTGAGGTTGGTGCAGGACTGGGTGCTGTTTCATTTTGTTGTGCACAGTTGTGCATAGGGTCGCTATCAGTCTGAACCAACTCAACGGCACCTAAGAGCAACAACAAACCTGTTGTCACACTCCCATTTAGAAATGGCTTGTACTTATGTTAGGGCTGCAGGATTCGTGTAGGGCGTGTCTTCAGTCAATCTCTTTGAGCTATAAAAGAAGTTAAATGAGTAAGTAGGGATGGGGACGAGAGATGCCCAGTCACATGCAGCTGGCCCAGAACAGCTCATTCTACTTTTCCCATCCAGCTCAAAAGAAACAAAGACCTTCCCCCCTTCCTCTAGAGCCAACACAGACAGAGAGCCTTGTCCTAGAGCCAGAACACGGATTTCAGACTTCAAGTCTCAAAAGCATGAGAAAATCAATTTCTCTTTGTTAAAGCCATCTAACTTGTGGTTATTTCGATTGTAGCAGCACTAGATAATTAAGACAATAATTTATCTCTGTGCAATCATATTCTAACAAAATCTACATCTGAAATCTTCTTTAGCCAAAATAAATGTGACTCCAACAGGCAGCTTGCAAAATAGTTCAGAACAGAGAAACTATGACAACTTAGATTCTGAGTCACTTTCATCACTTTGGAAGGTATGCTGTTACTAATATGACAAGTTACCGCAGAAGGCACGTAAATAACTTTTTAGAAATGAGAGCTAAATTTAAATATAGGAGGGGACTTCAAAAATTCATGGAAAACTGGAATTAAAAAAGAATGACATTTGTCCATGTTTCTGAAGTCCTCTTATACTTATATCACATTACTGGTGATTCCTCAGAAGGCTGCTGTGCTCTGTAGAAAAAATAGTAATTTCCAAGAAATATCAGTAAGTTTCTAACTGCCTTCAAGGTCCTCAGGTGTGGGCACCTTGATGACTAACCATGACGCTGGTGGTTTGCTTCTGCCCAGTGGTATCATGGTTTCTGTGCAGAGTCTCCACGAAACCCTTTGGAGCAGTTCGCTACTCTGTGGGGTGGCCAAGAATTGGAATTAACTTGATATCAATGGAGAAACCCTGGGGACACAGTGAGTTAATTGTTGGACTGGTAATCAAAAGATCTGTGGTCTGAATCCACTATTGCTCCGTGGAAGAAAGATGAGCCAATTTGCTCCCCCAAAACCCTGCAGCCTTGGAACCCCTATATAGGGCAGATCTACAATGTCGTATGGGCTCACTATGAATCAGAAATGACACAACAGCCAAGGATTGGGTTTGAGTTTTTTACGTCAACAGGTAGAGGTTTGTTGTTGTTAAGTACAACTGAGTAGGTTCCAACTCATAGCGACCCTTAGAGGGTTTCTGAGGAACGGCTGGTGAGTTTGAACTGCTGACTTTGTGGCTCAAACCGACATTGTGGTCCAGTGCTTGTCTTACAGCATCACCAAATGCCTGCATCTTAAATCCAGACCTGAAGTTTACTGGTAGAATGTTAAGATGTCCCACCGATGGATGGATTCTTTTCCAAAGAAAGCACTTGCTTATAGTTCAATGAAAACACCACCATGAAGTCCCCCCCCCCCCCCCCCCCCCCCCAAGCCACAGAGTAACATCTGTGCACAGCTGCCTCTGTTTTCAGGGCTGCTGGGCAGGCTTCACTCTGTGGGAAAATTCATTATGTATGGGTGTCTGCCCAGCCTGGGAACTTACATGCCAAACACCCAGTCTAGTATCCCTCCAAAAATCACTGCTCTCAGAAAGAGGGGGCATTCTGGCTTACATCCTTTCCCTCCTCTTTCTCTACAGGGGACACACAACTTCATGACCTCTTTCAAGCCAAAGTCAGAGCAGTCTGGTGATCTCTCCCAGACACAGCTAAGAAAGCCACAGAGTGACATTCCATCAACCTTCAGAGGCATTTACCCAGTGGGTGACTCTCACTCCCAGGGTCAGGTCAACTCAGCAAAGGTTCCCCACCCCCACCCCCCAGGGGTCTCCTTTGAAGACTAACTATTGTGATAGTTAAGGTTCTGTGTCAACTTAACTGGACCCGGATTCTCAGATGTTTGGCAGAGGAGATGTAGTTGTCTCCCATGATGAAATCTAATATAATGTAACCATTTCCACGATGAGATATGTGATGAGCAGCCAATCAACTGAAAGGAAGTTTCCTCAGGGGTGTGGCCTGCTTCCAATAGAATGGACCCTCAGGCAAAGTTTGCTTGCTCTCCACTAGGTTTGGATACTGTATGGGGCTCTTCCTCCAACCTCCGGTTCTCTGCACTTGAATTAGTGGCTTGCTCTATTGCCGGCTGATCCTGTGGGTCATCCGCAGCCTGCCGTCTGACCTACCCACCCTGCCTGTCTGCCATCTGACCCACGTGGCTTGGGATTTGTCCACTTCTATAGCTGTGTGAGTCCTTTCCTTGATATAAGCTTCTATATAAGCTTCGCCAGTTTAACGTCTCTAGATAAGCAAATCTAAGACAATTTTCATCTCATCAGTACCCTGAATGAGAAGGTAGTTTGTCAAAACAGAGCCAGATACATCATACGTGTCCCATTGGTCCCTGTGTAGATCATGTGACAGAAACTGGGACCTCCCCTACTCCCATTCTTTCCCAATTTCTGCATCCTAACATTTTGTGACCTAGCCAGCCTGTAGTACACTGCTCCCCCCCAGAGCTGACCCCTTCTTTTCCAATTTGGGTTTCTGAGTGGGGACAGCAGGGACCATGAATGAGAGGAAGTAGTTCCCTGGTACAGGAGCACAGAGGCGCAAGGAGGACAAGAGAAGGAGAGTGGATAAATGAGAGAGTGCCAGAGAGTGGTGAGAAACAATGCAGGGAAGAGATTATCAAGGTCAAAGCAGCTTGCCTAATTTCAGTTCACCCTCAGAGGACCAGTCGAAGAAGCAGAGGCCAATATTCCTCTGGGGGCTTATTCCATTTCCCATTCAGAGTTTACTGGTGGTTTCGCAAGAACAGCCATAAAAACCCTGAAATTCAACTTGGCACTCACTTCTACCTGCAAGTTCTTTCTTTGCATTTTGGCGGGTTCTCATCATACATCCTTTCTAGGTTGCCATGAGGTCAGTCAGCCACAGAAATAAGCTAGAATCATTGGATTTTAGCTCAAAAAGGAGTTTGACTGCTGAGAAAATACAGATTTTTCTAAGCAAACTTCAAGCTTGGTAGGCAGAGATACCCTTTCTCTTCAAATGCAAAGTGAAGGCTTTGTATTTCTTTCATCCTATCTTCAGCCTGTAACAGACCTCAAGAACTTAATGGCTTTTGTCTTACTCTGAAGCTAACACTTTTAAGGGGAGCTCTGGTGTGGTGCTGTAGGATAATACACTGGACCACAAGGTTGGTTCAAACCCACCAGCCGCTCCCAGAAATGCTATACAGGGTCGCTATGAGATGGAACCAATTCGACTGCACTTCACAACAACAACAAAAGGGGCCCTGGTGGCAAAATGTTTCAGTACTTAGCTGTGGAGTGAAAGGTCAAGGGTTCAAACCCATCAGTGGCTCCACAAGAGAACAGAGCTGGGGATCTACTTCCGTAAAGGTCGTTGTTGTTGTGAAGTACCGTCAACTAGGTTCCGACCCAAAGCAACCCAGTATAGGGTTTCTGAGGAGCAGCTGGTGAGTTTGAACCACCAACCTTGCTGTTCAAACAGCGCCACACCCAGGACTCCTCCGTAAAGTTTATAGCCTAGAAAATGCTACGGGTGCTTCTACTTTGTCCCATAGGGTTGGAATTGACCTGACGTCACACAACAACAGCCTTTAGTGATAAAGCCGTTGAATAAAACATTCTAGTTTTTGTTTCTTCACATAGGAGGGAGCCTCAAATAGTGGAAAATTCCATTATCTTTCAACTCCACTTTTCCACAAACTTGTGCTGTGTGCTGTTGTTAGGAGCCTTCGAGTCGGTTCTGACTCACAGTAACATGATACATAATAGAATGAAATACTGTCCCGCTCTGTGCCATCCTCAAAATAGTTATGCTTCAGCCCACTGTCTACACATATGTTTTGTTTGTGTGCATCATACAATATTCTCTGGGTAATTATTTCACTGCATTCCAGTCCTAAAGGCTTTGATGAAGGGGTGTTGGTGGTCAGACGTGCAATTCTTGAGTCCCGTGTAGGAGGCTGAGGTTTGATTTCCAGCCAAGAGCCCCTCATGTGCCAACATCATCTGTCTGCCGGTGGAGACTGGCAGATTGTTGTGAGGCTGAACCATTTCAGCAGAGCTTCCAGATTAAACATGGAATAAGAATAAAAGCCTAGTGACCTACCTCTGAAAACAGCCAATGCAAGTCCATGGATCAGAACCGTCTGACCCATAGTGAGTATGGGTTTGGCGCAGGACTAGGCAGCATTTTATTCCATTGTGCATAGGGTTGTTATCAATTTAAAGGTAAATAACATAAGAGTTCACAGAAAGTAAGGGATACAATAAACACCTGAGGGAGCCAGGTCGCTACAGTCTGCTGGATGCATCTGTACAAAGTGGAAAATGGCATGTCTGCCTCCAACAGACATCAGCTTCACACTGGGGCATATAGCCTGATGCACAGAGCCTGGGGTGAGGGCACAGCTCCGTCCACACCTGCTGCACTGGTGCACAGCACAACAAGGCAGGCGGGGGGCGGGGGGCAGTTTACGGGGACCTCAAGGGAAGGAGAGCAACCAAGCCAGGTGGAAGCAGTGCCCTCAGAAGTACATTTCAGAGGATCTAGCAGCCTTGGTAGAAGTGAGCAGTGACTGACTCCCATCTAGTCCAGAGATGGAAACTTGATCCTTTACATGATTCACGGTGTCCCTAAGAGGAAAAGAAATCCAAGGCTCCAGAGACAGACACAGGTCCTGAACCCCAAATTCCTCCTATGGCTTCTCCTCTTGCTCTAAGATACTTGTGTGTGGTCTTCCCCATCGCCCCCTATAGAAGAGGTACATAATTCCATTCACTCAATACCAGGCTGTACGTAACACTAAGCTCACTGGGGTGAAAGCGGTTGTACGAAGGATCAAAAGCATGGGACTGGAAGAGTCACCCTGAGGGCCTGACTCCAAACAGGAAGAGCACACAGATCATCTCAACCAACTGGTTTTCAACCAGAAATGCACTTCTCAATCGTTTAGGGAAGCTGAGCTTTGGAGAAGGGCCCCTATTTCCTCCGGAAAGCTTTCTGAAGACTGAGCTAAGTTCTTCTGTTACTGTCACATCTATTATTGCTGCTCTAAAGTCGATTTCAAATCATGGCGACCCATGTGCAATGAATCCAACTTGGTCCTACAGGGGTTTCAGCACTGCGACCTTTTGGAAGCAGACATTCTGAGGTGACTCTGGGTGAACACACACCATCAACTGTTCGGTGAATAGTTGCCCACTTGCCCATTTAGACCACCCTAACTCCCACCTCTAGCCCTTCTTATTTGTATGGCATCCAGTTACCCTCCTTTCTAGTAATTCTAAGCTCCATAAATTAATATCATAAATCTGTAATTAAATAGTTTCTCTTCACTGATAGACCGTGAGTATCGTGAGAGAAGAAAGGGCCCCAACTTCTTACTGTTTTTTAGTCTTTAGCAAGCAAAAAGCCTAGAGCACAGCAAACATCTGCTGAATGAATGAGAGTGACCAGGAGAATAAATGCCTCCCCTCCGCCCCCCAAATGTGTGTCAACTTGGCTGGGGCATGATTCTCAGTCGCTTGTCAGTTACACAACAAAACAATTTGGCAGTTATGTAATAACGTGATCTGATGGGCTAGGCCAATCATTTGTAAGGGGATTAGAATCAGTACAACACCCTTATTCCCAACACAGTCCTGATCTGAAGGGATAGCAGCTTCCCTGGGGGTGATCTGAATCACCTTCTACCTTACAAGAGATAAAAAGAGAAAAGCAAGCTAAGAAGGACAGACCCATTACCGCCCAGAAATAAGAGCCTGGAGCAGAAGTGAGTGCTTTGGATCTAGGGTCCCTGTGCTGAGAAATGTCTTAGACCCAGGGGAAGACTGATGCCAAGATGCAAGGAGATCTCCAAGGAATGCCAGGTCCATGGAGGGTGCCAGGAGACAAAGGCCTGCCTCCGATGGTGACAGAAAGCCATTCCCTAGGGCCGACACTCTGAACCCACGCTTCAAGCCTGAGAAAATACATTTTTGTTTGTTAAAGCCATTCACTTGTATTTTTGTGACTAAGGCATTAACAAACTAAGATTGTGCTGAACACAAAACACCTGACAAAGCAGTCTACACTCCAGAAACCCCGGCATTTCTCCCTAAGAATGATCTTTCTTTTCATCTAAAACTACTTTTTGAAACATTTTTGTTGGTTCTGTTTCCCATCCAAGTGCAGATTGGAAGGAGCTGAGAGGAAAGTGGAAACAACTGCTGAGAGAGACCAAGACAGCACAGACACAGATATGTATAGCTATCTGCTGGTAGGAACGGAAAAAATATTTTAAAGAGAGGCAATTGCTTGGGAAAAGCTGGCAATGTGGGCCTTTACTGTAAAGCTTGAGATCAGAAGGTCATGTTGTAGGGTCAGCACTGGACTGTGAACCACAAGGTCAGAAGTTCAAACCCACCAGCTGCTCCTTGGAAACCCTAAACTGGGTTGCTATGAGTCGGAACCAACTCGACAGCACTTAACAATAACAACATTCTATTGTAACCACAGGTCGGAGGTTCAAACCCACCAGCTGCTCCTTGGAAACCCTATATAGGGTTGCTATGAGTCAAAACTGACTCCACAGCACTTAGCAATAACAAATTCTGTTGGTAGGTTCAAACCTACCAGCTGCTCCTTGGAAATGCTATACAGGGTTGCTATGAGTCGAAACCAACCAGACAACGCTTAACAACAACAAATTCTGTTGTAGCACAAAAGTGTCCTTCATCCGACCCTTTGTGACCCGTTTTTGTGGTTAGAAGGCCCTCGGTGGTCTCTTCAGTCTATTCACCGGCTCCTAATATTTGTTTTACACTTGAGTGTGGCTGGAATTAGTGATTTCTTCTAAGGAAGAGAATATGACAGAAGGGTTAGGGTGTCAAGTCCGCGCTTCCTTACAAAGAACTCTGACTTCCACGTTCTGACACACAGCATGCCGCAGGCTGGGAGGCAGCCCCACAGCCAGGCTGCGTGGTGAAGACGATGTATGTGGGCGTTGGAGCAGATCGTCTTCCAGTTGAGTTTTCAGAGGACACTGCAGCCCTTGATCTGACCATAGCCTCCTAAGGAACCTCGAACTGTGGTCACACCTCAAAGCCACGCCCAAATTCCTGACCCCCAGAAACCAGGAGATAATCAATGCTAATGCTGCCAAGTTTGGGGGTCATTTGTTTTACAGCAATGAAAAACTGACCAGCTACCCCTCGGAAACCCTATGAGTCACTATGAGTTGGAAAAGACTCCACAGCACTTAACAACAACAATAAAGACAATAATTACTTATAATTAGCACTCTCTTTACAAAGTGTATCACTTATGTAACTATGATTATTAACTACTTTTCCAGCGCTGACAATGAGCCATTCAGGAAGCTAAATATTTTACATGTCTTACTATATTTAGTCCAAAATTACCCTATAAAATAATATTATTCCCATTTTATTGATTAAACAAATGAGGTCCAGAGAGATTAAGGTTGGTACCTTGTCGAAGGTTACCCAGTTAGTAAATACGGAGAATAGGGTTTGCAGCCAAGATAGAAATGAGCCTTGCATCATCCTAATGCCTTCACTTACAGTCACCCTGCAGAATGATTAAAATCGTTACGTGTTTACGACTGAAGATACAAGCTCCAAATAACAGGAAAATTGAATTTATGTGCTGGTGTTGTTAACTGCTGTAGAGTCAGTTTCAACTAATAGTGACTCTGTATAGGGTTTCTGAGGAGTGGCTGGCGAATTTGAACCTCCAACCTTGCAGTTCAAACTGACCTTGTAGTCCAGTGCATTAGTCCACAGTGCCTCACCAGGACTCTGTTAGAAAGGGATAGATCTATAACCGGTTTGCATATTTTTAAGAGGAGATGGGATCAGGCTGAAAATCTCGTTATAGACCACTGATAGTCAATAAAATGTCACAAAACAATTATTAAGTAAATATTTTTTTGTCTCTGAGGCAATTTTAAAATCCTTTGACATTCCTCCCAAGGACAGGAAGGGGCTATGTCCTTTCTTGTCAAATCTGAGCTCTTTGACTAGTTGACCAATAAAACATGGTAGAAACCATGCTTTGCTAGGACTTAGGAAGTTGGCAGCTTATACTTCTGTCTCTTGAAACTTTTGCTACCTGGCCTCAGTAGAAGCCCACGGGAGAGGAACTGAGAATCTGGGGCTGGCCAGCATCGACCTGCCAGTCCTGTGAGTGCGCCATCTTGAAAATGGATCCTTCAGCCCCAGGTGAGCTATCCCAGCTGATACTGAATGGAACCGAGGTCAACTATGGGCTCTGACCTCAAGCGTAGGTATGGAAACAAGGCAAATGACTGTCTTATTTTGAAGTCACTAATTTTGGGGGCACATTGTATCTACTTTCACCTGAGGATCTTACTTGACTCATGGTTAATCATATTGCTTATTAATAGAGTAGCAATGGGAACATCTTCTAGTAGACCATTTCTCAGTTGGCATTTTCAGGAGTCTAGCACCCAACACATGGTAGACACAAATACTCTAGCAGACTAGTTGAATGAATAAATGAACAAATGAATGAATGGCTGCAAAGTCCGAAAAGACAACACTGTTTGGTGGTGATAAACTGTTACTACCCTGCCCATGCGAATGTAGGTCATTATGTTGTTATTGTTTTTTGTTAGGTGCCATCGAGTGGGTACCGACCCATAGCGATATTATGCACAGCAGAAAGAAACACTGTCTGATCCCGGGCCAACCTCACCACTGTTGCCACGCTTGAGTCCATCAATGCTGCCACCTGGCCAATCCATCTCGCTGGGGGTCTTCCTCTTTTTCTCTGACCCTCCACCTTACCAAACATGATATCCTTCTCCAGCAACTGGTCCCTTCTGACAATTATGAGCTGTCTATAAAGCAAGTTTACCAATTTCATCATGTGAAAAAAAGAAATCACACCCTTTGTTCCAATCATTCCCCTTCTAAAATATTTTTCAACAACACAGCAATGACTAATGTTGATGTTGTTAAGTGTCATCAAGTCGGTTTCGACTCATAGGGTTTCCAAGGATTGTGGATAAATCCAAAGGATATAATATTTTTCAGTCATTTAAAAATACTCCCAAAACATTTTAGATGCATTTGAGAAATATTTATGAGAGAAAATAAGAAGTATACAAAATTGTATATATCATATGCTTATTGTAATTTTATGTAGGAAATATATCCACAGAAATATTCTTGTTGTTAGATGCCGTCAAGTCAGTTCCAACCCATATGCAAACCCACACACAACGGAACAAAACAATGCTTGGTCCTGCCCCACATTAAACTAGGTGTGAACCCACTGCTATGGTTGAGCCCATCACAATAAGGATCTTCCTCTTTTTCGATGACTCTCGAAAGGATCGAAGGACTGATCCTTCCTGAAAACATGTCCAGGAGGCATAATCTCACCATCCTGACTTTTAAAAGGAGCATTCTGATTATATTTCTTCCAAGACAGACTTGTCTGACCTTCTGGCAGTCTATGGTACTCTCAATATGCTTCACCAACACTGTAATTCAATGGCATCAATTCTTCTCTGATCTTCTTTATTCACTGTTCAGCCTTCACAGGCATATGAGACAATTGAAAATAACAAGGTCAGGTGCACCTTGGTCCTCAAAGTAAGCTCTTTGCTCTTTAACACTTTAAAAAGGTCTTTTGCAACAGATTTGCCCAAGCAATAAACCTTTCAGTTGTATGGATCACGACAAGCTATGGACAACATTGTGAAGTATGAGTATTCCTGAACACTTAATTGTGCTCATGAGGAATCTATACCTGGACCAAGAGGCAATTGTTCAAACAAAACATGGGAACACTGAATGGTTTAAAATTAAGAAACATGTGTGACAAGGTTGTGTTCTTTCACCATACTTATTCAACCTGTATGCTGAGCAAATAAACTGAGAACCTAGGTTCTATGAAGAAAAATGTGGCATCAGGATTGGAGGAAGACTCATTAACAATCTGTGATATGCAGATGATACAACCTTGCTTGCTGAAAGTGAAGAGAACTTAAAACATTTACTGATGAAGTTCAAAGAGCACAGCCTTCGGTATGGATTGCATCTCAACGTAAAGAACACAAAAATCCTCACCACTGAACCAATAAACAACATTCTTATCAACGGAGAAAAGACTGAAGTTGTCAAGGACTTCATTCTTCTTGGACCAACTATCAACACTCACAGAAGCAGCGGTCAAGATATCAAACGACGTACTGCACTAGGCAAATCTGCTGCACAAGACTTTTTTAAAGTGTTGAAGAGCAAAGATGTCAGCTTGAGGGCCAAGGTGCACCTGACCCAAGACATGGTATTTGCAATAACTTCATATGCATGCAAAAGCTGGACAGTGAATAAGGAAGACTGTAGAAGAATTGATGCTGTTGAGTTATGGTGTTAGAGGAGACTATTGAAAGTGCCATGGACTTCCAAAAGAATCTAACAGATCTGTGTTGGAAGAAGTACAGCCAGAGTGCTCCTTAGAGGCCAAGATGGCCAAACTTCGCCTCTTATACTTGGGACATATTATCAGGAGGGACTGTGAGTCCCTGTGAGTCGGTAACTGTGAGTCGGTAACAACTCAATGGCACCTAACTAATAACCAACAAATTCTATGAGCATTGACTGTGGATCCAAGTAAAGTGAAATCCTTAACAACTTCAAGTCTTTCTCTACTTACCATGATGGTGTTTATTGGTCCAGTTGTGGTACTGAAAGTCGTAGGTAATCTGTGGTCTCCATCAGCAAGTGCCTCAAGTACTGTTCACTTTCAGCAAGCAAGGTTTGTGAACATATTGCAGATTGCTAGTGAGTCATACTCGATCCTGATTCCTCTCATTTCTTCAGATAGTTTAGCTTCTCAAATAATTTTCTCAGCATACAGGTTGAATAAGTATGGTGAAAGAATACAACCCTGACACACACCTTAATTGATGTTAAACCGTGCGCTATCCTCTTAGTCTTTTTGAGTAACCTCTTGGTTTATGTACCAGTTCCTCATAAACACAATGAAATGTTCTGAAAGTCCATTCTTCATAATGTTATCCATAGTTTATTCTGATCCACACAGTGGAAGGCATAGTCAATATAACACAAATAAACATCTTTCTGCTATTCTCTGCTTTCAGCCAAGATCCATCTAATATCAGCAATGGTATCCCTCATCCCACAGCCTCTTCTGACTCCAACTTGAATTTCTGGCAGCTCCCTGTTGACGTACTGCTATAATCATCTTTGAATTATTGTTCATGAAGTGTTCACCTGAGTGTGCATTAGAGATATGGTTTGATATAGTGGTAACAGATGAGCCCCTTAGTTCAGAAAGCACTCAAAATACATTATCAGGCACAACGATGCACTCAAACATGCCAACAATCATGAAGATGGCAGAAATCCAGGACATGTTTTGTTTTGTTATACACAAGGTTGCCATGTGTCGATAAGTACAACATGACAGAGTCCATACATGTATGCGCTTCCTCTTTGAATCCCCAGGGATAGCTTCTGCTGGTAACCCTGGGGCAGGCCAGCCATGGCCCTCAACTGAACTAAGCAGTTGCAAGCATCCGATTAACATTGCAAACCAAAAAAATTCATCACACCTTGTAGGGATGGCAGCAAAGAATTAATCACCCTGATTAATATATAAATATATTTATATTTATAAAATATAAATCCGTTCTGAAGAGGGGCTGGATTACCGGATATATCTTAGGAAGCTGCAGGGGTTTAGGACGCAAGCTGCCTGTTAACTGGGTCTTTAGCTATCACACACAAAGCAAACACTCTCGCCACAAGGACAGACCATATTGTTCTGCTCGCTCTTAATCAATTTCAAATATTAACCCAGCTGGTTCAAAGTAGGATTTCAAAAGCGGTAAACATTCTCTATGACTGATAACATTTTTCCATGGCTGTGAATAGAGAGTGGAAGAAAAGGAACTCATTAACTCCTTCAACTAACATCTGCTCTGCATCTGTTGTGGCCTGGGGATCGATACTTGAGAAAAGATGAATGACCTTTCAAATCCAATGCTAACTCTTGCCTGGACAATGAGTCCTGTGCGGGAAGCAATTCACGCAGGCTCAGGAGAACCAATGGTGTACACTCCCTCATGACTCCAATTTCCCTGACCTCACATTGATTGTTGCTTTTGTGTGCCATGGCGTGAGTTCAGACTGACAGAGACTCTGGATAGGGTTTCCGAGGCTATAAATCTGTACTGGAACAGAAAGCCTCCACTTTCTCCCCCAGCACAACTGGTGGATTCGAACTGCTGACTCTGTGGCTAACAGTTCAACATGCAACTCACAATACCACCAGGGCTCCCCTAACCTCACATAGGGATCCTGAAATCAGTGTGTACATGGTACCAGGAAACCACAGACATCTCACATATGTCAGAGTAGAACCAGGCTCCACAGGGTTGTCAATGGCTGAATGGCTGTGCTTGTCTCCCAAAGTGCCTCTGGATGGACCTGAACCATCCACTTTTCTATTAGCAGTCTAGTGCATTAACTGTTGACACAAACCAAGGACCAATCAAGGACTCCATCTACACCATGGGAAGCAGCCAGTGCTAGAGCTCAGGGTTCCGGCTCCATCCTATCCTGAGAGCTGGTTGTTAACATTTCCTAGCACACCACTGCCTCCAACTCCCCGTGTGGCTCCTCACCCATGCTCTCCCTTTGTTCCTGTGCACCAGCATATGTAATGACCTTCTGAATGTCCCATGCCTAACTGCACAGGCTCATGGTCCTGCCTTCACATGACCATCCCCCACTAAATGGTCCCTAAGTCACAGCCAAAGGCAGAATATGGGCTTTTTCAGGCACCCAAACACTGACATGGGCTTATGTTCATAGGAATCCATTTCAGCTAAAGGTCAAAGGGCACAAAAGTCACATTGGGCCACTTGAGTCAAATTTCTGTGTGAGAAATTATGGGATTTACCAACAGGGTGAAGGTTAGCCTAAATCCAGCCGATCAGACCTATTAAAATATCTGGATTAAAGAATGTATTTAAATGCATTTCTTTTAAACTTTCTAAGAAGAAAATTCAGTTATTGCTCATGACAAATACTAAATAAGCCACTGTATTTTTTAAAAATTGGGTTTTGGTAAATATATAATAATTCTTGATCTATCCAGAGCCTAAATATATGGCCATGGAGTCCCGATATGATGCAATAGAATCGGCACTAGACTGTGAACCACAGGTCGGCAGTTCAAACCCACCGAGTTGCTCCTCGGAAACCCTACACAGGGTCGTTATGAGTCAAGACCAACTTGATGGCACTTAACAACAATAACTATTAGAAATAGTCTCTGGCTTATTTTTAAACTGTGCAGATACCTGCTCCCCCAGTCAGAAAGCAGCAGGGACCTGGCCTGGCACAGCTGCTGAGTCATATGCCACACTCGACAAGCATGGACCAAGAGTAGAGCAATGAGTGTCTTCCAGAAGATGCACACTACACCGACTGCTATCTTGGTAGCCTAGGGTTGGCTCTCTCCCTGCATCCGGGACAGGGAAAGCTACCATCCCCTCTAGTCCAGGCGTAGAATTGCTGGGTCATGCAACAATTTTTATGTTTAACTTTTTTGAACACCACCAAGCTGTTTTCCATAACGGCTGTAGCATTTTACATTCCCACCAGCAAGGTACCAGAATCCACGGACTTTTTAAAAGGAATACACTCAGATCTAGCTCACTACCAACTACAGAGTGATTCGGGTTACCAAGTGTCAAAACGGAACTAAAGTAACATGAAGAAGCCTAAATGGGAGGTCCTACCAGAGGCTACTGCAGTAAAGCTTGAAGGGCACATTTCGTCAGCAGATACACCTCTTAGAACAGATATTTCTCTTTTGAACACACTCCAAGGGGGTTGGCAAATGGTATTTAATCTTAAATTTAGCAAGAGTAAATTTCCTTCTCGATTGTAATTTTTTATTTCTAGCCTAGCTCTTATCTTTCCCTCTGTCTGGATGCCCTTTCTAACTTTCCACACAAGTAGGGAAAAAAAGAAAGAAACAAATCGAGCAAAACATTGCATGTTACATAGAAAATTCCCACTATGATGAGCTGAAAATTATCTCACTGAAATTTTTACAGAAGAGGTGCATATTCTGTCTTTAAAGGATAAGAGGGCGTTTTGCATTTTTACTCAAATATGGAAACCCTGTACAGGGTCGCTATGAGTCGGAACCGACTCCATGGCACATGACAACAACATTATTATAGCTTGGCAATAATAAATTATAATAAATTATTTTTTATGCATATATGTTTATACAGATAAAATTTCCCCCATTTTTGTTTATCCTTGCTAAGAAGTAAACATTCTTAGGGAAATAATCGTATAGTATTTGTTGACTTTATATCAGAAACTATTGATTTAAACGATTCATAATTATCATCAATTCATTACTATTTAATAATGTAATATTAAGGAGAGCTCTGATAGCATAGTGGTTACGAATCAGGCTGCTAATCTCACAGTCAGCAGTTTGAAACTACCAGTTGCTCTGCAGGAGAAAGATGAGGCGTTCTGCTCCCGTAAAGATTTACAGCCTCAGAAACCCTATACAGGGTCGCTATGAGTCAGAACTGACTCCATGGCACACCACCACCACCACCATCACCAATAATGTAATATTAACGTCAGTGATAATGTTACATTAGATTAAAGTAACTCTAATCATAATTGTCAAATCTCTCCAAATTCTAAAGTGATCAAAGCCCCGGTGTTAATTTGAAGGTGTAAAACGGCTCATTAAGATATCCCATTCAGTAAGTATTCATTAAGTGCCTATTGGCTCTGTGGGATAATGCACTGGACCCCAAGGTTAGCTTGAACTGCAAGGTCAGTGGTTCAAACTCACCATCCGCTCCTCAGAAACCCTATACAGAGTCTCAGTGAGTCATTACAATGATTGTTAAGTGAGAGGAGGGGTGGGTTTGAACTGCCGACCCTGTGTTTCACAGTCCAGCGCCACACAGAATTGTACACAGAAGAGAACTTCCAGGTGGAAGGGACTACAGAGAAGAGCTGTGCTTCAAGACTGTAGTGTCCTGGGCAAGGTTACAGATATGAGAAGGGAGAAGGATACCCACCCAGCATCGCATACAAACCTCCAAGTTTTTCTGAAAATATTTTCTGGTTCATTAACCTACATCCTAAATCTAGGCATATTTACGAATGCCACCTTCAAATAGTTGCTTTAAGGTTTCATTTTATAGAGCAAATGGTCTTTATTTGATTAAATGCCAATCTAATGTCCCCTTTGATGTACTAGGATGGAACTTGAAGGAAAAAGCAGACCCAAAAGGAGAAATGTAGCTTGTAAGAACATCATCACCACTGATGATAAACGTGGTACAAATACAGGACATAAAACTGTGGCGGAAAAGGGACACTAGACTTTAATGAAATGAAACACCATGTCATTTGTAAGAGCATCATCACCACTGATGATAAACGTGGTACAAATACAGGACATAAAACTGTGGCTGAAAAGGGACACTAGACTTTAATGAAATGAAACACCATGTCATTTGCTGTGCAGATGATTCCGGTGCCTAGGACGCTATACGGCAGAGTAGAACTGATACCCTCCTAGGGTTTCTAAGGCTACAAATCCTGACAGGACCAGACTGCCTCATCTCTCTCCTGAGCTGCGAGGCTGAAGACTTTAACACTGCTCTCCTGCGTGTCTTTCCTACAGTGGAAACAACACTGTTTGCCACTTCCACACCCGAGTCATTAGTTTCTACTTTCTTTGGCAATAAAATGATTATTGTTGTTGTTGTTGTTGTTGTTGTTGTGTGCCATCGAGTCGGTTCCGACCCATAGCGACCCTGTATAGGGTTTCCGAGGGTGTAAATCTTTACGGGAGTAGAAAGCCTCATCTTTCTCCCGCGGAGCGGCTGGTAGTTTCGAACCGCTGACCTTAAGGTTCGCAGCCCGATTCGTAACCACTACGCTACCAGAGCTCCTTATTGTTGTTGTTAAGTGCTGTCAAATCGGTTCCAACCCATAGCGACCCTGTATAAGGTTTCCGAGGAGCAGCTGGTGAGCTTGAACTGCCAACCTTGCAGTTCTAATGGCTTTGCAGTCTGACGCATTAACCCACAGCGCCACACCAGGATTTAGTGACCCCTTTTTTTTCCCTTTTTGAACATCTTCCTTTCTAGTTCTTCCTATACAAATTAAATGACCCTAATCAGAATTCCAAGGAAGACTCTTGGCTCATGCAAACTGTGGTATACTGCAAAATGACGAGAAGTGGGGGTTTTCCAGTTGGCCACACTGTTGCTCATATTAAACCTGCTGCCACTGAGTCAAGTCTGACTCATAGCAACACGTGTATGGTTTCCGAGGCTGTACTGCAGCACAATGTTTCAGTTTTTCCTCCTCAGAACAGCTGGTGGATTTCAACTGCCAAATTTTCAGTTAGCTGACCTGCTTCCTTTTCCTTCAATTCACTCTCCAGTGGCTTTAGAATAATCACTGGCCTGCTTACCACAAAGACAGCAGTTCAAATCCACCTGCCACTGTTTCGAAACCCTATACAGGGTTGCTATGAGTTGAAACCAACTCCACGGCACTTTAACAACAACAAAAATCAATAAAAATATTGCTGTAACTAACACATGGACCATGCAAGGACCGCATGGGTCACACTCTCAAAGACACTAATTTTGGTTTAAAAAAAAAAAAAAACACACAAGTTTTGAAATTATCAATATTACTATGGTGTTGTTAAGTGCCATCGAGTCAGTTCTGATCCATAGAGACCCTGTGTAGGGTTTCCAAAGTGCAGCTGGTGAGCTTGAACCACTGACCCTGCAGCTCAAACCCACTTTGCAGTCCAGTGCATTAACCCACAGAATCATCCAGAACTCCATTAGTGAGACTAATGTTCAACCTTATGAAATGTTCAATACAATTTTACTTCTTTACATTTTAGAAAATGTTTAATGTTTAATCTAATGTTAAAAAAAATCAACTACATTTTATTGTAAAAAGAAATGGTTTTTGCTTTCAAAATTTCAGTTTATCACTTCTCCATTCAGGAGAAAAACACTTCTTTGCATTGGTCTCTAAGAATATGTCATTAAGAATATACCAAGTTAGCTTTTCTCATCAATTAGCTGATGCAAAAAAAAAAAAAAAAGTCAGTTTCCTAGAATTATAAATCTATATTCTTTTTATTTCAAATTTAGCTGTCTACTTTTAAAATTAGTCACTGCATTAAGAAAAAAAAAATAGATAAGTAGTATGTATATGAATCAAATTCAAGGAAAAGTACATCTACACCATAGTTACCTTTTGCTGGGTCCAATGTCTTCCCCTTCAGGCATTTCTGCCTTTAAAAGTAAGATTACAGTGGATAAAACTCTTTACCACAGATTCCCAGTCCAAACAACGATCTCTTCTCCAACACTATGGTGGACTATCAGGAGGGAGAAAGTTCCCAGGAGTGAGTCCTTTCTGACTTGGAAAAAAAGTGCTCCTCCCTTTCTCAAAGGTAGGTGTTTACAAACTTGCAAAGCGCCTGCTTGCCTTGAATGAAGCTATGAGCTGGTTTAAGATGAGTCTCCCCTTCTAAAAATAATCGGGTCACCTCTTACTCCGTGTGCCATGAAAGGCAGCTGCAAGCAAGCACTGCTCAGTTGCCAGACATTTCTTTCCAGCAGTGTGAGAGGCGGAACCACCCAGCTATTAACCTTTCTTAGGATGACTTCCCCAGCTCTTGCCTTTCTCCAGGTACCCACTGCAGGGCAGAGTTGTCCAGAGAGCTTGAAACTTCGCCGGAGGCTATCTGGTCTCCTTCTTGGTGCCTCAGGAGGGAGGCATTGGAGAACAGAGAGCAAAACAAACAAACGGCTTGTACCTGTGTCTTCTGAGAACTCGAAGCCACTTGGCAAACTACTCCCTTTCTCCAAAACATAAAAATAAAAAGTCATCCAAGAATGGTATTTGGAGAAACATTGTTTTGCAAGAAAATCTCCCTCTGGGACATTTAGATTTCTCAACACAGAATCAGGGTGCACATAAATATGAATCGATATGTTCACTACTGGATAGGACTTCATGGAAAGTGAGTCTGAGATGATTTTAGAGGCCAATTCATTACGGTATAGGAGTATTAGGAACTTCTCAGGAGGACAAAAGTCACATCCATTCTGCTTGTTGTCAGGAGAAATGCTACTAAGATTCTTCTAGGAATAGATACAGTGAGCTTTGGATCCAAACCTGAAAACACTTTGTTTTATTTTCCCCTCCCTGACTGAGAACATTAGGCAAGATAGAAAGTTCTTGTTGTTATGAGCCGTGCAGTCAGTTCCAATTCATAGTGACCCTGTATTGGGTTTCCAAGGCTGTAAATCTTTACGGGAGCAGAAAGCCTCATCTTTCTCCCACAGAATGGCTGATATTTTCAGACTGCTAACCGTGAGATTAGCAGCCTGATTCGTAACCACTACGCTACCAGACTTCCTTAGATAGAAAGTAGCATGGGATTATTAAGAAATAATTTACATTTTTTAATGGTTTTTTGTGAATTATGATAGTTTACATGGGGCAATATTAGCTCTACAAATTCATCCTATCGTATATCGTTTCATTGTCATGATTATAATCCCCTCCATGCATCATCAACCAACCAAAGGATATACCCTGCAAACCTGCCCCCTGGTAGTCAGCACACAGCCCCTCTCCCTCTCTGGGTATGGAGTCCCCAGCTGCTCCATCTCTCCACGACGTCGTCTCTGCCTCCATCTCTGGCATCACTGATTCTCTGGGTAGGGTCCTGTACTCCTCTCTTCTCCCTTGATGGTTCCAGGGACCTCTGCTCCTGGACTGCAAAGTTAACCACTTCCCTCCTTTTGCTAAAAAATGTCTTCCTTTACATTTTCAATCCTCACTGTCAGTCCTGATAGCAATTATTCACTATTGTATCACATGAGTGCTATCCCCATCTCCTTTCATCAGCCATACCCAGACAGATTGGATACTACTCAGTGGAGATTCTACCTTCCTCCATGCCCTCTGGATCTAGGCTCCCTCTTGAAAGCTTGTAAGCCAGTCACTTCTTGCCTTCACATTTCTTTTTGAAAAGTGTGTTTTCCTAAGGACTTAAACGATGGAAACAACCAAAATGTTCAATAGATGAATTATTGTTGTTAGGTGCCGCCAAGTGGGTTCCCACTCACAGCGGCCCCAAGTACAACCGAAAGAACACTGATTCTGCTCCATTCTCACATGTATTGCTACGTTTGAAGCTATTATTGTTGCCACTGTGTCAATCCGCCTCACTGGGGGGTTTCCTCTTTGTCTCTGACCTTCAATTTTCCAAGCATGATGTCCTTCTTCAGCAACTGGTCCTTCTTGTCAACATGTCCAAAGTATAAGAGATGAGGTCTTTTCTAAGGAGCATTCTGGCTAAACTTCCAAGACAGATTTGTTTGGCTATACAAACAGATGAATGGATACGAAAAATGTGGCGTGGCATTGTAGGATAAGCACTGGACTGTTAAATGCAAGGTTAGCAGTTCAAACCCACCAGGCTGCTCCTTAGAAACCCTATATAGAGTTACTATAAGTTGGAACCAACTGCAGGGCACTTATATATGAAGGGGGCTTCAAAAAGTTAGTAGAAATAGAATTAAAAGAGTCCTGGCATGGCGCTGTAAGATCAGCTCATGTCTGCAAGGTCGGCGGTTCAAACTCACCAGCTGCTCCTTGGACACCCTATACAGGGTCGCTATGTGTCGGAATTGATCTGACAGCACTTGACAAAAACAACAGAAGAGCCCAGCTTCGTGACTGGCGTGGATCCTCACCTCTGTTCTACACATAGCTGCTCCTCCCAGGGGCACTGCTGGTCTCATAGGACCAATGGTCCCTTCCTTCTTACAGACTCGAAACCTACTGGGCATTCAGAATTTAAGAACTTGAATAACACAGATCTGGAAGAGATCATCACCAAAGCCCAGCAAAGTCGGGTGACCTGGTGACCGAGCCCCCAGTGTAGATGGCCAGCTGTCTGCCGCTGGGCTGAGTACGCTCTTCAACCCTCCAGGAGGAAGCCCGTTGGCGAGACGTCTCCAGCAGCCTAAGTATCACAATGGCTGAATGCTTGGCTACTAAACCCAAGGGTGACATGCTTTAACCCTCTCAGCTGCTCCACTGGAGAAAGATCTGCCAATCTATTCCCATAAAAATTATAGTCAAGAAAGCCCATGGGTCAGTTCTATTTTATCTAAGAGGATCTCTATCCGTCAAAATTAAAGGCACCAAACAACAACAGAAAGGATCTAGTTAGGTGGAAGCTTGGGGGCAAGAAGGCCAGAAATCCAAGCCTGGCTCAAGACATCCCTGAGGTATCCAGGGACCTGCCTGGGCATCACATGGATTGAAGGACAGCAGACTACAACAAATGCCTTAGACCACCTCCTGTGTCCAAGCCTCTACCTACAGGGAAGTGCCTAGAGATTCCCTTTGTGGGTGTTGTTAAGTACCGTCAAGTTGGTTCCAACTCATAGTAACCCTTTATAGGTTTTCAAGGAGTGGCTGGTGGGTTTGAACTGCTGACCTTGTGGCTCACAGTCCAGTGCTGATCCTACAGCACCACACAAAATTAACCCACTGTGAGTAGGCCCTGAATTCAGAAGTACATGACGGTACAGGTGGGACCTGGAACTCACCTGGCCACAGTCTCTGGACCTCTTGAATAGATCACACCCTTGTCACCCTCCTGTTCTCACACTGGCCCAAAGCCGACAGGTAGGCTATCTGTCTCTCATTTGGTGGCACACCTGGCCCAGCGGTTGGCTATGCTGAGCATCACGTTCACCTTACTCAGGAATCAGCAAGTCCCTGAGTTGGTCTAGGTGTTCAGTTTTACTGCCCCGAGATTCAAGCTGAGAACCACTGACCAGGCATCTGGGAGGAGGATGAACAATCGGGCTTTTGCACTTGCATCCTGACTCTCACAGCAAGTAATACAGGGGATAACTGTACTCAGAGTGTGTACGACCTTTTCTTTTGGACTTGTTGCTGTTGTTAAGTGTCGTCGAGTTGGTTCTGACCCATAGCGGCCCTGTATAGGGGTTCCAAGGAGCGACTGGTGAGCTTGAACTGCCGACCTTGCAGTTCAAACTGACTTTGCAGTCTAGCGCATTAACCCACAACATCACACTAGGACTCCTTTGGACTTGTAGGTTGTTTGTTGTTGTTGTTAGGTTCCATCAAGTCAGTACCAACTCATAGCAACCCTATGCATAACAGAGTGAAACACACTGCCCGGTCCTGGGCTAACCTCACAATTGCTGCCACGCAAATTCATTTATTAACTGAATAGACTAACCAAGTTGTATCAGGGATTGAGTCTGCTTATGTTCTTCTACAACCTTTCCCTGATTGACTAAAAGACAAGTTCGAAGCTTCCTATCAGTTCGTAAGGAAGACCGTAGAAGACTTGGAGCATTTAAGCTGTGGTGTTGGAGAAGAATATTAAAGGTACCATGGACTGCCAGAAGAACAAACAAACCTGTGTTGAATGAGATACAACCAGAATGCTCCTTAGAAGCCACGATGGCCAGACTTCATCTCTCATACTTCAGACATGTTATCAGAAGGGACCAGTCCCTGAAGAAGGACATCATACTTGGTCAAGTGAAGGGTCAGCAAATAAAGGGAAGACCCCCCCAATGAGATGGATTGGCATGGTGGCAGCAACAATGGTCTCAAGCGTAAAAGTAATTGTGAGGATGGTGCAGGGGTGGACGCATTTCTCTCTGTTGTACGTAAGGTCTCTACAAGTCAGTCACAACTCGACAGCACTAAGCAACAACAACATCAGTTCATCAGTCATCCCGCAGGAACTGACTGAGAACCTACAACACCAATGATCAAGTGGTGTCAGCTGCCACTGAGTTGGCCCCAACTCACAGTGACATCAGGACAGTGTATTTGATGAACCCAACATACTTGACATGCATGTTGCAACGTCATCTAACTCTTGCAACAGCCCTGCAGGGAGAACCTGAAGTCCAAAGGTGAGAGCTTTGGCCAAGTTCACCCAGCTGGAAAGTGGTGGTGCCAGCACTCACACCCAGGTGGTCCAACCTCAGAGTCCATGTTCCCAGCCATTCTGCCACACCCCGGTATGACGCTTGGAAACAGCCTAATACAGGGACATTCTTATTGGTGCTACCAAATGCACACCCCCCCTGAAGCCGCCCTGTCCTCTCTGGTAACGACTAGCTTCATAGGACTGATGAGTACTAGTCCAAACAGCTTGTCCATACTAAGAATGTGCTGGATCTTATGGATTTAGTAGGAAAATAAAAATGTACAATATCTCTCATAATTTCTATACTGCCTATCTGTTAAAAACATGTTTTGAATATATTAAATGTGAACATTAATTTCACCTGTTTCTTTAAACTTTTTTTTTTCTTTTTAACATGACGAACAGAAAAATTTGGACTCCTAGAGTAGCGTAGTGGTTACGAATCGGGCTGCTAACCCCAAGGTCAGCATTTCGAAACTACCAGCTGTTCTGCAGGAAAAAGATGAGGCTTTCTGCTACCATAAAGATTTATAGCCTCGGAAACCCTGTGTAGGGTCACTATGAGTAGGAACCGACTTCATGGTAATTTACAACACAACAAGTGTGGCGCTGAAGGGCAAAGATGTCAACTTGAGGACTAAGGTGCACCTAACCCAAGCATTCATACTATTTTCAATAACCTCATAGCATGCAAAAGCTGGACAGTGAATAAGAAAGACCGCAGAAGAATTGATGCATTTGAGTTATGGTGTTGGAGGAGAATATTTAAAGTGCCATGGGCTGCCAAAAAAACAAACAGATCTGTGTTGGAAGAAGTGCAACCAGAGTTCTCCTTGGAGGCCAAGATGGCCAGATTTCATACTTCATACTTCGGACATGTTGTCAGGAGGGACCAGTCGCTGGAGAAGGATATCATGTTTGGTGGGGTGGAGGGTCAGAGAAAAAGAGGGAGACCTCCAACAAGATGGATTGGCAAAGTGGCAGCATCAATGGGCTCAAGTGTGGCAACAATTGTGAGGTTGGCTCAGGATTGGGCAGTGTTTTGTTCTGTTGTGCATAAGGTCGCTATGAGTCGGTACCGACTCAATGGCACCTAACAACAAGTGTGGCGCTGTAGGGTCAGCACTGGCCTGGGAAACACAGGCTAGCAGTTCTAACCCACCTAACCTAGTTGCTCCTTGGAAACCCTACAAGTTGGAACTATGAGTCGTTCTGTAGTACCTAAGGTTGCTATGAGTCGGAACCAACTTGATGACACTTGACAACAGCTAGGAAATTTTAAATTATGCATTTTACAATATAGTTCTGTTGGAAAGAAGCGCTCTAGAGGTTGAATTTGCCCACAAGTTCTGCTAAAATGGGTTTAAACTGAACATAAAACAAAAGTGAATTGAAGACATAACAAGGGTCAGACTTACTGAATTGACATACTGAAGGAGCCCCTGAGACTATCGTCCTAAGACACCCTTTTAACCTAAGGACTGAAACCACTTCTGGAGGTTACCTTTCACACAAATGACAGATTGCATTATAAAATAAATTGTCTCCTAAACAATTAACTATGTTGTTGTTTTTTGTTGTTAAGTGACACGGAGTCAGTTTCAACTCATAGCAGCCCTATATAAGTTTTCCCACAGATTGGCTGGTGCGTTCGAACCACTGGCTTTGTGGTTCAAGGTCCAGTGCTTATCCTTAGATGCTATCAAGTCAGTTCCGACTCACAGCGACGCTATGTAAAATGAGAAAAAGAAATGTGTTGGATACAGAGCATCTCAACTGTGTTTGAAGTAGAGAAGGGATGAAGACGCACGAGAAAGTCCTAGGTAACTGAAGGACCTCAGAAAGGCTTCTTAAAGATGACTGTGTACCGACCACACTCTGCGCACTGAGGGAGTCTCAGTAAACACAGGACACAATAAAAATCGATCAGGGCTGAAGGGTGATGTTTGCAATGAGGTCCCAAGCATCTGCCCTGTTCCCTACACTCTCTTTCACGTCCCTTCCTTAAACTGTTGCCAAACCCTCAGCCCCTTCTTCTCCATGTTTCCCGAGGCTACTTCTGTACCTGGAACTCAGTGTCACTTCCTGCTGCTCCTTCCACCGCCATCACCCCACCCTTCCTGGAGAGAACCCAGTGAACGTAAGCCCATGCTATAATTGCCTTCATAGGTTCAAGGAGCCCTGGTGGCACTGTAGTTAAAGCACTTGGCTGCTAACAGAATGGTCCAAGGGATTCCACCAGCTTCACCGGGGAAGAAAGATGAGTCTGTCTGCTTCCAGAAAGATGACAACCTTGGAAAAGCCCAGAGGCAGTTCTACTTTGCCCAGCAGGGTTATAGGAATTGGATCTGACCATATGGCAGTGCATCGGGGTTTGGGGGGTTTTCAGAGATTCAAATGGCCATTGAGTCTAAAACACTGTAATTTATAATGAACAGATTATGAACTTTTATTAGGAAATATAGGTTTGCATCAGAAAGTTACATCATAAAATATACTGCCATAGAAAACAGGACAAAATATAGATGGAACAGGTTACATGTCTTGGAAGCGCTTGATGGCGCCCCCTGCTGGCTTTTCTACCACCTGGCTTCCTTCTACTTTTTCCTCCTTCCATCTTACCATTGCCTGACTCTCCTCTCTTCTTGCTATCACATTTCTCACCATCCCCTCAGCCCCTCTTCCCTCAGCCTCTTCTGCAAGTCTGCGTCCTCCATTCTTGGCATTTAAAATTTTTTAATGCTGTCATTGTTAAGTACCGTGGAATTGGTTCCAACTCATAGCAAACCTGCACAGGGTTTTCAAACAACAGCTGGTAGGTTTGAACCACCAGTGTTGCCGTTGGAAGTCCAGTGTTTATCCTACAGCGTCACACCATGAATAGATTGTGTTGTGTTTTTCCAAGTCCTTTATAGAAAAATGTGTAGAAAGTACAGAGCTCGTACATCCAGGCTGATCTCATTCCATTGCACTGTGCTTTCCTGCTCTGCACAGACACTGTGGTTTGTTTGTTTTTTATAAATGGAAGGTTTGTGGAAATCCATCAGCAAGCAAGTTGGAATCAAACAATATTTAACCTTTTCAGATTGGTTTCTTCCCCTTTAGTTGTTGGTTGGTGCTGTAGAGTCGGTACCAACTCGTAGAGATCCTGTGCACAACAGACCAAAAATCTGCCTAATCCTGTGTTAATCTCACAACCATTGCTTGGCTCGAGCCCACTGCTGCTGCCACTGTGCCAAAAAGAAATGGTTGATGGCCAGCCATTTGAAAATGTAGCGTATGATCAAGAGCCAATGATACTGAAGGAAGAAGTCCAAGGTGCATTGAAGGAATTGGCAAAGAACAAGCCTCCAGGAATTGCTGGAATAAAAATTGAAATCCTTCAACAAACTGATGCAGCACTGGAGGCACTCACTCATCTCTGCCAAGAAATTTGGAAGACAACTACCTGGCCAACTGATTGGAAGAGATCCATATTTATGCACATTCCAAAGAGAGGTGACCCAACAGAATGTGAAAATCATCAGACAATATCATTAATATCACATGCTAAAATCAAAAACGACTGCAACCACACATTGACAGGGTTCAAGCCAGATTCAGATGAGGGTGTGGAACAACGGATAGCACTGCTAATGTCACATAGGTCTTGGCTGAAAGTAGAGAATACCAGAAAGATATTTACTTGTATTTTATTGACTATGCAAAGGCTTTCAATTATGTGGATCATGACAAGCTATGGACAACATTGCAGAGAATAAGTACTGATGAAGATCAAAGACCACAGCTTTCGGTATGGGATGCACTTCAATGTAAAAAGAAAACAAAAATCCTCACCTCTGGACCAATAAATAACATTAAGATAAATGAAGAAAAGATTGAAATTTTCAAAGACTTCATTTTGCTCAGATCAACCATCAACACTTATGGAAGCAGCAGTCAAGAAATCCAACAACGTATTGCACTAGGTAAACCTACTGCACAAGTCCTCTTTGAAGTGTTCTAGAGCAAAGATGTCAGTTTGAGGACTAAGGTGCGCCTGACCCAAGCCATGGTATTTTCTATCACCTCATATGCATGTGAAAGTTAGACCTTGAATAAGGAAGACCGTAGAAGAATTGATGCATTTGAGTTATGGTGTTGGAGGGGAATATTAAAGTGCCATGGGCTGCCAAAAGAACCAATAGATCTGTGTTGAAAGAAGTACAGCCAAAGTGCTCCTTAGAAATCAGGATGGCCAGACTTCCTCTTTCATACTTTGGATATGTTATCAGGAGGGATCGATCAGTCCCTGGAGAAGGGCATCATGCTTGGTCGAGTGGAGGGTCAGCTAATAAAGGGAATACCCCCCCAACGAGATAGATTGGCCCAGTTCTTCCCCACAATAGTACATATTTAAGGTTTCTCCCTGTCTTTTCCTGGATTGGTAGCTCATTTCCTTTATTGCTAAATATTATTCCTCCCTTTGTGTGGATGGATGTACCATGGTTTGCTTATCCATTCACCTACTGAGAGGCATCTTGACTGCTTACAAATTTTGACTGTTATGAATAAAGCTGCTGTAAACATTCACAAGCTGGTTTGGGGTAGACATATATTTCTACCCCTGGGCATTCCTGCTTCCATGCAGCTGTCCTAACTTCTTCTCCAGAACCTCCTGGGTGGCTCTGCACTTTACTCTATCCAAGCTACAATTGCCAGCGAAGTCACTGCCCCACAAGCTTCCTTCCACAGAATACACCCGTTCCTGAACGAAACCACCTGCTTGCTTTCTTGTTAAAAGTTCTCTACGGCCATACATGCATTTCAAGGGTAAAACTCCTTGACAGACAATCTTTGGTTCCAAGAAATTGAGAGCAAGTTTTCCCTGTAGAGACAGAACTCTGACACATCTTGCTGCTCTCGGCAAACATAATAGAAATCTTCTATGGGGCTTGGTAGATGGTAAAGACTGAAGTTATTCAACAAGCGTGGTATACAACTCCAAACAAATGTTATTTCTTGTGCTTAAAAACACAGTGCAGTACCGAGGGTGTGTGTGCGTGTGTGGGGCATGCATAACCTTCTGTTTAAGTATGGATTACATCATACTTTAACTACACATTGCCTAGCCTTCCTAATCACATTTTGCTTAGGTCAGTGCTAACAACCATTTTTCATTCCTTAACCAGCAACTGATAAGATGTTTCTTGGGTACACATTTACCCAGTAGTTTGTAGAAGCCAAACTAAAATGGAGACTTCCCAGCTCAATTGTCTTCTTGTTGCTGCTAAGCGTCACTGAGTCAGCTCAGAGTAACCCCGTATAAGGTTTCTGAAGAGTGTCTAGAGAGTTTGAACCGTTGATCCTGCAGACAACAGTCTAGTTCTTCCAGGATTCCTAATTGTTTTAATAGCCATAATTATTACTTTCATACTGGTTTAAAGGGTATGGGTGGTCAACCAGAATCCTCCTGCTATTCCTCTTCACCAAGTATCACCTGGCAACTTGGTGGTATTAGCTGTTCATGGGTGAACTCTGCCTGCTGACCCAGCCTTGGGTAGATCCAATGGCTTTGCCGTTACTGGAAGCCCCTCTCCTCCAGTGTGGGGCTTGTGCAAATGTGCTCATGAGAGCCTTTAGATATTGACACGAGGACTGCACCTCTCCAGAAGGCTCTGGAATTGATAGAAAAGAGAAGGGGCCCTAACTAAGGAGGCATCATAATTGCTTCTTGTAGAAGGGCAAGCCCACCCGATAATTTGTGGGGCATCAACCCCTGTGTGAAGATAAACCAACCTGGCCTCTCAGAAACACTGGTTCCAAAGGGTACTCTCATAGCAACCAGCAAGTGCCCAGTGAATGGTTGTGACAGTAGAGGTTTTGTGTCAACTTGCTCGGGCCAGGATTCTCAGTGGTTTGGCAATGAAAATACAGTAATCCTGCACAATAAGAGCTAATATACTATGATCAACACCATGATGAGATTTTCCGTGAGCAGCCAACCAAATCAACACAAGTTCCCTCAGGGGTGTGGCGGGTTTCCAAGCTACTGGACACTCAGCCAAAGCGTGTTTGCTTTCTGCTGAGTCTGGATCCTGCACCTGGCTCATCCGCCGACCTCTGGTTCTTTGGACTTTGAGCCCATGGCCTACTTTACTGCCTTGTCAACCCTGGGCGTTGTCAGCTGCCTGCCGTCTTACCTGCCTGCCCTGCCTGCCTGTGGCTGATTCTGGCTCATCTGACCCATGGACTTGGAACCTGCCCACCTCTACACCTGCATGAGTCGTTTCCTTGATAGAACCTCCCTTATATATGCACATATAGAAGCGTCACAGGTTTTGCATCTCTAAAGAACCCAGCCTAAAACAGTGGCTTAATGTCTGTCAGGGTATGAGTAAAGCTCCTCCAATGACTAAGAAAATGAATGACCTTCAAAAGTTGAGCATCGTCTGAATCACAGAGAGCTGTAGAAGAGATTGATGGTCCACTGAGACTCTGATTTGTCATTCCCTGATGTCTTGCCTCCACCACGAATTGGCAACAATTCCATATGAGGGGCTTGCTCTAGTGTCCAGAAGCCCTCTCCTATGAGCACTCACAAACTCATCTTCCTTTGTAAAATACACTCTTTATGACGGAATTATTTCAGATTTACAAGAGTTCCTCTAAGCATAAACTTTACCCGGTTCTACATGAAGGCTACTTAACCTTATGGTACATTTGACAATACTAAGAAACCCACTCCAGTGTAGTACTATTAACTACATTCCAGATTTCATTTGAATTATACTAGTATTTTAACATGTGCCTCTTGTTTCTTCTGGGATCCCATCCAGAACACCATATTGCATTTAAGTGCCAATGATTCCTTAGTCTCCTCTGGTTTGTAAGAGTTTCTTAGTTTTTCCTTGTTTTTCCTAACCTTGAGATGTTTAAGGACTCTTTATAGATATTGGTTAAGTAATCAGGAGCTGACCAAAAGGATGGTGGATTGAACTCACCAGCTGCTCTTGGGGTGAAAGACGGGGCAGTCGGCTTCTGCCTTGTCCTCTCCAGGGGCGCTTCTACTCTGTTCTGATGGGTGACTACGAGTCAGAAACATCTCAACAGCAGTGAGCTTGGTCTGGCTTTGGATTTGCCTAACTAAACCAAATACAGGTATTCAAATTGGTGCTTAATGATGATGGCCTTTTCCTGACTAGACTGGAGTTATGGGTAGTGGGGAAGACAACCAGAGAAGCGACGTATCCCTCTTCATATCAGGGTACACAATGTCCACCAAATACTCATCACTGTTGATGTCAACATGATCACTTGGACATAGAAGCATTTGCTAGAATCATTTATGTAAAGATGCTGTTTTTCTACAATGTATTCTTTTATAAAGTTGCAAAGTAGATGATAAGCAAAATAGAGGTAGACCCCCAAGGAGATGGACTGACACAGTGGGAGCAGCAATGGGCTCAAGCATTAATAGTTGTGAGAACGGCTCAGAACCACACAGTGTTTCGCTCTGTGGTGCAGAGGGTTGCTATAAGTTGGAACCAACTCGATGGCACCGACTAACAACAATGTGCTTTGAAACAGAAATAGTCTTTGAACTAGGAATACTCCTTAGAAGCAAGATGGCCAGACGTTGTCTCTTGTACTCTGGACATGGTATCAGGAGGGAACAGTCCCCGGAGAAGGACATCATGCTTGGTAAAGTGGACAGTTTACGAAAACAGGAAGACTCCCTCCCTAGCCCACCCCCGCCAAAAGATGGACTGAAACAGCGGCAGCAACACTGGGCTCCAATGTGAGGGTGGTGCACGACCGGGCGGTGTTTCATCCTGCCGTGCATAGTGTCACTAGGAGTCAGAATCACCTCGGCAGCACCTAATAACAGCAATTCTTTGAAAACAAGTCACTAAATCCACCCCACACCCAAAGAGGGCAGAGATTGGGGCAAAGCTCCATCCTCTGATGGAGGCTGTTGTTATTGTTAAGTGCCATCGAGTCGATTCTGACCCATAGCGATTCTGTGATGGAGGTGGCATCCCTCTTATTACTTGGAATTCTTCTGTAAGAAAACGGTATCTTTCCACCACTCCAATCCTTACTTATTCAGTCATGTCTGTAACTCAGTATGGGTTCACGTATCTCAGAGTTCTAATCCAATTCTACGCTATTCATTTCCTTGCTCCAATTGTTCTGGCCACAAAGATGTGTCTCTGCCCACACTGCCCTCTCAGACAACTCCTCTTCCAGAACCTAAGTGACCTCACTCTCTATTCTCATGGTAGCACTCATTCAACTTTTGCAGCTCTGCTGGGCTCAGTGCTAACACAGGGCACCCAGTCCCCCCAAGTTCAATTTGTTCCCTTTGTACACAGTGTCAGCATCAGCCAGTGGCCACACAATACTAAACCCAGAAGACTGAGGTGGGCCAACCAAGGAGGGTAAGAGCCTGCACGCACCTGTGTGGCCCTTCTCCATGAACACAAAGCAAACACAGGACCCGTGTGCTCCTTCCTGATGTACCCGATAGTGTGTCTGCACAGATGAACTGAGTGCATGTGTGAACTCGTCCCCACGCATCCCACAAACACCATGACAACCTGCCCTTGTCTCCTCTCCTGGGTACCACTTTCAAGACTTAGACCCGGTTCAGATTTCCTTTCCACATGTGCCATCAGCCCTTACCTTTCATGTTTCTTTCCTATTTTGAGTATGAGAGGAAGTCCACGGCTTAAAAATAGAAATGAGACTTGGCTTCTCCACAGGCCCCCGCTTTTAGCATCAAACCATGACTACGCAGTACACAGAATCACAGTAAATCTTCATGATGGATTCACAGGGGCCTGACACATTGTCAACCTGCCTTTCAGTGCCCAGTGGGAATTCTGCTTGATTTTTGGTTTTCTTTTAAATGAGACAGTGAAATTACAAGGTGGATTGAAAGTTGTACAGGGGGATGTCCTGTGTACCTGCTGATGTGGCTTCTGTGCCTGTTAAAAGAAGAAGTTTCCCCTTACAGGAGAATTCCAAGTAAAATTTACACATCACCTCAGTGCTAAATATAAACCAAGAGACAAGGACAGGCAGTGTCAGAAGTTGTGAGGGAGGCCAGGAGATAATGTGTGTGCTGCCACATCTGCGGGTCAGTGTGTGAGTGAGGGTGTTATACTGATGTCTGTCTTCCTGGTGACCCTATAAGAGGAACTGGACTTGAGGGAGGAGGTATACCAGGAGTTCTGCTGCATCGTCGTCGTCGTCGTCGTCGTCGTCGTCGTCGTCGTCATCATCATCATCATCATCATCATCATCAAGAAGTAAATGCTCCCAGGTTCTTTACATCATCATCATCATCATCATCATCATCAAGAAGTAAATGCTCCCAGGTTCTTTACAACAGCCTGGACTTACAAAAGCCCTAAGTCCAAGGTTCCTCTTGAGATAACCACCAAACCCAGTGCTATTTAGTGGATTCCGAGACTATAAATTTTTACTGATTCCTGAGTGTTTTTGTTTACTCTTCACCACCAAAAAAAAAAGCAACAGAGGGAATAGAAGCAAGCAAATACTGTTGAATGATGATGTACGGAGGAGAGTGTAATCACTGCAATGAAACAATGGTGTAAAGCTGATGTTTTCCCATGTAAACTATCACTCAGTTCACAATTAAAAAAAAAAAAAAATCTTTACGGGAGAAGAGTCTCAGCATTCTCCCACAGAGCAGCTGGAAGGTTTGAACTGTCAACCGTGTGACTAGGTCCAACACCCAGCCCACAGAATCACCAAGGGGCCTCTGAAAAACCGTCTTAAATCCATGTAATGTCACCTCCTCCTTCTACCTTACCTGGTCTGTTCCACAGTCTGCCCTGGGCCTTGTTTTGGCTGATGATATGGAGCTTTTCCACTGTCTCTTCCCACCAATGTCATCAATGTCATTTCTGTATATGCCATGTGGTGAGGTCCTTGCGTACGGTTATTTGTTATGTTGCTTTAAAAGGTACTTGCAGAGACGAAGTCATTGGTTTTGCAAAATTCTACCATGCGATCGCCAGCATCTTTTCTATCACCAAGCATGTTTTCCAACTACTGATCCTTCCTCTTTGTTTCCAACCTTTGCGTTCCAATCACCAATAATAATTATCAGTACATTTTGATTGCATGTTTGATACATTTTAAATTGAAGAATTAGGTAGAATTCTTCAAGTTCATCATCACTGGCTTTAGTAGTTGGTGTAAAAGTTTGAATGATAGTGGTATGAACTGGTTTTGTTTGTAGGTATATGACTATCATCCTATCACAGCATAAGACTTGAAGACAGATCTTGAAATCTTATTTTTGATTATGAACGTGATACCATTCTTCTTCAACTTGTCATTCCCGGCATAGTAAACCAGATTGAAAATGGCCAATACCACTGCGATATTGATCTTTACGCATTTCACTCCATTTTTGACAACTCTTATTTCCCTAGATTCATACTTCATACATTGCATGTTTCAATTATTAATGGATGTTTACAGCTTTTTCTCATTTTGAGTTGTGCCTCTTCAGTAAGTGAAGGTTCCGAGGGCTTTACTCCATTCACATCATCACAGTCAACTCTATTTTGAGGAGGCAGCTCTTCCCCAGTCTTATTTTGAGTGTCTTCCAGCTTGAAAGGCTCATCTTCTGGCTCTATATCTGACAATTTACTGATGCTATTCATCAACATTCTAACAGTGTTCCACTGCTATTCATAAGGTTTTCCATGACTAAATATTTGGAAGTCGTCCTTTCTCCTAGTCTGTCTTTGTCTGGAAGCTCAGCTGAAACCTGTCCACAGTGGCTGACCCTGCTGGTGTTTTAAATACTCATGGTACAGCTTCCAAAATGACAGCAATAAGGAAGCCACCACATACGACAAACTGACAGATATGTGGAGACAGCATTATGCTGTTCTTCATATGAGCACATCTGGGGAAACCATCTGATGGGCTGTTTAGCATATTACAACCACATTTGGAACACTTTTCAATAAGGGACCCCAAACCAGTGTGGCACGGTAATTCCTTATACTTGGTGCCAGAGTAAATCTGTGGTCCACCAGAGTTTTCAATGACTGATTTTCCAGAAGTCAATCTCCAGGTCTTTCTGCCAAGGTGCATCTGGCTGGGCTCAAACCTTTCATTTGGCAGACAAGCATAGTAGCAATTTGCATCACCCAGGAGCTCCCTGTAAACGACCAGATAGTAAATATTTTCAGTTTTATGGGTCGGATCATCCATGCTTCAATGGCTCCATTCTCCTCTGTTGTAATATGAAAACAACACGAGACAATACGTACACGGATGAATGAGGCTGTATGGTGCCAGCCCCTGTATTTTACACAGAAATATACACACCAAATTATCAAAGGATAAGCTATAAAAGAAAATGTTGTCTATATCTTGTTGACTTTTTTAACCTTCTGGAAGGCAATTATTAATAGTGACGATTTCTACATTTTAATTTTCTTCGGTATGCTTTACATAGTCTCAACAAGTTCCCACATATTATTACCATAATCTGATAAAATCAACAAATGAAAATAAAGACTGTGTTCTGTGTTCTGGCCCTGGATCAGATGTTTCATTTAATATGAAAATTATATTCTGGTGGCACTGTGAGTTAGTTGTTTGGCTGTTAAACTGCAAGGTCAATGGTTCAAACCCACCAGCTGCCCCAAGGGAGAAAGATGAGACTTTCTGCTCTGGTCAAGACTGACAATATTGGAAACTCTATACAGGGTCACTATGAGTCCAATTTGACTCAAGGGAATCAGTAAATACTTTCTAAATCAATAGTTGACAATAAAACAACTCCAGGCAGTGTTTCCTAGACCTCCAGGGGGTCTTAGCGTTGCATGGACAAAGTGGTTTTTTTTACCACATTGGCCGGGGCCCTGGAAAAGATTGCAACTTGAATTAGCAGTTTGCCTGTTTGCCATCCAGATAAATATTGTGTTGCTATGACTGAAATCACCCTGCCATGTGGGTCACCCTGTCATATAATTAGCCTCTTATCATCAGATCAGGTGCGAATCAAACCAACAGCTCTTGCTGCTAATGTGGCGCTTTTCCAAGCCATAAAAACTGTTTTCATGGCTCAACATTTGATTAATGTGATCACGAGCCCACTGAGAAGCTATGCCTTAGTGTAAAGCTCTTTCATAAGTCAATTCCTTGCTCTATCAGTTACATGGGCTAGTTTATTTTTCATTGTGTAACTGACTCTTGTCAGTCCAACCGAAGGCAGAATGGGGTTGTTGTTGTTGTTGTTGTTGAGTGCCGTCGAGTTGGTTCCAACCCACAGGGACCCTGTATAGGGTTTCCGAGACGTGGCAAGTGAGCTTGCACTGCCGACTTTGCAGTTCAAACCAACTTTGCATTCCAGCACACTTACCCACAGCGCCACACCAGGACTCCGCAGAATTGGGGAGAGAGTGGGATTTAATCTTAAAGGTCTGTTTGGTGCAGACATTACCTTCAGACTCCCTCATTCTGGGTCCCAATGGATGGTGGGTTAGTCAATATCTAACCTTTCTGACTCAGTTAGCATCACTTGAAGTCTAGTGCATAGTCCCACGCAGTTTGCCTACATCCACAGTTCTCTCTCTCTTCACCCCCTAAGATTCAATGGAGCCCTAAACATGAACTTGCTTCTCCCTCAAGTCTCACACAGTTTCTCACACAGAATCCAAGTCTTAGCTACTCTGCACATAAGTCTGATGCTGGATCTTTGTGTGTGGTTTTCTAAACCATCAGCCGCTTCACCAAATGGACTTGCTAGGATTCTGACAGCATTTCTTTTCCTTATCTTTTTGCCTCTTAATGGGAAAGTATACCACAGTTTGGAGTCGTGCCGTGGTACTGTAGGATAAGAGCTGGACCATAAGGTCAGTTTTAACCACAAGGTCGGCAGTTCAAGCTCACCAGCTGCTCCTTGGAAACCTTATACAGGGTCGCTATGAGTCAGAACTAAGTGGATGGCACTTAGCAACAATAATGCGACAATTACGTAAAGACTACTATTGTTTTCATTTTTCACAAAGTGTGACTCAGCTGTCTGCAGATTTCTGAAGAAACTTTCAAACATCTACCTACCTGGATACTTTACTCATGACGTGACACTCTGAGTGACAGAAGGCAAAGACATGTTGGGACAGAAAACTGAGCTCCTTAATTTTTTAGAAGAACCTTTCTCTGTCTACCATCAGAGCTCACACAACACAGCTCATGAAAAAGACTGTGGTGAAGAAAACAAAACTCTGAAGACTTACCATTTAGAAGAATGAGTTCATCTCGTGAAACAAACTGCAAATCCCACAACAGAAGCAAAGATGAACTTGACAGAATACACAATCTGAGCTAACTCCGTATGGCATGTTGGAAAGATTTGAAGAGAAGGTGAAGAAAAGGCTTTCAGGTAGATGCTTCTCCTGGATTTTCAACTTTTGAGTCGAAGGGAATTTGCAACAGACTGAAAATGCCTACTGCAGTAGGCAAGATAAACCATGAAACTCTCATATAAAGTTAAGGTTTTTACAACTATGTAACCCAGAGTCTAATTCCTATCCTATCCCTGCCCTACTACAGGAGAAATGCCAAACTTCAAGAGTGGAAGGAAGTCGGTATGATCAAAGGAAAACCAAACTAGGGGTCTTCAGGCCCAAGATTTTCTCCATTAATGTCCAAAAATGGAGGATACCTCTGCTAGCCAATCTAGGTATTACCAAGAGATCACAAGATGATTCTGATGCCAAATGGCTTCTAAAACTGGAATGATCGATCCATTGTTGGTGGAGTTGTTAGGTGTCATCCAGTCAATACTGACTCATAGTGACCTTATGCAGAACAGAACGAAACACTGTCTGATCCTACACCAACCTCATCATCGTTGCTACACTTGAACCCACTGCTGCTGCCATGTGCTATTCCATCTCATTGGGGGTCTTCCTCTTTTTCGCTAACCCTCTACTTTACCAAGCATAGTGTCCTTCTCCAGGGACTGGTCTCTCCTAATAATATTTCTGAAGAATGAATGATCCATAGTACCAGCCCAAGTTTCTAGCTGGTTTAAGTAGAAAAAGAATTTACTAAAGGCTAAGGGCTGTCAAGAGATTCTCTAGAAGGGCCATAGAACAAAGTCAAGAGGCTATCTGTTCAGGAATACTACCCCATGTCATACCACAGAATGTTCCACCCAAAACACCTGTGCAATTGGGGGAAGCTTACAGAACGCTGGGCATTCTAGAATCTTCACCACTGCTCTCCTGGAAAATGGAATATATCCACTGGAACCCTCACCGAAACAGTTCCCTTTAAGTCTGCTATTTCATTATGTGCCGTGGAACCGGTTCCAACTCATCGCCACTCTCCATAGGGTTTCTGAGGCTGTAAATCTTTATGGGAGCAGAAAGCCTCATGTTTCTCCCGTGGAACAGCTGGTAGTTTCGAACTGCTGACCTTGCAGTTCGCAGCCCAATTCGTAACCACTACGCTACCAGAGCTCCTTTGCTACTTTCATTGTTGTTGTTGTTGTTAAGTGCCATCGTTAGTACTTTCTATTTCAGAGTCTGGGTGCATCTCGTTGGTGGAGCCTGGGTTACATGTATGCTTACATTCTAGCTGCAAGGGGCACTGGGAAAATGAGCTTCTAGCTTCTACTCTGGAAAAGCATGGGCTCGTCACACAGAAGAGTCCCCTTCATAAGAAAGGTCTGGGCCCCCAAGAAGAACAAGTTTTCCTGGCATTACCAACAAAAGAACTAGCATCAGAGTTATGTGCAGAGCACCTAAGACTTTATAGACTGTGTGAGAGAACTCTATTGTCTACACATACTTGGCGAACTGAGACAGGAGGAGCCCCCTGGTTTGGAGTCTCGTGAAAAGACAAGAAAGGAGGCTCCCCAAGGTTATCATTCTCAAGTGCAGAGTACTCCACACCTCTTCAACCTTGCTGGGCACCCCGGTGATCATGGGAGAGAAAGGACGCACAGAGCGGGCGAGGAGACTACCACGCACATTTCAGCCAATGTTACATGTGATAACGTGTGAATGAACCAGAAGGGGTAGCCCGGGTATTTCGGTACACGTATCAACATTCACACTTCAATTCCAGCCAACTTCCATTCTCCTTTTCTGAGTTCAAATGAGTCACTTTCTACAGGAGTCTAACAACTTTCATCACATTCATCTGCTCAGAGCAAAAGCCCCTTCTGAATTAAACTCAGTACCAGGGTGAGCCACTCTCTGGGTCCCAGCCAAACTTACGAAGGGAAACGCCTTCTGCTACCATTTTCTTTCTGTAAACAGTGGTCTCTTTTACGGAAGCCAGATCACTCATTCATTCAACAAATCTTTTAACTGAGCACTTATTAAGTGCCAGGTTCTGTGGTAGCCCTGGGTATATCGGGTGGGCTAGTTGTTATCAGTTTCCATGTAGTTGGCTCCGACACATGGAGACCTTAGTACATACAACAGAACAAAACGTTACTTGATCTTGTACCGTTCTCATGACTGTTGCGATGTTTGAGCCCATACCCTGTGGACTAGAGAGGCATGCTGTTCTGCCTTGTAGAGTTTCCTATGAGGTAGAGAAGCCAGATGTTAAACAGGTAAAGTCACAAGTAGATATGTAAATACTCATTCAGCTAAATGCTATAAGAAGACATTGAGGAATGAAGGAGAACTCTCTTTGGTAACCAGTGCAGGTCCTATCAAAGGGATCTGCGAAGTCAGAATCCTATGAAGGTGGATTCCAAACCAGAATATCTATGTCAACTGTCTCTCTGTCTGTGCTCCTGCCTCCCCCTCAACCCCCCAATAAAGCTTTAATTACAAATATATATTTTCAGTTGGCTCACTTGTAGATTGGTTAGCTGGTGCCAGTCCTTGGAAGATCTGAACGTTCTAGTTGATCTCAAAGATGCCAAGGGCAGAAGCAACCCTCCACAAAAGAGGAGCTGCCGTTAATAGATGCATGCTGTTTGGGGGTTGGTGGATGTGGTGGGTTGAATCATTTCCCCCAAAGATTCATGTCCTTCTGGGCCTTGAGAATGTGACCCTGTTTGGAAATAAGGTCTTTGCAGATGTGATTAAGGTAGGAATCAAAATAAGATCAGACTGGATGAGGCTGGGCTCTAAATCCAGTGAGAGGAACTCTGTAGAAGACAAAAACAGAGACACACAGAAGCCGGCAGAGTGAAGATGGAGGCAGAGATCAGAATGATGTATCTATAAGCCGAGGTCCGTCAAGGAACTGAGACAGGAGCTACCCCCTGATTTGAAGTATCACAAAAAGACAGGTGAGGAGGCTCCCCACCAAGGTTATCATTCTCGAGTGCAGAGTACTCCACACCTCTCCAGCCTTGAGAAGTTAGAGCATCCAGAGAAAACAATTCTGATGGCATTTTAACGTTGACTCCTTGAACTACGAGAGAATCCATTTCTGCTGTTTTAAGACATCAGGATTTTGGTTGATTGTTCTGGCAGCCATTGGAAATTAATATACCACAGCGCCATCTTCCCAGTTACCCCATCTAAAACGCACAAGAAAACAATCTAAGAGGCCCCTTATCGCCTCTCAAGCCTGTCTTCCCTTCTTGTCCCAGGAGGAAGGAGATAGGCTCACACCCACTCTATTTCTTTGACCTGAAGTTGACCATCAAAATTGTCAGACCTGGTCCAAATTTTCAAAAAGGAAGAACCAACGTCTTCCCAACAAGGCACTTGGAGTCAATGAGTAAGTAATTTATTCACTCATTGCAAGAGGAGACCTCTGGGAAAATGTCCTGAGGAAGGACAGTAGTTAGGAATTGTGTCCCCAAAAATGTACACCGAAGTCCTGGCCCGTGTACCTAGGGATGCCATGCTGTCTGAGACATTATTTCCTTTGTTACGTTAGCAAGAGCGTAGCCACGTAGGGTGGGTCCTCAGTAGAATCACTTCTGAGTTGTGAGAAGAGCAAAAGGGATACAGACACACATCCAGGGGCCAGACAGATGCCAAGGAGCACCAAGAATCACCAACAGACACCAGAAGCCAAGAGACAGACTCCCAGGCGGAACCTCTGATTTGGACATGTGGCCCCTAAAACTGTGAGAAAATAGATGTGCTCTTGGAAGTCACCCACTTGTGATAGTTTGTTACAGCAGCTCTAAGAAACTTAGATTGGGGTTGATACAAATCCACACTTGCTCTAAGGAGTCTTCCCAGATGAAGAACCTGGCACAGTGGCAGTGCGAGGGGCAAGGTTTATGAATCAGCAGTGAGTCACTTCATAAGGCATGAGGGGGCCAACCTGGCTCAGGCCCTGGAACTGAACCTGACAACACTTGAGCACATTTTAACTTCTCTCCCAAGGAGACACCTGATCCTACAAAGTCACAGGATGGACATACCTCTCCATCTTATTGTCTCAGCACTCCAACACATATGCCTTTCCTGTTCCATAGGGGGCGCTAGATCCACAGACTGTCAGAGTCCCCTTTCTAGCCCATAGGGGCACCAGCTCCACAGATTGTCAGAGTCCTCTTTCTCCCCACAGGGGCACCAGCTCCCAGATTGTCAGAGTCCCCTTTCTAGCCCACAGGGGTGCCAGCTTCCAGATTGTCAGAGTCCCCTTTCTACCCTACAGGGGCGCCAGCTCCCAGATTGTCAGAGTCCCCTTTCTACCCTACAGGGGCGCAAGCTCCCAGA
>NW_006408796.1:2726124-2745845 GCF_000296735.1 Chrysochloris asiatica | reverse complement strand
GGCGCCAGCTCCCAGATTGTCAGAGTCCCCTTTCTACCCTACAGGGGCGCAAGCTCCCAGATTGTCAGAGTCCCCTTTCTACCCTACAGGGGCGCAAGCTCCCAGATTGTCAGAGTCCCCTTTCTACCCTACAGGGGCGCAAGCTCTGCAGATTTTTGGAGTGGAGATCGGAATGGAAATGTGCATTAGGAAGAAAAGCCATTGATCATCAATGGGTGGCCCTGCTGTCTTCCCTGAAGACTAGCAACCAGTGCGAAGTGCTGGTGGTACAAAGTAAACGTGCCTGAGAGTCTGCTAAGTCCAGTGGTGTCCCCAGAGTTGGCATTAGCAGATATAATAACTCACAATGTCACTGCTCCCACGTGGCCCACTCCCCCTCCGCTCCCTCAGCTGCTCCCCTCTGTCACTGGCCAAGGTGAAGACCCTCCTCTCTGCCCAATGACATCACCCAATGATGGGTGACAAGGGTACAACCAGGTGTACAACCCTAGTGACATCACTGCCTTAGTGCCCCCCCCCACCTGCAGCACCAGAGACCCTGGGTCAATTAGGTGTCACCCCCACACCTCCCTAATGAGGCCCTGTGACGGTAGGTTGTCCCAGGCTCTTCCCTTACGGAACATTATTCTGGGGCCTAAAGTTGTGTTTCTCAAACACGTTTGTTTGAAGGCCATCAGAGATGAACCTTGAGGTGCTAGGAGAAGATGCTTGCTCTCTGAGGAAAAGTGCCCCAGTGTGTCCACCATGAGCAGATGATATCGTCACTGCACAGCACTGAGACCCAAGATGGTAAGAGCTCCCAACAGTGGGACAGGCACACTAGAGGCTTCACTTCCGCCTACTCCTCCAGCTCTCCATTGCCACTCTGCCCAAAACATCCATCCCAACCTCCCACCCTCGACATCCCATGACTTTCAGGCGGAGAGTGTAAACACAGGACAGGAATGAGCCTCCCACCCCACACAGCTGTGCCAGTTAGACAAGGAACTGCTCATCCACTGAGCCCTCTAAGGCCAGGCGCTCCACCAACCTCGGTATCGACTTCCATGCACTTCAATCCTCACCAAGTTCTCCTATTTAAACAGCATCCCCCTCTTCCTGGTGTGGTGCTGTGGGCTAATGCGCTGGACTACAAAATCTGTTTGAACTGAAGGTCAGAGGTTCAAGCTCACCAGTAGCTCCTCAGAAACACGATTGCTATAAATTGGAACTGACTCAATGGCACTTAACAACAACACAACAACAAACCATAAAAAGGAAAGACCTGGCCCAGGGTTATAGCTTTTACCATATTTACTCAACTTGTGGCACCCTGGTATTGATTCGCTGGACTGCTAAGTCGCTTTGAAATGCAGCTGGAGGTTCAAGCTCACCAGCTGATTCTCAAAAACCAAAACAGAGTTGCTATGGGTGAGAACCTACTCGAAGGCATTTATAACAACTCAACTTGTATACCGACCAAATAATCCAAGAAACTAGATGATATGAAGGAGAATGCAGCATCAGGATTGGAGGAAGCCTCATAAACAACCAGCGATCTGCAGATGGCACAACCTTGCTAGCTGGAAGTGAAGAGGACATGAAGCACTTAAGTCCCCTTAATGATGAAGATGAAAGAGCACAGCCTTCAGTATCGGATTACACCTTAACATAGAGAAAGCAAAATCCTCACATCTGCACCGATGGGCAAATATCATGGTAAGTGGGAAAAAAACTTAAATTGTCAAGGATTTTTTTCCTGGGACCCACAATCAATGTTCATGGGAGCAGCAGTCAGGAAATCAAATGCTGTCTTTAAAGTGTTAAACTGCAAAGATGTCACTTTGAGGATGAAGGGACACCTGAGCCATGACAGGGTCTTTCAATCACCTCATGCGCGTGTGAAAGCTGGACAATGACCAAAGAAAACTGAAGAATCGATGCCTTTGAACTCTGGTGCGAATGAATACGGAGTACACCATGGACTGTCAGAAGAACAGATGTGTCTATCTTGGAGGACATACAGTCACAGCGTTCCTGAGATATGAGGATGGGCATACTTCGTCTCTCGTACTTTGGACATGCTGTCAGGAGGGGCCAGTCCCTGAAGAAGGACATCAATCTTGCTAAAGTACAAGGCCAGTGAAAAAGAGGAAGACTCCCAAGGAGATGAACGGACCCATCAGCGGACTCACACGTAACAACTATGAGGATGGCGCAGGACTGGGTAGAGTTTCGTTCTGCGGTACACGGGGTCACTTTGAGTGGGAACTGACTCAATGACACCTAACAACAACAACCACAAGATGTAGAGAGGAGTTCCTAGGTGGTGCAAACCGCTGACACACTCGGCTGCTAACTGAAAGGATGGTGGTTTGACTCCACCTAGAGGTACCTTGGAAGAAAGGTCTGGCAAACGACTTCTGAAAATCAGCTAATGAAAACCCTCTGCTGTGCAATCCTACCCTGACACACCTGGGGTCATCAAAACTGGTAATGCAACGAAATGTGAGGTTTTCTAACTGGCCCAGTTAGGGTACAGAGCTGAGTTGAAACACCACAGAGTGAGCCCTAAGCCCTGTTCTCCAAGGGTCCTGGCAGAAGTTGGATGAGGGTACACATGGCTCAGCTAGCTGCTAGCTCTTAACATCTGCAGCATCTACAAATGTGTGCAACACATAGGGGAAGGTGGGTGGATCGCGTGTGGTGCGTGATGTCTGCAAATACGGCCACAATAAAGTGAAGGTTTTCATCCCTACAAGGAAATGGTGGTGAGAGAATGAAGCTACGCATCCTTGGGCACAGTATTCTCTGCCCACAAAGGAGCTCAGGGTGCCCCTGCCTGGGAACTACCGTATTTTTATGCATGTAACACACACACTATACAGTTTTTTTTCAAACCGTGTAATCCCTTCACAAGTTAGTTTCCTATGCATGTCCATGTTATTTACATGGGCATGTTACATGTGAAAAGACTTGTCTTCTGTCAGTCTACACATGTGGACCACAGCCCTCGGAGCAAATATCAGACAGACAAGCCAATCTGGCTCAGGGATTCTCAGCTCTCCAGTACCTTCACAGGATCACAAGATGTTGGTGGAGAAAGGAAGTTAGGACCAGTTACTGGAGCTCCTTGGCCTGACAGATGAGGAAACTGAGGCCCAGAGAAGAGAAATGAGGTGGGCAAGGTCATAGGCTGAGCCAAAGCAGGAACCCGTAAGCGACTCAAATTTCTGGAGCTCTAGAACAAATGTCAGCTTGAGGACTAAGGTGTGCCTGACCCAGGCCATGGTGTTTTCAGTAGCTTCATATGGATGCGAAAGCTGGACAATGAATAAGGAAGATCGTAGAAGAATTGATGCCTTTGAGTTGTGGTGTTGGAGGAGAATACTGAAAGTGCCAGGGACTGCCAAAAGAACCAATAGATCTGTTTTGGAAGAAGTGCAGCCAGAGTGCTCCTTGGAGGTCAGGATGGCTAAGCTTTGTCTCTCCTACTTTGGACATATTTTCCGGAGGAAACAATCGTTGGAGAAGGATGTCATGCTGGGTAAGGTGGAGGGTCAGAGAAAAAGAGGAAGACCCCCAATGAGATGGATCAGCCAGGTGGCATCATTGATGGACTCAAGTGTGGCAGCGGTAGTGAGGTTGGCCCAGGATCGGACATTGTTTCGTTCTGCTGTGCATGGGGTCGCTATGAGTCTGTTCCGACTTGATGGCACCTGACAACAACAACAACAGAACAAATGCGGACCTTGTAGAAGACTGGAAGCCCTGACCTCTGAACTCCCTTCCACCAGCACCAACATAACCCAACAGGGAGGAACAAATGGAGGCTGGTCCTGATGTTAATGATCACACTGCCAACCTTGGGGGTGGGAGGAGAGAGTCTGCGATATGACTATCCTGGATAGCTGGGGGATCTGAGCTCTCTCCTGGCTCCCCTGGGACTCTCTTTTCCTCGTCTCATAAAAGGAAATGAAATAGATACTAATTTGTTATTTCTGCTAGGAGAATAGCAGAAACGAACTGAATGCTGATCATGTGTCAGGCACTGCATTAAAGGCTGTTCATAAAACCAAATCCCAGACCAGTTGCTGTGGAGGCCATTTCGACTCAGAGCAACAGCATGTGTTACAGAGGAGAGCTGTTCTACGGGACTCGATTGGCCACAATCTTTACTGAAGAGGATTGCCAGGTCTTTGTTCCACGGTGCCATCACGTGAGTTTAAACTGCCAACCTCTAGGTTAGTGCTCAGTCACAGAGGAAAGTAAGGAAAAGAGAGGTCTGAACTCAAGTTTGCCTTAACTCTGTCTCTTGGCCCAACGTCGTTATCTACTGAGGAGCCACAGACTTCAACAGCGGGGCCTAATGTGGACAAGACAAGGAGAAAGGACACTCATTCTAAGGAAAGCTGAGGATTGGCTAAGACTCTGATACAGACTCCCTTCGCTTTCCAAGATAATGTAGATAAAACAATAAACCCAAACCCACTGTAATGGTTACTGTTGTGGTTAAGTGCTGCGGAGTTGGTTCCAAGCCATCGCCACCCTTTACAGGGTTTCCAAGGAGTGGTTGGTGAGTGTGAACCGCTGACCTTGTATTCAACCTTTGGGATGAGTGGTTACCCTACAATGCCACACCGGGACTCCATGCAAACCAAGGCAACTCCATGAGTTATAGAACTGAATACTCCATGAGGTTTTCTTGGCTGTGATCTTTATGGGAGTAGACAGGCAGACCTGTCTTCTGTGGAACCACTGGGAGGGCTTAAACTATTAACCCTTAAGTGAGCACAGGGTTTAGAGGTGACTGAATTCATCCCTTCAGACACACAGCTTCCCACATTTCTGAGACGCCTCAAAGGGCCAACGCAGAGCTGATTTCCAAATGCCCCGGGGCACCCAAAAGGGGGACACTGAGGAAAGAAGGAGGTTTTGAGTTCATGATCTGTTGAAATGAGTCCGGAGGAAATAAACAAGTTATTTTGCTCCCACACGCACGTGCTCTGACCCGGAGCCAGCAGGGAGAGTCCTCAGAATTCAGTGACTAATCAGGTGATGGGCCGTGAAATACACCCTGAATGTCATCAGAGTCCGGGCATTTGCACCGGGAATCCAGAAATAAGCTGTCACCAAAGAGGCGTGTGCTCTCTGGAAATAATTTCCAGGACATGTTTCATAATCCAGAGCTGGTACTCAGAGAGCCAAGAGACAAGGAAAGGTCAAAACAAAGCCCTCAACCCCACCCTGCCTATCCCAGCTCCTCCTTTAAACCATGCTTCCTGCTGTCTGCCACCTGCTGAAGCCCAGTCTCCCCCACCAGCCATCAAGAAAGCCGACTGTCCCAGACCCAGCCCTTCCCTAATGCTCACGGAGAACCGGCTTCACAGATTTGTGAGACTCTCCTTCAACAAGCTTTGAGTAGTCATTGAAAATTAACCAGCAATTACTTCACCAGACATCTTGATGTCCAATCATTACTGCTGCCACACTCTCCAGTCCTCAAACATGTCTGAATCAAATGATGTTTCAAAACAGCTTTCCTTTTTCAAGAAATGTTTGCTTGCTGTAGAAACTATGAGCAGCATTTTTAAACGGACACAGAATTCTTCCCAAAGGAAGCACACATTCAAATGATTTTCTGAAAGCAAAACTGATGAGTTCCTTGTTTCTATTTTGAGTGTTTTCTGGTTGGGAAAAAGGATTTGGCTGTTGATCAGAATGCAAACCTTTAATGGGTAAGTTTACATGAAGCTGTTCCTCTTAAGTCCTTTTTGAGGGAGACCTAGAACTCCAAAATGAACAACCTTCTCATTTCCAGCCTGTATCCCCCAATGAAAAATTATCAAAACCAAATCCACTGTTGTGGAGTTGATTCTGACTCATAGTGACCCTGTATAGGATTCCCAAAGCTGTTAATCTTTATAGCAACATAAAGCCTCATCTTTCTTCCACAGAGCAGTTGGTGGGTTTGAACTGCCCACCTTGCAGTTAGCAGTTGAGTATCCTACAGAGCCACCAGAGCTCCTAAGACCTTATTGGGGTTTTCAGCTCCTCTTTACGGTGGGAACTCTAGTCTGGTGATGCTTCTTAAGCACTTGGAAACTTGCTTCCATTTCTACTTGGATTCACAGAGAACCCATATGTATCAGAACTGTGCTCCACAGGATCATTCTTCATGAAGTTGATCATCAGAACTCTCTTCTGCAGCGTCTCTAGGTGGACTCGAAACTCCAACCATTTAGTGAGCAGCCAAGTGCTTAACCATGTGCACCACTTAGGGGGTCCTGTCAGTTCGTTAAGAGCAAATCAAGAATCCTCATGACCCTGTGATGAGCAGAGTCATTTAGAAAGTCAGTAATTTCTAAAACACACGCGAACACAGTGCACCTGTCCTAAGGAAGAGACTAGATGAAGCTGCACTCAGAACCCAGGGATGATGTATGGGATCACGTCACTCTGACATCTCCTTGCACCCATCTTCTGTGGACACAGACTGAGGCTCAGTGAGGCAAGCAATTCTACCGCAAACTCAATGAAAGGACCAGAACACACTAGGAATCAGTTGATCCTGTTCCTTTCAGGAAATTCACCCAGCACTAAAGGAAAACCCAGTCTCGGTTCATCGGTGAGTAACTTGGAAGTAACTAGAAATGATATTTAAAGAAAGGGATAACACTACACTTATTGGATTCTCCCACATGGCTGAGCATTCTCCGATGCCAGCTCACCTATCTGTCTACAGGGCAGGCAGTAATAGCTCAGTGGGACAGTTCTCACCTCCCATGTGGAAGACAGGTTGGATTCTCAGTCAATGCACAGCTTCCACCCAACTGTCAGTGGAGTCTTGTGTGTCACTCTGATGTTGAACAGGTTCTAGACTGATGTGAACTAGGAAGAAAGGTCTTCTGAAAATGAGCTAATGAAAACCTGACCGATCTCAACAATTCAATCCCATGTGGGGTTGCCAGAAGTTGGTGGCCAACTTGACCACAGCTAACAACATCTTCTCATGGACAAGTCTCTCCCAGACCTGAGCAGAGAAACCAACAAAAACAGGGGATGATGACAAGGAAGATGTCAGTGATGATGATGATGATGACAAAGATGATGTCAATGATAATGACGATGATGATGATGACAGTGATAATAATGACGATGAAGATGATGATGTCAGTGATAATGACGATGATGACGATAGTGATAATAATGACGATGAAGATGATGATGATGTCAGTGATGATGATGATGACAATAACAATAATGAAGATGATAACAAAGATGATGTCAATGATAATGACGATGATGATGATGATGTCAGTGACAATAACGATGATGATGATGATAGTGATAATAATGACGATGAAGATGATGATGATGTCAGTGACAATAACGATGATGATGATGATGTCAGTGACAATAACAATGACGATTATGACAATGACAAGGACGATGATCATGACTGAGGTCCTCCTCTCTCTAGACCACTTTCTCCAAGTCACCTGCCAGCTCCCCCTTCTGTTCCTGATGACTTTCCGGGTCCTGGTTCTTTTCATTTCATTTCAGGTTCTAAGGGATGTTCTGGTTCCAAATAATAATGTCATTTCCTTTATTCATGCTAGATAGAGAGGCTTCTGTTTCTGGTTAACCCAAAAGCTCCCTAGGAAAAGCAGGGACATCAGCTCCTTCGGACTCGTGGTTCTTCCTGCCCAGGACACCCCCTCCTGCCGGACTGTTGTATATGACAAAATGCAACAGTGGTACAAGCAGGGACCTACAACACTTTATACCTTAATGAAATGAGCTAAACACATCCCGACTTCACTCACAGAGCATAAAGTGAAAGGCTCTGCCAGTCTATGAATCAAGATCTCAAAAAGAGAACGTCAAAGGGAAAACTGTTTTAATTTTTGTTTAGACTTTTTCCACTGCACAAAGCTGGAAATTTGATAGCCTTGAGATACATATTGTTGTTGCTCGGAAGTGCCAATGAGTTGGTTCTGACACAAAGCAACCCTGCAAAGAGTTTCTGAGGAGCGGCAGGTGAGTTTGAACCGCCAACTTTGCAGTCAAACCAACATTATGATCGAGCACTTATCTTACAACATCACACCAAGACTCGTATGCAAAATTTGAAGAGACAAGTTGTGAGAAGCAGTATATTGCGCCCAATACGGATTTAGTTCCAATATGAGACATTAGAACAAATGCTGGAGAACAAGAATAAACTAAAGGACTAATTCAATATAAATTGAAGTAACAATGAGATTCCACATTTTAAATATGAATCAGTACGCGTAAGATGAAGTTGGTGGTCTACAATGATCCCTCTCCTTCCGATCATTTTGTTACGGTGTTTTAAATGTATCATGTCCATGAGCCTAACAGAATCAATGTAAATATACTAGAGACTTCGTCCCCTCACAGCACCACACACTAATGAAAACTTTCTGGTGATGTATTGCTTATAGCTATTTCTATCTGGGTGGACGGGGTCTCTTTAGGTGGGACAAATAGTGACGGTATCTCTTCCGAATCATTTTAAAGGCAAATTCACACAGCTTTGACTAAGCTTGACAGGGTACAACTCTTACAAACATGTTCTTGTTATTTCGACCACATCTCTGACATTTGAGACTCTTCTCCCTTGTTCCAGCATCAATGGAAAGACAATGGGATTGTCCTAGGACACGAGGTATCTGACGTCCAGTAGAGTCCCCCAATGTTGGAACACTGTCAGCACTGTCTCAAGCTAAGGAAGCAAGAACTGTGTGGTGCAGCTGGGAGAGTCTACAGGGTAGGAGCAGAGCAGAGCCCTTCGCTTCCTCTATCCACAGTGCACAGCTGGAAGTGCTGGGTCCCACTTAGGTCAACAGAAAATTCAAGTGAAGAAGATGAAATTCCAGCCTTCAATAACAGACATTTATAAAAGAGGAAAAACACAGACAGTACTATGGACTGAATTGTACCTCCCTCCCCAAATATGTGTTGGAACTCTAACCCCTATATTTGTGGAGGGAGTCCTGGTGGAACAGTGGCTAAGTGCTCAGTGGCTAGGTCAGTGGTTCAAACCTACCAGGTGCTCCCTGGGAGAAAGATGTGGCAGCTTGCCTCTGTAAAGATGACAGCTTTGGTAACCATATGGGGCAGTTCTTCATTGACCTGTAGGGTTGCTAGGCGTCTGTTTGACAGCATCAATCCAACAGCAGCGGGTTTGATTTTTATACCTGTGGATATAATCTTGTTCAGAAATATGGTTTCCTTGCTGTGGCAATGGAGCCATAAGCAGGTTGTTGTTGTTGTTGTTGTTAGGTGCCATCGAGTCAGTACCGACCCATAGTGACCTTATGCACAGCAGAATGAAACACTGCCCGATCCTGGCCCAACCTCATTACTGTTGCCACAGTTGAGTCCATTGATGCTGCCACTTGGCCAATCCATCTCACTGGGGGTCTTCCTCTTTTTCTCTGACCCTCCACCTTACCAAACATGGTATCTTTCTCCAGCGACTGGTCGGTCCCTCCTGACAATATGTCCCAAATATTAGAGACAAAGTTTGGCCATCCTGGCCTCCAAGTAGCACTCTGGTTGCACTTCTTCCAAATGGATCTATTGGTTCTTTTGGCAGAATAGCATGTATACTAAACCTAATCGCTTCTGAGTTTTAAAATGAAGAGATTACAGAAGGAAGCACAAAGGGGTGGGTTGGGTAGGGACCAATACCCTGTGAAGCTCACTGAGGACCCAGGTATAAATAGTTATATATGCAGTGCAGTGAATTATTTAATATGACCCTTCTAGCCAGAGAGGATACACAGTCAGGTAGACGAGGTACAAATCAGTCAGCGTACATTTTCTAAAAACCAGCCACTGGCTGCCTTAGCATCCATTCTGACACCTGGTGACCCCGTGAGGGTCAGAGTCAAACTGTGCACCATGGTGTCTTCAGTGGATGACTTTTCTAAAACAGATTACCAAGTCTTGCTTCCAAGGTACCTCTGGGTAGTCTCGAACCTCCAACTCATATATAACTAAAACTGTGGAGAACATCAATCGTTTTGATTCTCCTTTAATATCTGACAAGGCCCTGGACTGGTCCTAAGGACCCCGGTGACATAGTTGGTTAAGTATTAGATTGCTAACTGCAGGGACAGCAGTTCAAACCCACAAGCCGCAGGACAGGAGAACGATGAGGCTGTCTGCTCCCATAAAGAATTAGTCTAGGGAAACCCTAGGAAGCAGTTCTACTGTGTTCATAGGGTCAAATGAGTCGGAATCAACTGGTCAGCAGTGGGAGTGGTTTGGGTTTTGAGATTGCTGTGGTTCATAAGTGCCGTAGACTTGTTTGCGATTCATAGCAAGCCTGCATAGGGTTTCCGAGATGTGGCTGGTGAGTTTGAGTCACCAACCTTGTGGTTTAAACCAGCCTTGTGGTCCAGAGCTTGTCTTAGAGAGTCACACCAGGACTCTGTGTGTGTTTTAACCCAAATCAGTTTCAATTTAAAAATATGTTTCTTTTCCATTTAAAATTTCTCTCAATTACGGAATCTTCATTATATATTCCAATCACAGTGGCCCCTAAATTAGCATCCATTAAAAGCTCTTTTATGCAAGATGATTTCATCCCAATTTAGCCCTGGGGTGGGGGAACATGGGAGGAAGGATTTAAATGGCCAATTTATTTGCAATAAACTTACCATTTCTGACTTTGAAGACGTTGGAAATCAGTTTCCCATCCATAGCAAATGGCACCTGAGTCTTGATTCAAAATATCATCACTCATTTTAACAAAGAACTGACCACAAGACGTCACCCTCATAATAATACGCACTACAGGCAAGAGCTGGAGTCCTGGTGTGTGGCGCTGTGAGTTAATGCCCTGGACTGCAAAGTCGGTCTGCACTGCAAAGATGGTGGTTCTAGCTCACCAACTGCTCCTTGGAAACCCTATATGGGGTCGCTATGGGTCAGAACCAACTCTACGGCACTTAACAACAACCACAAAGACAAAATCTAAACATGCATTTTCAGGCAAAAGTAAAAATATGACCGACAGTCCCAAGCATGTAATAATCCAGCAGAAACAAACTTCAAGATCGCTGCTGGTGCTTTAAAGAGTGTGGCGGCTCTGAACATTCCAGTTTAAAAATACTGCCTAAGAGCTCAAGCCAAATGACCACAGGATTAGAAAGCCTCTAGGCCAGTTGTTCAGGTATTAAAACAGGCACAAGTAAGAATAGCTTTCAAAAAGAAAAAAAAAAAAAAAAAACTCACCAAAATACATACCCATCTAAGTATTAAGGCCACAGATAACCCCTGAAGATGCCCAAAAAACAACAAACAAATAGCTTTCAAAAAAAAAAAAAAAAAAAAAACTCATAAACATCACATGAAGAATGCAACATGCCCTAATGTGGGTACCGCGTCCTCTTTTACCAAATGTGTTGTCTACATAACATTGCTGGCTCTATTTGCATATCCCCTCCCCTTTAGAAAGTAAATATATATATATTACAAAAGGACCAGAAAATAGAAATGACAAGTGAAGGTCACTTTCTTGGGCTCTTTCTTTAAAAGCAACACTGTCGCTGCTGGAAGCTTCGATGCCACCTAGAATTCATCTCTCCCAGCTGGCATTCTAGCACTGCCCAGTTACCTAACACCCACCGCCTTCAGTTTTCCAGCCTCTTTGATTTCCAGATCTAGGGAGGCTGAGTAAAGCAGTCCGACCCTCCTCTAACCATAACACTGCCCGTGACACGTCCAGTCCCTCTCAGCAAGTTCTACCCAGCAACCTGGCCACCCACTTGCTGGACCAAGGGAGGCCAGCTCTGCCACCCACCTCTTCTTCACCTTTCAACATAGACACCTCTTTTCTGCTTGGAAAATAAACCAAGATAAAGCATGCTGTTGCTTTTCCCAGTGACTGTTTCATTTCTTTCTATGTACTCAGCATTAATGTACTAAAGGAGCTCTGGTAGCGTAGTGGTTACGAATCGGGCTGCAAACCTCAAGGTCAGCAGTTTGAAACTACCAGCTGTTCCGTGGGACAAAGATGAAGCTTTCTGCTCCCATAAAGATTTACAGCCTCAGAAACCCTATAACAGGGTTGCTATGAGTCGGAACCAACTCCATGGCACATAACCACCACCACCACCACCACCGTTGATGGTGTTCACTGCCATTGAGTTGACCCTGACTCACTTGACCTTGACTTATGGACAATGTCTAGCCCTGATCATTTTTATGATGGCCACTAGGTTGGGGATGTTGGTTTCAGCTACTCTGCCAATCCATCTCACCAAGGGTCTCCCATGCCCTCGCCAGCCCTTTCCTTCACCAAATATGCCATCCTCCTCCAATGATCGATGCCCCTTAATAGCATGCCCAAGGAGCCTTGGTGGTTCTGTGGGCTAGGTGCTGAGCTGCTAACTGCTTGGTCAACAGTTCAAAGCCACTGCTCCTCGGGTCATCTGCTCCTGTAGCGATTTACAGTCTCTGAAACCCTACACAGGGTTGCTCTGACTCAGGATTGACTCAGAGGCAGAAGGTTTGCTTGGTTTTTAATGAGGTGTCCATCTGAAGCAAGCAACTGGACAGTGTTCTTTTACAATCCGTAAGGTTTTCATTGGCGAATTTTGAGACTGTCAGGACTTTTGTTGGTCTCCGTCTGAAACCTGTCCGTATGCGCACAACTTCTTGCATCGGCATCACACAAACCACCACAGTCGGACAGGTTGACAGATGGAGAGGCCATGGTCCACCTCCCTCCCTGCATTCACTCAGACCTCACCTCAAACTAAGTCTCGGAATTTAGTTGTTCACTCCTTAGACTCTCTTCCTCCGCCTCCTCCTCACATCAGCCAAAAGCAGGGAAACTTACTTACAAAGGCCTAGGAAAACAGTTCTGTAAATCCAGTGGTCTTCCTCAGTGCTCTGAGAACATGGCGGATGACTCCCAATCATGGAGGCTTCATAACTCCCCTTGGTTACTCAACGCTGTTTTCTTTTTCAAATCCTCTGATTCGTGCTGGTTCAGAGGGAACCCTCTCCAAGGCCCCCTTTCATTTGATGGACTGAAGTATCTGCCCTGCGTCTCTCAAACCCTGAGCAATTTCAGAATGTAGCTCTCCCACAAAGTAAAGTCAGCCTGCATTTCTGCAGTGGATGTCCATAGACTTGAGTTAGCAAACCCACCTGTCTTCATGCTCTAGTGCTGCTATGGCAGAAATACAAGTAGATGCCTTTTACAAACAGAACTTTTTATTTTCTCAGAGTTTAAGAGGCCAGAAGTCCAAAGGCAGAGTCTGGCTTTCTCTCTGTGGGCTCCGGGATGGGTCCTTGTCTCCTGTCCACATCTGTAGGCCCAGCATTCATCGGAGATCTCTCTGTGCTTGTCTTCAATCTTCCTCTGGTCTAAGAGTTTCTCAGAGCAGGGACCCCAGGTCAAAGGCAGCGCTCTGCTCTTGGCTCTTCGTTCTTGGGGGCAGTAATTCCCTCTGGCCCCTGCTCACTTCTCTCTCCTTTTATCTCTTATCAACTAAAAGGTGACACAAGCCACACCCAAAGGAAAGTCCCCTAATAGCGGGTCTTAACAGCAATGGGGTTAAGGGTGTTGCATCCCACCCCGAGTTCAGGTCATGATAAGAGAAAGGTAGCAAATGGTTTGGGATCAGAACTACGTTGAAAACCTCGCTCTGCCGCTGATTTTGGAGTCCTGGTGTGGTGCTGTAGGATAAACACTGGACTGCAAATCTGTTTGAACCACAAGGTCCACAGTTCAAACTCACCAGCCACTCCTTGGAAACCCAATACAGGGTCGCTATGAGTCGGAATGGACTCGGCAGCACTTAACAACAACAGTAACAAATCCCACTCTGAATCTTCTTGCTGGTTTATCACATCCGATCACATCACGGCGGGTGATTACATAACTGCCACATTATAGATCACCACATAACGATCAATCAGAGATTCATGGTCCAGTCAAGTTGACACACTGGGGCAGGGCAGGCACAATTCAATCCAAGACACTGCCCTCCACAGTTTTCAAACAAAAGCTGGTGTTTTCACATCAAAATAAACACTATTATGCTACTACTGCGGCTGCTACAAATTGCCACAAACTTTGTTACCATCCCACTGTTCTGGACTTCAGATGTCAAAAAGAGGTCCACAGGGCTGCATTCCAGAGGGAGGTTCCAGGGGAGAAATCTATTTCCCTGCTTTTTCCAGCTTCTAAAAGCCGCCTGCATTCCTTGACTCAGTACCCTCCCTCCTTCCATTCTCAAAGCCAGGTGCTTAACATCTCTTGACCTCCCAATCTCCCACTTAAAAGAACCCTCAGGGTTACCTTGAAGTTCCTGGATGTAACACATGGTTAACGCACTTGGCTGTTAGCCAAAAGGTTGGAGGTTCAAGGCCACCAAGAAGCATCTCAGAAGACAACCTGGAGCTGTACTTCTGAATTTATCAGCCACGGGATGCCTGAGGGATCTCAGTTCACTCCCATCCACGTGGGGAAAGCCATGGGTAGGAAGTGGCTCAGTGACCAATGGAATTGGTCCTGGTTCTGATGGGCCCATCTGGACAATCAGAATCATCTGTCCATCTCAGAAGCCTTAGGAGAGTCACAGCTTCAAAATACTCTTCGTCATGTAAAGGAACACGTTCACAGATGCTGGCGATTAGGATGAAGGCATTTGGGAGGCGGGGAGGGGCAACAGTAAACACCCCAAGGTCCTGAAGATATACTTAAGCAGTCATTTTGTTTGTAAGCTTTTCTAGCCAGACAGGAACCTCAGTGTTTAGCAGGTAAATTGTCTATTCCTTCCCAGAACCCGGCTCCAAAAAGTCCTATCATTTGCAAATTCAGTGGTTTTTCTGGGATTCATAACTCAAGGTTACTTAGAGCTTTGTGGGGAGGGTAAGAACCCTTAAAACCCACTCCAATGGAGAAAGATAAGACTTCCTACTCACCCCAGTAAAGATTTACAGCCTTGGAAACCCTATGTATGGTGGCTTTGAGTCAGAATCCATTTTTGGTGGGTGGGGTGGCAGCGGTGGGTGGGGAGGGCCCACTCATTTCTAGCCACCCCAGTGTGTGTGGATTCCAAGTCCCATGGACTCCCTAGGGCTTTTAATGGCTGTACTTTCCAGAACAGACCTCCAGGCCTGGCTTTCAAGGTGCTTCTGGTTGGAAGAAAAGCTTTCCACTAGCAGCTTAGCTCTAAATCCTCTTCAGGAGAGGAACGAATAGGAAGTGAGGGAGGAGGGAAGGAAGACTTTGGAGAACACAACATAAACATCAGTCAAGAGATGTTATAAAAGACTGTGGACAGAGGCCTGGGAAATCATGAGCCTGTATCTAAACTGAGAGGTGCTGTCATGGATCTGAGCCACCTGTAGCCCTGGGGATTAGTCACTGGACCACAAACCACAAAGCAGACAGTTCAAAACCATCAGCTTCTCCTTGGGAGTAAGAGGAGGCTGTCTGCTCCCATTAAGGGTTTCAGAGGCTGTAAATCTTTACGGGAGCAGATAGCCTCATCTTTCTACCAAGGAGCGGCTGGTGGGTTTGAACTGCTGACCTTGTGGTTAGCAGTCCAGTGTTTACCCTACAGCACCACTAGAGGTACTTCAAAATATACAGGGGCTACATAAATAGACTCAAAAATACCAATGATGGTACAAGTTTGGGCACCATTTCATCATGTTGTGCATAAGGGTCATATGAAACAAAAGTAACTCAAGAGAAGCTTTTAAGAGCTACATTAAAATGTGTTGTCTCCGTGCACTTATGAGAGTCAGTCAAAAACTAGTGCTACTCAATTCCAATCCACACACACACAGGTTTACTACAAGAAAAATGTGTTTAAACACTTCTCTGCACTCAGTGGCCATCTGCAGACAAGTTCTCTCAGTAATGCACTGATTTTAGTCTTGCGAGAGTGCCTTCCAAAATCAGGGTCCAATCAAAACTGTGGCTTCTGAAGGGATCTACCGGGCCAATTCAACACAGAGAGGTTAATTCAGAAGGTTATAATGATTGTTTTTGAGGACTCCAAAGAGGTCATCTTGATATATTTTCTTAAAGGGCACACACAGTATGATCACTGGAGCTTTTAAGAAAGAAATTTAAAGAAAACTGGCAACTGCATTGGTGAGAAAAAAGGCCAGGAAAGTTGCATCTAAGAATATTTTTTCATGCATAACAACACACCTGCTCATTCTTCAAGGGTAACCAGGGTTGTCTTATAAGAATTTAGCTGGAAAAGCTCACCCTAACCACCTTACAATCCTGATCTCTCACTCCTTCGGATTTCTTTTTGCTTCTAAATCTCAAATAACATTGAAAAGGAACACAACTTGAGTCCGGGAATGTCTAAACTGCTTTTTGATGTGGTCTCAATCAAAGAGCACAGAATTCATCAGAGATGGAACCACAGCTTTCACAGTGTACCAATCAAGATGGAGAATACTTCAAGAAACAAATGCACGGATCCAGACGCAGATAAATGGAGCGGTCCTAACATTTTTACCCTCATGTTGGAACCTCGTGCAATGTGTTGGAACCTCCCTCATGCAATGTGTTGGTACTCTTAACGCTTTGGAACCATTTGTTTACTTTTCATCAGTTACAGCAACACTATAGGATAGTCTCCAACAATCGCCAAGTTATTTATTCTTAGCTTCTTCATGGTACTGTGGTCACATCTCTCCCACACCCTCTAGTGGCAGTCAGCACTACAGCAACAACAAAGCACTGCCTTCTGATACACTCAGAAACTCAGATACAATGGATTTTGTTGTTGTTGGTAAGTGTCGAATCGGTTCCAACCCATAGCGACCTTGTATAGGGTTGCCAAGGAGCAGCTGGTGAGCTTGAACCTCCAACCTTGCAGTTTAAACCAAGCTTGAGGTCAAGTGTTTATCCCATAGTGCCACACCAGAACTCCTAGTTACACAATGGACTTGTTGTTGTTGCTAAGTGCTGTTGAGTCCGTTCTGACCCACAGCAACCCTTCATAGGGTTTCCAAGGAGCAGCTGATGAAATTGAACTGCTGACCTTGTAGTTCAAATCCACTTTGCAGTCCAGTGCATTAACCCACAGCGTCACACCAGGACTCCTTGAAAGTCCTATGGGGGTCTTTGTTGTTGTTGTTACATGCTGTTGAGTTGGTACCAACTCATAGAGACCCTATGCACAACAGAATGAAACACTGCCTGGTCCTGGGCCAACCTCACAATTGTTGCCACGCCTGAGCGTGTTAATGCTGCCACTTGGCCAATCCATCTCGCTGGGGTCTTCCTCTTTTTTCTCGGACCCTCAACTGCTCTATATGCTCACCATGAGGTAGAATCGAATTGACAGCTGTGGTTTTAGTTGTTTGTTTGTTTTTTATTACGTTCCCTGGATGGTTCCTGGTGGAACAATGGTTAAGCATTCCGCTGGTAATCAAGGTTGCTGATTCAAACCTTCCTATTTCTGCAGCAGAAATACCCAGCAATCTCCTCACATATAGATGACAGCCTAGAAAAGCCTACGGGGCAGTCCTATTGTGTTGCATGGGGTTTTTTTGAGTTGAAAACCGACTAGATAGTACCCAACACCAACAATAAGATTTGATGCTTGGTCCTTGGTGTTCTAACACGCTGTGACTTGGTGAAAATGAGTGAATGCTACTAGTCAGAGAAATATGCCACCGGGGACATGTCTGACAATTACCACCCATGGTCAGTGAAGCAGTAAGCTATGAAATGTACTTCCTGCTTCCTTTTACCTTCGGTGCCTCGGGAAATACAGCAATGGCTACAGCAAAGACCAATCACCATGCTGGGTAGAGGAGCGGAGAAAGTGAGAGGGACCCTCCATGCCGTGGGCTGGCACAATGGACAGAGCAATGACCCTGGAAATGGAGCAGGACCAGGTAACATTTGTTCTGCTTTATACATAAGAGCTCCACGGTCAGAACCAATTCAAAGGCTGGTCAGGGTGAGCCCCATGAAGACCCAGGTCAGTTTCAGAGACTGCCTTTTTCTGAGACTCACATTCTAGACTTTCGTTTCCTTCCTTCCTTTAGTTGGGAGGCTCCTCAGGACAAAAGCTACCCTTCATGGTCAGCAGGAGGCATTTTTACAAACTCATAACTACATCTTTCTGTAGGTCCACCGTGGACAGTGAAGAGACAGGAAGGAACCTTCTTCACAGCACTTTTCATACACAAAAAAAGCTTTTGAAAAACTGCTTCTACTCCCAGCTCCCACATTTGCCTTCAACTGACGTAATTTTCAAAATGCATCTTTAAATAATGAGCACATCAGATGGGAATCAGGCACTTCCAGAAACGTTCAGACCCCACCTCAGTAGTCCTGACAAAGGGCCTGCTTTCAAAGTGGGAGGTTGATGAATGGATGCATTCTTCCATTTGAGAGAGGAAAAAGCATGCTTTGCCCCTCTGTTGTGTAATACATGACTACAGAACCGTGCTCACTTATGAATGAAAGGCTTCTTTGGCCTTTTAGGGTGGCAGCGGACACATTTTTAAAGTGGCACTTAGCTCTCAGGCTGACCCCAAAATCTTCAACTAAACATTCATCTACAGTTTAAATTTCATAATTTAAACACATGTTTTTTTCCTGAAGGGGGAAAAAATTATTTTCATTCAATCCGATCAAATATACCCTTCACAACAAGATTTTGTTTTAAAACTCATGGAAATATGGTCCGCATCTATTGTTCTGACTGAAAGAAAACCCAACAAAATACAGATTTCAAATATTATGCCTTATAGAAACACACAAGTCTTACTTCGACAGAGGACAAAGGCACAGCATTCAAGGTTCAGGTGCCTTCAAAAATAGATGGCACTGCAGGAGAAGCACTGGGACTTCTACCCTCCAGGTCAGCAGTTCAAAACCACCAGTCACTCGTCAGAATCCTACACAGGGTCGGTATGAGTTGGAACTGGCATACAACAGCAAAAACAACAGTCTAGTTGTTTCAGTGCTTGACACCAGATTAGCAAGCCCAACATGGAAAGAGATGAAATCTTTTTTCAAAAGTTACCAGAACACTGAAAACCACACAAACAAAAGTAGACAAAATAGAGGAGTGGGACATACTGAAAATTAAAAACTTATGTGCATCAAAAGACTTCACCAAAAGAGTAAAAAGGGAACCCACAGAATGGGAAAATATCTTTTGCAATGACATCTCAGACAAGGGACTCATTTCTAAAATACATAAGAAATTACAACACCTCTACAAGAAAAAGACAAATAACCCAATTAAAAAGTGCGCACAGGACACGAACAGACACTTCACCAAGGAAGAGATCTGGGCAGCCAACAAACATATGAAGAAATGTTCGCGATCACTAGCCATTAGAGAGATGCAGATCAAAACACCAATGAGATATCATCTCACACCAACAATAACAGCAAACATGAAAAATGTAGAGGACAATAAATGCTGGCTGGGATGTGGAGAGACTGGGATACTCCTGCATTGTTGGTGGGACTGCAAAATGGTCCAACCTCTCTGGGAAGCAATATAGCGTTTCCTCAGAAGGTTGAAAATAGAAATACCTTATGATCCAGCAATTCCTCTACTTGGTATTTACCCACAAGAAAAAAGAGCCACAATCCGAGAAGATATATGCACACCAATGTTCATAGCAGCACTATTTACAATAGTAAAAAGATGGAGGCAGCCAAAGTGCCCATCAACTGAAGAATG
>NW_006408796.1:2709625-2721554 GCF_000296735.1 Chrysochloris asiatica | reverse complement strand
GGTGAGGTTGGCCCAGGATCGAACATTGTTTCGTTCTGCTGTGCATGGAGTCGCTATGAGTCGGTTCCGACTCGATGGCACCTGACAACAACAGATAAATGATCACCCCCAGACTATCGGTGCATTCTACTGTGGGTACCTATGTGTATTGCTATGATGCTAGAAGCTATGCTACTAATAGTTCAAATAGCAACACGGTTGGAACAGAGGACCCTAGGACCATCAAGGAAGAAGAGCACAAGCAGAATGTGGGATCCTATCCAGAGATGGAGGCAGAGATGATGACATGGAGAGAGGGAGCAGCTGAGGACTCTGAACTCATGGAAAGAGAGGGACTGTGTGCTGGCGATTAGGAGGCAGGCTTGCAGAATGTGCCCTTTGGTTGTTTAAATGATTATATATTCCTGATTGTTTCTGTGTACATCTCCCTCTCAACTCCCCCAAAAACAGAGGTAATAAAAATACTGTTGAATGCTGATGCACGGAGGAGATTGTAATCATTGTAATTAAATGATGGTATAAAGCAGATGTTCTCCCATGTAAACGATCACTCAGTTTACAATAAAAACTTTTTTAAAAAAACAAAAACAGGATCATCTGTGGTGGGCAGATTTCAGCGGAACTTCCAGATTAAGACAGACTTGACAAAAAGACCTGGAGATTTACTTCTGAAAGCTAGCAAATGAAAATCCTGTCTCACAACAGAATACTATCCAGTACAGCAGTGGACGATGAACTCTCTACATTGGAAGGCGTTCAAAATATACAATGACCACAACGGACTGGCGCACACAAAGGATGGAGACAGTGCCAAGACTGGGCAACACTTGATTGTGCTGTTCATGGGGTTGCCATGAGTCAGAGCCCACTTGATGCCAACTGACAAAAGGCAACCATACTCCAATTCTCACTGGCTTCTACTTTTCACTCCGCCATAATGTGCCACTCAAGGACTTGATCGACTCAACATCTTACTGAAATGTTCCATTTCATTCTGGGCTTGCAGGATTGGCTGAAGATCAGGATGTGGGCTTTATAACACAAGATAACTGGTTCCTCTTCCCACAAAACACCTCCAGCTAGAATGCTGTGATCCAAGCTCACAATGCCAAAAGGACACTTCACTCCAAGACGTGGTGCCAGAGAACTTCTTCTGAGAGCAGGTGCAAGAGGCAGACAGATTTCAAAGGTGACTCTAGTGATTTAAGCTAGCTAGAGGCAAAAACTGTTCACTCTCTTACTAATCCCTGCTGGCTCCAGAAAGACTAGCTCAGTGCATGGTAAGGCAGAGATCTAATGCCTTAGTTCCCCTGTCCTAAAGTCTCTGCCCATTTCCTGTGAGAAGCACACTGCTTGAAGCATCTTGCTACTGCTGTTGTTGTAAGCCTTCCAGTTCATTCGGACTCATAGTGACTCTGTAAGTCTTTATGGAAGCAGAAAGCCTCATCTTTCTCCTGCAGAGTGGCTGGTGGATTTGAACTGCTGACTTTTGGTTAGCAGCCTGATTCGTAATCCAGTATACCACAAGAGCAATTTTGCTAGAAACAGCTTCATCCCTGAAATGTCTGTTTAATCCCAGAGCTCTCAGCCATACTTTACCAAAAAAAAGTTTATTTTCTTTAAATCGGCACAGAACAACAAAACAAGATGTATGAAGAATGTAACTCCTTGTTCTGCTTTATAATACACAACCAACAAAACGATTAAGGAAGTTGGTGAAGAAATTATAAATGGTTGGTATATGCCAGTAGAGTTATTTCTTTCTGATTTATACATCCTGAGAAAACCCTGATCAAATCGAAAACAATCTTGTTTTTAAAAGAAAATGTACATAATCTCTGATCTGTTAACAAAGGATTTTACTGAATTAAGCTGTCACAAGCTCAAGCAGAAAATAAAAGGCATTTAGGGAAGCGGCTCCCCGGGACTTAACAACATGGTACTATGGGTCAGGTTTCAATTCAATGGGAGAAATGAGCCAGAAAAGATGTTAATTGAGTTTGTATGAATCTTGTTCACAGACTGTAGAGTGAACACTTGTTTATTAATGAAATCGGCCAACCTTTCTCAGAACAAACACACACACCAAAAATCAAATTCCACAAAAGACATTTTCCAAGTACCAAAAATCGATGTATGGATGGCATCTTAGTAAAGGCCTCAGACATTTGTTGGTGATGACCCTGTGTTTCATATCGTGTACTAGTTAATGAATGTTAACTTATGAATAACCTTTCATTCTCCACAGACACTTGTATACCTGCCAACGTACACATACTCTCGCACTAAACGCTTAAGGAACCGCTTTGAGGTTTATTTAGGTGACAAAAGCAAATCCTCCAAGAGCAAACAATCTGAGCAATTGCTAGTCACTGAGAAGGAAGAGAAGGAGGTGAGGGCAGAGTTCCTTTGTAATTTACAAAATTTACAAGCAGGCATTCTGAAAGCTGACTGGTCTGCCCTTTTAATGTGAAATTGATGTTCCTTCAATGAACCAATCAGAGTACCAGGAAGAGGGGACCAGGCACACCTTTAGAACATCAAACACTGTAGAAGAGCCGGAAGAGGAACATCAGTCCTAAGTCCTAACCTTGTGGATCAGCCCAGGGGCCTCAGGCACATTGGCCAAGTGGAAGAGTCTGACATTCATCAAGTGAGGGAGTGTTTCTGAGCTCAGCAGCTGTGACCTGGAAGCTGGACAGACCGTAATCCCACATGGTTCACATGAGCAAGAGCCTTGCTCTGCCCTCCAGAGGTCTTGCTTATTAGTTACTGCATTTTATCCTTTAAGAAAGTCAATTCCTCAATGTTACTAACACAAGCACAGCCCAGGGGGCCAGATATGAAGAATCTCTGTGTACCACCTACCAGTACATGCTATCATCATGAAGGACAGTCAAGGAACATATACTGCAACTACATACCTCAGGAGTCCCTTCTGGAGTAAGGCAAGTCACTATGCAAGAAGCGCTGGCTAACCAAAAACACCTGAGGCCAACAAAATACAAGGAACATACACCATCGGGGACTTGTTAGAGCTAGATGCATGGTTCACTCTTTATGTCTTCACTGAGCAATGGCTAGTTGGAGAGTTGGGGCCAATCCCTGGGCTCCTAATCAGTGTGCAGGGTGGAGATTGTTGTTGTTATGTGCCAGGACAATCTATCATCATCATAGTTTGGACTCACAGCTACCTTGAAAAGGATTTTTGAGGAGCGGTTGGTGGGTTTGAGCCGCCAACCTTGTGGTTGGTGCTTGTGTGCCACTGAATAGATTCTGACTCATAGTAACCCTGTTTCAGGTTTCTGAGGCTGTAAACCTTTATGGGAGCCTCATCGTTCTCTCACAGAGCAACTGGTAGATTCAAACTACTGACCTTGCAGTCAGCAGCCCAGCTTGTAATCCACTATGCTACCAAGGCTACTTAACCTTGTGGCTGTTGTTGTTAAGTGTCACTGAGTCAGTTCTGACCCATAGCAACCCTGTATAAGGTTTCCAAGGCACGGCTGGTAAATTTGAACCACCAATCTTGCAGTCTAGTGCATTATCCCACAGTGCCACACCAGGACTCCTGGTCAGCAGGGTGGATATTACTTGCATCTAAATATAACCAAACTATATTTCCTTTGGTGCAACCACACCTATGAATACAGTAGAGCATACAGGGAACAAAAGGATGAAAACTTCTTAGATATTATCAAATATCTTAACGCAACGTGTTCCTGGGCCTGGGTGCTCCGGAGTGTAGGCTCAGGGGACAGACATCATGGTCAGTTGGCATAACTTAGTCCATAAAGATGATGTTCTACATCCTACTCTAATGAGTAGCAACTGGAATCTCAAAAGCTCACGAGTGGCCATCTATGATACATATATTGGTTTCCCCATGTGCGGAAGAAAGAAGAGTGATACAAATGTAAAGATCCTCGGAATCAACTTGTCCAATGGACCAATGGAACCTGAGAACATCAGTTATCACAACGCTGAGATCAGAAGAACTAGATGGTGTCCTGTCGCCACTACCAACTGCTCTGAAAGGGACTGCATCAGAAAGTCCCAGATCGAGTGGGAGAAAATCTGGAATAAAACTCAAAATTATTAAAAAATAAATAAATAAAAAGACCAGGTTGACTGGTCAGAAAGAAACAGGAGAAACCCAAGACTAGGGTCCTCAACCACCCTTCAGGTCTGGAACAGAACTCACCCTCGTGGGCCAATTTTCAGTCAACCAGTAGATAGGTATATAGGGGAACAGCCACAGTAGTGAGGTGTGCTCACCATGAAATGGTCAATCATTCAAAATCAAAAGGACAACACTGAGGAGGCAGAGACAATGATGTGGAGAGATGGAGCGGCTGGGGACTCTAAACCCAGAGAGGGAGAGGGGCTATGCACTGACAACTGGGGGGTCAGGCTTGCAGGGTGTACCCTTTGGTTGGTTGATGATGCATGGAGGGGATTACAACCATGACAATGAAACAACATATGAAAGGATGAATGTAAAGCCAATGTTCTCCCCTGTAAACTATCACATAATTCAAATAAAACATTAAAAAACAAACAAACAAAAAATAAATAAATAGAGCCTAACATTAAAGAATTGCTTATTCAAAGATAGATTTTGGACGTTCCATGTATAATGTGCCCCCATACGAAACACCTAGCCCTTTTTCCATGTGGACATCAATATTAAGTTGTTGTCAAGTGGTGTCGAGTTGGTTCCAACTCATAACCATCCTGTATAGGGTTTCCAAGGAGTAGCTGATGAGCTTGAACCGCCAACCTTGCAGTTCAAATGGCTTTGCAGCCTGGTGCATTAACTCACAGCGCCACACCAGGACAATATGAAGGCCACTCTAAAATTGAGGCATTTGACATAACTAATATGACTGACACATTTCTGTATTGTATTCCATTTTGTTTTAGGCCAATGATTTTATTTTTCAGAGTACATGACTGCTGCTTCTGTGAGTGTTGATAGTTAATCCAAGAAGAATGAATTCCTTGACAACTTCAATCTTTTCTCCGTTGATAAGAATGTTGTTTATTGGTCCAGTGGTGAAAATTTTTGTTTCCTTTTATATTGAGATGCACTCCATACCGAAGGCTGTGCTCTTTGATCTTCATCAGCAAACATTTTAAGTCCTTTTCACTTTCAGCAAGCAAGGTTATATCATCTGCATATCGCAGGTTGTTAATGAGTGTTCCTCCAATCCTGATGTCACGTTTTTCTTCATAGAACCCAGCTTCTCAGATTATTTACTGAGCATACAGGTTGAATAAGTATGGTAAAAGAATACAACCCTGTTGCACACCTTTCTTAATTATAAACCATTCAGTGTTCCCATGTTCTGTTCAAACAACTGCCTCTTGGTCCATGTACAGATTCCTCATGAGAACAATGCAGTGTTCAGGCATACTCATTCTCTGCAATGTTGTCCATAGCTTGTCATGATCCATACAATCGAAAACCTTTGCATAGTCAATAAAGCACAGGTAAACATCTTTCTGATATTCTCTGCTTTCAGCCAAGATCCATTTGGATCTTTCAGCCAAGACCCAAGACCTTTCAGCCAAGATCCATACTTCACCTAGCATAACATTTTCAAGGCTCTCCACTTTGTAGAACGGCACTTCATATCTTTTTACCCCAATGTATGGGTTTGTTGTTGTTGTTAAGTACCATCCAATAGGTTCCAATCTTGCACAGGTTTCCAAAGAGCAGCTGGTGGGTTTGAACCACCGAGCTTATGGCTCAATTTGGCCTTGCAGTTCAGCCCATTATCCTGAACTGCCACACCAGGACGCCAATGTATGAATTTTTGTTGTTGTTAAGTGCCGTCGAGTCAGTTCTGACCCATAGCAACCCTGTATAGGGTTTCCGAGGAGCAACTGGTGAGCTTGAACCGCCAACCTTGCTGTTCAAACGGCTTTGGAGTCTGGAGCATTAACCCCCAGGACTCCAATTATGGATAAAGCATACCTAATTTATCCATTTATTAGTTGATGGCTATTTGTTTGTTTCCACTTTGGAGATACTCAGAGTGATGCAAATAAACTTTCATGTACAGATGTTTATGTGAATATATGTTTTTAATTCTCTTGAGTATATATCTTAGGAACTGAGTTGCTGGATCATACGGTAATTCTGTTTAATCCCTTGATGAACCAGTAGATGCTTTTTCAAAGTGGCTGCTCTATTTTATATGTTACCAACAAAATTCAAAATTCTAGTTTCTCCACATCCTTGCCAACACTTATCATTGTCTGTTTTGTTTATTATAGTCGTTCTAGAGCTAGGCCATGTTTGTTGTTGTTGTGCTTAGATTCATAAATCTAACACATGAACCAGACTAATGTAATATGTAATCATAAAAACAGGGAAAACTGTAAAAGGAGATACAGGATTTCTGTATTATTTTCTCACTTTTCTGTAAATCTAAAACTATTTTAAAAAATAAAATGTGTTAAGAGAGAGGGAGAGAACTACAATCTAAATCTACTTGCTTGTTAAATTCCTCAAAAAAATTTCATTTTATTCACCTTCACAAATCTTGTCTTGGTGCTTCAGTTAGCAGGAGCTCAGTTGCTCCTGAGAGCCTGGCAATGTAACAGAAGTAAGTTCCTGTCTGTCACATGCCCAGAGCTGGGGAACATGATTTGGAGCCATAATAACTTTATCCTAACGCCTATCAAACAAAAATCCTCACCACTGTACCAATAAACAACATTCTTATCAACGAAGAAAAGATTGAAGTTGTCAAGGACTTCATTCTTCTTGGATCAATTATCAACACTCATGGAAGCAGCAGTCAAGAAATCAAACAACATATTGCATTAGGTAAATCTGCTGCACAAGACCTTTTTAAAGTGTTGAAGAGCAATGATGTCAGCTTGAGGACTAAGGTGCACCTGACCCAAGCCATGGTATTTTCAATAACTTCATATGCATGCGAAAGCTGGACAGTGAATAAGGAAGACTGTAGAAGCATTGATGCTTTTGAGTTGTGGTGTTGGAGGAGACTATTGAAAGTGCCATGGACTGCCAAAAGAACCAACAGATCTGTGTTGGAAGAAGTGCAGCCAGAGTGCTCCTTGGAGGCCAGGATGGCTAAACTTCATCTCTCATACTTAGGACACATTGTCAGGAGAGGACCAGTCTCTGTAGAAAGATATCATGCTTGGTAAGGTGGAGGGTCACAGAAAAAGAGGGGAACCCCCCCCCCAAGCGAGACAGATTGGGAAAGTGGCAGCATCAATGGACTCAAGCATGGCAACAATAGTGAGGTTGGCCCAGGATCGGGCAGTGTTTTGTTCTGTTGTTCATAAGGTCACCATGAGTTGATACATACTCGATGGCACCTAACAACAACAAGGCCTATCAAGTTATTAATTGTCATGGTGTTTCCAACAGCCTCACATGCATGTGAAAGCTGGACAGTGAACAAGAATGACCATAGAAGAATTGATGCATTTGAATTATAGTGCTGAAGAAGTATATTAAAAGTACCATGGAGTGCCAGAAGAACAAACTTTGTTGGAAGAAGTAAAGTAAGAATGTTCCTTAGAATCCACGATGGCCAGACTTCATCTCTCATACTTGAGACATATTATCAGGTGGGACTAGTCCCTGGAGAAGGACAGCATACTTGATAAAGTGGAGGGTCAGTGAAAAGGAGGAAGATCTCCAAGGAGATGGACTGGCACAGTGGCAGCAGTAATGGGCTCAAGCTTAATAACAAATTGTGAGGATGGAGCATGACTGCACAGTTTTTCATTCTGTTGTGCATATGGCCACTATGAGTTGGAACCAACTTGATGGCACATAACAACAACACATTAACTTCCTAATGTGTGAAGATGTTGGTTTTAGGGGTTGCTATGTGTAGGTAAAACTTATTCGTATTACTATATAGAAATGTTTACTGTGGAAAAATCGAAGGCAGTCATTTTTATTTCTTTGACTGTTACTTGCACTTTACCCAGCATGATAGCCTTCTCCAGGGACTGGCCCCTCCCAATAATATGTCCAAAGTTTGAGAGACAAAGTCTGGCCATCTTGGCTTCCAAAGAGCATTCTGGCTGTACTTCTAGTAGTACATAGTATTTTTAATATTCTTCTCCAACACGATAACTCAAATGCATCAATTCAGCTATGATCTTCCTTATTCACTGTCCAACTTTGACATTCACATGAGACTACTGAAATTATCATGGCTTGGGTCAGAAACACTTTAGTCCTCAATCTGACATCTCTGCTCTTGAACAGTTTAAATACGTCTTTCGCAGCAGATTTGCCTAGTGCAATGTGCGGTGTGGTTTCTTGACTGCTGCTCCCATGTGTGTTGATGGTTGATTTGAACAAAATGAAGTCTTTGACAACTTTAATCTTTTCTCCATTTATCATGATGTTTATTTCTCCAGTGGTAAGGACTAAGGCCTAAAAAAATCTGATTTTCTTTAGTTTATATCTAAGAGCTTTGAAACAAATAAAAAGTGAATTTCAAACTCTATTTGTTGACTAAATTAAAATGTTGGAAAAGAAAAAAAGGGATTTTCTTTAAGATGAGTCACTGTATGTATTTTATTATGGTTGTAGAAATTAAATTATCCTATCAACTGACAATTTACCTTAAATTTGTGTTTCCAACACTACAAACTACTTACTTGAATACTTTTTTCTTTTCTTTTTTAAAAGACACAAACTGTCTTAAGCAATACTCCTTTAACTGCTTTATTTATAAAATGTTAAGTCAACTATATATTTTCTGTGTAAGATCCATATTTTAAATATTGCTTTTCATTCCCTTCATCTATCTTTTGTTGTTGCTGTTAGGTGCCATAGAGTCAATAGAGACTAATAGTGACCGTATGCACAACAGAACCAAACACTGCCCAGTCCTGGGCCAATCTCACAATCATTGCTGTGCCTGAATCTGTCGCTGCCACTTTGCCAATGCATCTCGCTGGGGGCCTTCTCCTCTTTTTTCTCTGGCCCTCCACTTTACCAAACATGATATTCTTCTCCAGCAACTGGTCCCTCCTGATAAAATGCCTGAGGTACGAGAATCAAAGTAGGGCTATCCTTTAGTACTGATAAAACGTTGGCTGATAAAACTTTAGAACTGATAGTTTTAAAGGAAATTATTGCTGTGTATAATTGCAATTAAAAAGATTATAGTACTTCATGCCCATCAAACTGTGAGGGAGCTTCAATAAGACTGTGGGGGGAAAAACTAAATGAAAAGATAATGGAATTTTTCCGTAGGCTATCTGAAACCCTAGTATATATGAAATGTCTTTTTTTCTACAGATATTTCACAGATCTCAAAAGTGGAGTCAATTAAGGAATATGGTGGTCAGTGGTTCGAGCCCAAGAGTTGCTCCATGGGAATAAGATGCTGCTTTCTACGCCCGCAAAGATTTACAGCCTCAGACACCCTATACAGCATGGCTATGAGTTGGATCCAACAGACAGCACTTAACAACATGAAGTGACTGTTGAACCTAGATACAGTTTCCAGCTATCATGTTCCCTGAGCCTTCTTCATTAAAACGCTTTTCCTAAAAGATGACAATGTAGGAAATATATAGAAACAAGAAACCAGACAAACAGCAAAGCCCAAAACACATTTAGCAAATTCCAAAACACATTGCTATGTTCCCAACAATCTCAAAAGAGCAATTTTGCACTTTCTTCATCTCTCCCTTCCAGCCTACGGCATTTCCAAAATGTGTAAATGGAACTTCTAAGCGTTTGCACACAGTGAAAGGCGCCAAATATCGAACCAGGAAAATATCGCCAGACCAACGATTTCAGGAGAGTATGTCAGTTTCTTCCCTGGGAAAACATCGTGAGACAATCGAATCCAGGACTCTGTGCCTGTTCCTTCTCTGGGGAAACATCGCGAGACCAACAACTCCAGGATTCTGTGCCTGTACCTTCTCTGGGAAAATATCACGAGGCAAATGACTCCAGGAACCTATGCCAGCTCCTTTCCAGGGCCTTGCCAGCCCTCCCGGGCAGCCGCCAAAGCCCTGAGAGCCACCTGGGATCAGATTTCTCTCACAATATCCAGCGACTCGCCTTCCTGAGTCTCTTTAAAAGTTTACATTCTACCTGTGATCATTTGGAATCAGAAATGAAGGCAGTTAAAAAACCACATTGTCCGTTATTTATATTTACAATAAAAATAACAAATACATTTTTTAAATGAAGGAAAAAGCAGCTATAAACAAATCATAAAATGTGTTTGTTTTGCTTGAAGTGAATACTTCTATGAATAGAGCTTTCGAAAACACAAGGGCGGGAGAACTCCAAAAACTTCTTGGACAAATTGAATGAGAATAGAAAATTTCCATGAATTAATTGAAGCCCCCTTGTACATTTTATAAATATCAGCCCCACTTGGGATTTGGTTTTTAAAACTAGGGTTTTTAATGAAATTATGTTGTGCTGCTTTGAGAATATCATTTCACCATATCCAAATTAATATAAACCAAGTACCCTAATCATTCTCTTGTATTACAAAGATATTTTTAAGGTAGAATGAAAAAGAAAAGAATCTGAGCAGAATATAAAGTTTCTCATTTTTTTCATTTCCCCACTTTTAGTAAGGCATCTGACGTAGTGAATTTTGTCCCCTTGGTAAACTGCCCGCCATATTTCTTTTTCCATTTGAGAATAGCACTTTGCATTCAGGATGGAGGACATTAGATGAAATAGGGGTTGAGTTTGCCCAGGCTGGGCCAGGAGGGAGAGCAGAGGACTGTCAACATTTATGCACTGTCATGCTTACCACCTCTCCCTTCTCTTTCCCTCCCCCACACCGAGTTCTCTGTACTTACAACTCCGTTAATTCTTCCAGGAATAGTCTAATGACTTCAGCATTGCCTTGGTCTTCTCCTACTAACAGAATGACTACGCCCCAAACTGAAGTCCAAAAGGAAACCACAAGTAAAAAAGAAAAAAAAAAAAACCCTCCCCCTCCTATCACTTCTAAGTCCTCACAAATGACGATGTACACAAACTTATGTTGTCCACTTACATGACAAGACACCAAGAGTTTCTTAGAATGAATCTCAAATTTAGGTTTGTCCTCAATTCTGTCGTATTTTTATTTCCCCACTTTTACAAAACATTAGGATTTGGGTCCTATCAGTAAAAGAATAGATCATAGCTACATCTCAGTGGCTCAGATGCCACTCTGCACCCTACCCTCCATTAGGGAAAGGTGGAAAGAGCGCTTCCTACCTTTCGCTGAGGCTTCTCCACAACTGTGCACCTGCAAAAATAAGTAAAATGGAAGGTTTAAGCAAAGAAACGTTCCCCGGGCATTGTTTCAATTTAGAAATATTCCAAATCATTAAAAGTGAAGTGCTTAGCTCTTTAAAACCAAAAAGTTATTCAAGACAGGATATACATAGGATACCATGACTAATTTAGGCAATTGGTCAACAAATACTTATTGATATCCTGTTACATATGAAATACTTGGATAGGTTCTTAGAAGAACAAGCAGGGCCAAAAATAATGTCACTCCTAGCTTAATGGATCACCTAATAAATAACAAGAGCACAACGTGCAAAAGGCAAAATAAAAGTGAATGTTAAAAATTTTTGTTCATCAAAAGACTTTACCAAAAGAGGCTTCTGGAAAAAGATGGTGGATTGGGTGGAAGTGTAGTGACGAGCTCTGCCGAGAACAACACAGAATACAGGACCAAGAAGGCTCAGGGAATGGTCCCAGTACTCTGAACCACATATAAAGGTATATTTAGAAGGTTGGAAGACTTACAGCTGGTGAGTTTGTGGCAGAAGCAAGAAATCCATTGCTTCCTGGTTCGGGACGCTCAGCTGCTCCAGGAGCCGCCATTTTGTGTGGGGCCAAGCGGGGAAAGGATCAGAGCAGCCATGGACGCCTGACAGA
>NW_006408796.1:2697989-2702685 GCF_000296735.1 Chrysochloris asiatica | reverse complement strand
CCAGAGAGGGACAGCGACTGTGCTGAAGACCTGGGGGGTACCCGGGAAGGATTGCATGGAGGGGATTGTAACCATGGTAATGAGACAATATACGATAGAATGAATGTAAAACTAATGTTCTCCCATGTAAACTATCACATAATTCACAATAAAACATTTAAGAAAAAAAAAGACTTTACCAAAAGAATGAAAACATCACATGTAAACTGGGAGAATGATCTTTGGAAACTATATATCCAATAAGGATCTAATTGTCTATCTTGTTGTTGTTAAGTGCCATCGAGTCAGTTCTGATCCATAGCAACCCTGTCTATACAGGGCAACTGGTTACCTTGAACCACCGACCTTGCAGTTCAAACAACTTTCAGTCTGGCGCATTAACCCACAGTGCCACACCAGGATATCTCTCTCTATCCCATCACTTGTCTGTCAGTTTGTTGTCATACTGTGATGGTTTGTACGCTGTTATGATATTAGAAGCAATGCCAGTGATATGCTAAATACCAGGAGGATCACTCATAATCAACAAGTTTCAGCAAAGCTTCCAGACTAGGAAGAGAGACAGACACTCTGACTGGGTTAGCCACTGACAACCTCATGAATAGCAGTGGAACAATGTCAGATATAGTACCAGATGAGCCCCTTGGGTTGGAAGGCTCTCCGAGTATGACTGCAGAAGAGCTGCCTCCTCAAAGTAGAGCTGATCACAAGAAGGTGAATAGAGCAAAGCATTCAGGACCATCATATGCTGATGGAGTATACCTCAAAATGAGAAGAAACAGCTACAACATCTATTAATAATCAGAACATGGAATGTATGAATCTAAGAAAATTGGAAGTTGTCAAAAATTAAATGGAATACATAAAGATTAATATCCTGGGCATTAGTGAGCTGAAATGGATTGGTATTGGCCATTCTGAATGTGACAATAATATGGCTTGCCATCCTGGGACGACAACTTGAAGAGGAATGGTGTCACATTCATTGTCAAAAAGAACATTTCAAGATCCATCTTGAAATACAATGCTGTCTGCAATAGGATACTATCCATACATCTACAAGGAAGACCAATTAATACTAACACTATTCAAATTTATGTGCCAACCACTAAGCACTGGACTGTGAACAACGAGGTCCATAACTTGAGCCTGTTAGATGCTCCATGGGAGAAACTTGATGCTTTCTGCTCCCAGGTCATTATAAGCAGGAACCGACTGGACAGCACTTAACAAGAACAGCCAACGTCTTCAGTCTGAAATTGATCAAATATGCAATCAAGATGCACTGATAATTACTAGTGACAGGAATGTGAAAGTTGGAAACAAAGAGGAAAGACCCATAGTTGGAAAATATGGCCTTGGTGATAGAAATTATACTAGAGATCACATTATAGAACTTTGTAAGACCAATTACTTATTCATTGAAAATACCTTCATTCAACAACATAAAAGGCAGTTATACACATGGGCCTCACCAGATGGAATACAGGAATCCCACTGAGTACATTTGTGGGAAGAGCTAATGGAGACACTAGGTATCTTCAGTAAAAACAAGGCCAGTGGAAGGCTGTGGAACAGACCATCAGTTGCTCATATGAAAGTTCGGGGAGAAGCTGAAGAAAATCAAAACAAGTTCATGAGAGCCAAAATACGACCTTGAACATATCCCACGTGAATTTACAGACCATTTCAAGAACAGATTTGATGCACTCGACCCTAATGACTGAAGATCAGAAGAGTTGTAGAATGACACCAAGAACATCATACAGGAAGGAAGCAAAAAGTCATTAAAAAGACAGGGGGAAAAAACCACAAAATACCAAAGCGGATGTCAGAAGAGACTGAAACTTGCTGTTGAGTGCAGAGAAGCTAAAGCCAATGGGAGAAATGAGGAAGTAAAGCAACTGAACAGAAAGCTTCAAAGAGCAACTAGAGAAGACAAAGTAAGATGTATATAAAGACCTGGAGTTTGAAAACCAAAAGGGAAGAACACACTCACCATTTCTCAAGATGAAAGAATCAAATTAAAAGTTAAAACCTTGATTTGTAATATTGACGGATTTTATGGACAAAACATTGAATGAAGCTGTAAACATCAGAAGAAGGTGGAAGGAATACACCAAGTCACTGAACCAAAAATAACTGGTTAATGTTCAATCATTTCAAGAGATACCATATGATCAAGAACCAATGGCACTGAAGGCAAGACATACAAGCAGTACTGAAGGCACTGGTAAAAAACTAGTAGTGTAGTGTGGTGGTTACAAATCGGGCTGCGAACCGCAAGGTCAGCAGTTCGAAACTACCAGCTGCTCTGAGGGAGAAAGATGAGGCTTTCTGCTCCCGTAAAGATTTACAGCCTCGGAAACCCTGTTCAGGGTCGCTATGGGTCGGAACCGACTCGACGGCACTTAACAACAACAACAACAGGAACTGATGGGATACAAATTGAAATCTTTAACAAACAGAAATGGAGGGACTGATTCATCTATGCCAAGAAATCTGGAAGACAGCTGCCTGGCCAACTGATGGGAAGAGATCCATATCTGTGTCTGTTCCAAAGAAAAGTGAACCAATGGAATATGGAAATCTTTGAACAATATCATTAATGTTACATGGAAGCAAACTTTTGCTAAAGATAATTTTAAAACGATTGCAACAGTACATTGGCAGGGAGCTGTCAGAAAATCAAGTCAGATTCAGAAGAGGATGTGGAACTGGGGATACCACTGTTGATGTCAGATGGATCTTGGCTGAAAGTACAGAATACCAGAAAGATGCTTTCTTGACTATGTAAAGACATTCAATTGTGTGGATCATAACAAACTATGGACAACACTACAATGAATGGGTATTCCAGAATACTTAATTGTGCTCATGAGAAACCTGTACATAGACTAAGAAACATCTGTTAGAACAGTAAGCATGGGAATGGATGTATTAAACAATTATGGTCACTATGTTAGACTCTTGTTCCTCTACTAGACTTTTCAAAATAGTCTCTTTTTTTAAGTTACGTATTATTGTTGTTGTTGTTGTTGTTGTTGTTAAGCGCCGTATAGTCGGTTCCAGCCCATAGCAACCCTGTACAGAGTTTCCAAGGCTGTAAATCTTTACGGGAGCAGAAAGCCTCATCTTTCTCCCGCAGAGCAGCTGGTAGTTTCGAACCGCTGACCCTGCGGTTCGCAGCCCGATTCGTAACCACTACGCTACCAGAACACCTTTAAGTTATTTATAAGGTACCTCAAATTCTTTGGAGTTAGGTGGCATAGTGAACAAAAATAGCAAATAAATAACTAAATAAAATCCATGGAATTATGTGCACTAGTGAGATCTCACTTGCAATATTAAAGGATTCTGGTGGTGGTGGTTATGTGCCGTGGAGTCGGTTCCAACTCAGTGTGACCCAGGGTTTCCAAGGCTGTAAATCTTTATGCAAGTTGTCTTTCTTCCGTGGAACAGCTGGTAGTTTCAAACAGCTGACCCTGAGGTTAGCAGCCTGATTCGTAACCAAGGATTCTAGAGACACAATATTCAACAATACAGAAAGCACCAAAAGACGAAAGAAACAGAGTCACTGTACCAAAAAGAATTGACTGACATCCAAACATTTCAGGAGGTAGAATATTTTCAACAGCCAATGGTATTGAAGGAAGAAGTCTAAGCTGCATTGAAGGCACTAGAGAAAAACAGGACTCCAGGAAATGATGGAATGAATACAAATTTAAATGTTTCAAAAAACACTAACAGAGCATCTGAAGCACAAACTAGTCTAAGTCAAGAAATATGGGAGACAGCAGTTTGGTCAACCAGCTAGAAGAGATTCCTATTTATGCCATTCCAAATAAAAGTGACTCTACAGGATGCAGAAAGTATCTAACAATACCATTTATGCCATACCCAAGTAAAATGTTGATTAAGATCATTCAAAATGGTGCCTGGCACAAAGACAGGGATCTGCCAGAAAACGGAGCTAGATTCAGAAGAAGACATCGAGTAAGGAATATCATTGCTGGTGCCATATGGATCTTGACTGAAAGCAGAGAATACCAGAAAGATGTTTACTTGTGTTTTATTGACTGTGCAAAGGCTTTCGATTGTGTGGATCATGACAAACTATGAATAATAGTACCAAGAATGGGAATTCCAGAATGCTTCCCTGTACTCATGTGGAACCTGTACATAGACCAAGAGGCAGCTGTTTGAACACACCAGGTGGATAGTGTGTGGTTTAAAAACAAAAAAGTTGTATTCTTTCACCACATATATTCAATCTGTGTGCATAGCAAACAATCCTGGAAGCTGGACTGTATGAAGAAGAATGAGGCATTGAATTGGGACAACTCATTAACAAGCTGCAATATGCAGAGGACACAACCTTAAAGCACTTGCTGATGAAGCTCAAAGAACAGAGCCTTCAGTATGGATTACAGCACAGTGTAAACAAAACAAAAATCCTCACAACTAGATGAACAGACTGAAGTTGTCAAGACTTTTTTCATTTTACTTGGATCCATAATCAATACTCATGAAGTAGCAGTCAAGAAATTACAGGATGTATTGCATTGGGTAAATCTGCTGTACAAGATTTGTTTAAAGTGTTGAAGAGCAAAGATGTCACTTTGAGGACTAAGGTGTGCCTGACCAAAGCCACAGTATTTTCAATCACCTTATATGCATCAATAGATCTGTTTTG
>NW_006408796.1:2693202-2697749 GCF_000296735.1 Chrysochloris asiatica | reverse complement strand
GCATCGTTGATGGACTCAAGTGTGGCAGCGGTAGTGAGGTTGGCCCAGGATCGGACATTGTTTCGTTCTGCTGTGCATGGGGTCGCTATGAGTTGGTTCCAACTCGATGGCACCTGACAACAACAACAATATGCATGTAAAAGCTGGAGACTGAATAAAAAGACAGGCAGAGACAGAGAAGATTCAATGCATTTGAATTGTGGTGTTGGCAAAGAACATTGAAAGGCCCATGAACTGCTAGAACAAATCTCTGTCTTGGAAGAAATACAGCCAGAATGCTCCTTAGAAACAGGATGGAAAGACTGCCTCATGTACTTTGGACAGTTTATCAAGAGGGACCAACCCCTGGAGAAGGACCTCATGCTTGGTAAAGTGGAGAGTCAGTGAAAAAGAGGAAGAGCCTCAATGAGTTATACTGAAACACTGGCTGTCAAGATGGGCTCAAACGTAACACAACTGTAACACGGGTGGAGGACAAGAGCAGTGCTTCCTTCTGTTTGCACACAGGGTTGCTATGAGTCAAGAGGGTCTGGACAGCACCTAACAATTAACAATAACAACAGTGACGTCTCAAGTGATGGTGAGGACTTGGCTAGACTAAATGCTAGAGGCAACAACCCACCTTATTATAGGCTACTCTTCTAGACCACTGGAACTGAGAGTGGAGAATGCATAACCATTTAGGGTATTTGTCTGCTTGTTTAACTGTTGCAAATTGGAAAAATGAGTATAGTTGGTGGATAAAGGGATGAGAAAATGTATAAAGGTCCGAAGAGAATTACTGAAATTAGCAGGTTATTTGACAGATCAAATCGGGCCTGAGAATAAGAAACTGGGCTAAGTGAAAAGGTAGCAAGAGTGTGGGAAGGACCACAGTCAAACTGAGGGCACAGACGGGTTTAACAAGAGGGAGTGTCAGGGGAGGGGCAGACAGAGGGCTGCACTGAGAATTCTACTGACAGGTGGATGAGACACAGAACTTCCAAACTTGGTGGTGGTGGTGGTATGCGGTGGAGTTGGTTCCGACTCATAGTGACCCTGCACAGGGTTTCCGAGGCTGTAAATCTTTATGGGAGCAGAAAGCCTCATCTTTCTCCTGTGGAATGGCTGGCAGATTCCAACTGCTGACCATGAGGTTAACAGGCCACCAGTAAGTGACTTGTTGTTGTCGTCAGGTGCCATCAAGTCTGAACCGACTCATAGCGACTCCATGCACAGCAGAACGAAACAATGTCCGATCCTGGGCCAACCTCACTACCGCTACCACACTTGACGCCATCAATGATGCCACCTGGCTGATCCATTTCATTGGGGGTCTTCCTCTTTTTCTCTGACCCTCCACCTTACCCAGCATGACATTCTTCTCCAGTGACTGTTCTCTCCGGACAATGTGTCCAAAGTGGAGAGATGAAGCTTAGCCATCTTGACCTCCAAGGAGCACTCTGGATGTACTTCTTCGAAAACAGATCTATTGGTTCTTTTGGCAGTCCCCGGCACTTTCAGTATTCTCCTCCAACACCACAACTCAAAGGCATCAATTCTTCTACGATCTTCCTTATTCACTGTCCAGCTTTTGCATCCATAAGAGGTTATTGAAAATACCATGGCTTGGGTCAGGCGCACCATAGTCCTCAAGCTGACATCTCTGCTCTTCAATACTTTAAAAAGTTCCTGTGCAGCATATTTGCCCAATGCAATATGTCATCTGATCTCTTGACTGCTGCTTCCGTGAGTATTGATAGTTGATCCAAGAAGAATGAAGTCCTTAACAACTTCAATCTCTTCTCCATTGATAAAAATGCTGTTTATTGGTCCAGTGGTGAAGATTTTTGTTTTCTTAATATTGAGATGTAATCCATATAGAAGGCTGTGCTCTGTGATCTAAAACCAGGCAAATAGACAAGTCATTACAGTAGACGTTGAAATGACAGAAAGCCAAGAATGCAGAAAGGATTCTAGTTCACAGACTGAGATCCCAGGCAATAACTTAAGTGCTATTGAGTCGACCCATAATAACCCTATATAGTGTTTCCAAGGAGCAGATGGTGAGCTTGAACCAGCTGGTGAGCTTGAACCACCGACCTTGCAGTACAAACTGACTTTTCACTCCAGCACATTAACCCACAGCGCCACACCAAGAGACAGTTTAATGGAACCATTATGGCTTGGGTAGATAGTGGAGATTTTGTTTTTGTTTTTATTGTGAATTGAGTGAAAGTTTACAGGGCAGATCATCAGTTTTACATTCAACAAATCATACACCTTGTTTCATTACAATGATTATATTCCCCTCCATGTACCATCAGATAACAGTATTTCTCTCTATTCACTTTAGCTCTTTTTAAAAAAAAACACTCAGACATATATAATAATTTACACCACCAAAAGGCGCATTGTGCAAGTCTGCCTCCTAGCTACCATCTCTTAATCCTTCACTTCCCATGAATTTAGGGTCCTTAACCGCTCCCTCTTTCCATGTCCCCATCTCTGCCTCCATATCTGACATCACTGCTTCTCTGGATAAGGTCTCGCATTCTGCTTGTGCTCGTCTCCCTTGATGATCCTGGGGTCCTTTGTTTCTGTACTGTTAAGATTAATTACTCCCCCAATTTTGATACAAAATTTCTATCTTTACAATTGTGACAGTCGCAATTAGTCATGATAACAATTATTAACTACTGAATCATAAGAATCTTATTCCCATCTCTTTTAACCAGACCCATCTAGACAAGATAAAAACTGTTCAGTGGGGACACTTTCTCCCCACACACACTATTAAACTAAACCCCCCCTTGAAACCCTGTAAGCCAGTCACTTTGTGCCTTTATCACCCCCTCATTTTAGGTAGCCAATGTCTAAGTTGCCCATCCCTATCTACCTGTGTATAGAGGGGATAGCATTGATCCTTGATGTGAAGATTCTTTCCCTCTCTGTTAGTATTTAGAGTTATTACCTCCATGGATATAAGTCATCAAATTGTAGCAATTTACCCGTTTCCTTTATCAAAAATTGTTTGTTTGTTTTATCTTCCTCTAGTCGAGTTCTGATTATCAAGCCATCAAGACTAGGTTAAATGGGTACTATCTGCAAGTTTGGGTGTTCTTGTGCGTCTCCCTTCACTTCATATCCACTGGATGCTTCACTCTCAGCTCTATTGCTCTGTGGCTATGTCCTTGTCCATGGGCACAGGTGTCTCCAGGTCACACCATACTTTCGACCAACCAGCCCTTTCCTCTTCTCTCTCACACCTCCCTGTCAACGGGACTCTATGGAACGTGGTTAAACTCAGCCATTTCTTCATTGTTGCCTTTCCCCCTCTTCTACTCCCCAGTAGACATATGTGGTCACCAGCAAGCTTATATGCCTGCTCATGTGTTCCCTTTGAATTTCAGTCTTAGAGGGGAGTTTGTCCTGAAGGGACTTGATTGCATGCCTTGATGGCTTCCCGGAAAACAGCTTGCTTATTCTTGACGTAGCCAGTCATACTGACATTTTTGTTTTGGGTTTTTCCTGATGATCTTTCTTTGAAGATGTACTGTCTGTTGCTCTAGCTGTTCCAGGCTGGTCGGCTTGTCCTTTCTAGGGGGAATGTCCTACCTCAGAAGATTCTAGATGGGATTCAGGATTCCACCTAAGGTCCTATACACTGCAAAGTCTCTGCAAGAGGCCTATTTCACTGGCCAAGTTCTAGAACCCCTTTCAGGTATTCCAATCAGTTATAGACTGAAGACAGGCTTACAAGTTTTCTTTAATCAGGTTTCCTTTGATGACATTCCTTTCTATCCCACTTAAGTGTCTATTTTACAAAATAGGCAAGGGAAACCAATATTCATAAGACAATCAAGCATTTTAGTATTATTTCCCCCCTTCAAACTATGCCTAGATCCCTGTTCCAAGGTTGAGCATGCATCACTATTTACCTCTGTCCCACTTAGGCCATGCAAGCCTATTTCAGTGTTCCCCTATCTACCTTGTTCTTTCACCTTCTCCCTCTTCTTGTATTGCCCTCCCCAGCAACTGAACTATGATGTATCTGCCCTTACCCTATGCTCTATCATCACCTCCCTCCACCTCACCCTAACCCCACCCCCCTTCCACCCCAACCTCAACGTTGTGGTTACCTTATATTCCATTAACTTTTCCCTCCATTTAAGTCTGGTAGCATAGTGGTTACAAATCAGGCTGCGTACCTCAAGGTCAGCAGTTCGAAACTACCAGCTGTTCCACGGAAGCAAGATGAGGCTTTCTGCTCCTGTAAAGATTTACAGCCTCGGAAACCCTATACAGGGTCGCTATGAGTCAGAACTGACTCTACAGCACATAACCACCACCACCATTTTACCCTGTAATCTACCTGACCTTCTCACCACCTGGAGCTCTATTCCTATGTGTTTACCTTCTTTCACATTGTAATTGTTTTGATCACAGACTGACCTCCCAGATTCTTTGAGTTTCTTCTTATAGTTTTGTTCTGTTCTCAACTTTTCCTTCTGTGGATTTAGTTCTGGGAGGTGCTACCATGTACATCAATCTCTGGTTGTTGTCTG
>NW_006408796.1:2684502-2691906 GCF_000296735.1 Chrysochloris asiatica | reverse complement strand
TAATATCCTCTTTCGGCTTCTTGCCTTCAAGGGCACCTGAGAAATTTAAAGATGGCACTGTTGGCCATTGTGACATAACTCAGGATTTAATTTTCAACCTATATCCTTTTTAGTCTGCTTGTCCTGCTCCACAACCCCTGTTCAGGACTTTTTCCTAGTGATAAACAGTTCAGGGCCAGCTGTGGTTGTTTTACGCTGTGCTGCCATTTGGTTTTAAGTGGAAACTGTCACTTTAAATTTCGAGGAGATCTGTGTGCATGTGCAGTAGAACTGTCCAGGGGTGGGGGCGAAGTGTCCACTCGCTCAGGCACCCCTTCTAGTCACCAGAATGGAGGTGCACAGAGAGCGAGAGACCAATGAACAGATACTAAAAAAATGAATGTCCACACCTGTATCTCCGCTGTTCTGTCAGGCGTGCGTGGCTGCCCTGATCCTTCCCCCGTTTGGTCTCGCCCAAGATGGCAGCTCCAGGAGCAGCTGAGCATCTTGAATTAGAAAGTAATGGATTTCTTGATTCTGCCACAAATTCCCCTAGCTGTAAGCCTTCCAACCTTCTAAATATTCCTTTATATGTGGTTCAGGGTTCTGGCCCCATCTCCTGGGCCTGCTTGGTCGGGTATTCTGTGTTGCTGCTGACGGAGTGAGGAGTGAGGAGCTGACTTGGTTGGGTTTTCTGTGTTGCTGCTGACGGAGTGAGGAGTGAGGAGCTGACTTGGTCGGGTATTCTGTGTTGCTGCTTACGGAGCTCCTCACTGCACTTCCACCCAATCCACCATCTGGTTTGTCTCACTTCATTTTTTGGATAGTGGAGATTTTTCAGGAGGAACAGTGTTAGGATAGTGGTTGGAAATGTCCCACGAGTAACCGCAGAAGCAGGGTGACGACCTGCTGACCCTTTTTCTCACTGTACAGAGAGGACCACAGAGGAGAACTAATCTCCACTGAAGAGAATCTTCAAAAGCAGCCTGGGGCTAGGAGACATATGGCTGATTCTATCGCAATGTGAAAGAAGAAAAAGGGGTCGGGGAAAAGTTCAAGGATGTAGGAGCAGTTTACCATTCCAAAGAAGAGTTCGCCATGGCCAGGACAAAGGGCTTAATGCAGGGAAGTTGGAAACTGAAGAGTACAACAACGAGAGTGTGAGGGAAGCCCATCACTGACTGCTAAAAGGTTTCACACTGGTGCATCACAACAAACACATGGGCTCCCGTATGCTTCACTGAGACTCCGTCCCAACACAGCGAAGGAGTCCCCTCCTATCATGAAAGCGGAGTGTTTCTAATGAACTATTTCATAAGTCAAGTGAAGAGGCCATCACCACTAATTTGTACGGAAAAACCCACCGAATAGCACAGAAAACATACAACAGTATTAACACACACAGTCAGAGGCGCGGAGCCATTGAGTGCAGTTCCCTGGAGAGGAACTAGGTGGCGTCACTCTCAGGGTGCCCACTGCCTCTTTCACCTACAATGAACGCTCATTCACTATTCACCTTTTCACAAAAGAAAAACAATTCTCTTCGGATTTCTTTTAGTTAGCAAAAACAGGTATTAATACGGTGGTGGTGGTGGTGTGCCAAGGAATCAGGTCAGACTCATAGAGACCCTGTACAGGGTTTCCGAGGCTGTAAATCTCTATGGGAGCAGAATGCCTCATCTTACAACTGCAGAACAGCTGATAGTTTTGAACTGCCAACCCTGAGGTTAGCAGCCCGACTCTTAACCTCTATACTACCAGAGCTCCTTAGTAATGTAATTAATTATAAAAGCAACATGGCTTAAAGCAAACTTTTGAAAAGTGGAGGATACCTGTATTCTCCACAGTTTAGTTTACTTGTAGGATCCGCACCTGACTGCTAACCACAAGGTCGGCAGTTCAAACCCACCAGCTGCTCCTCAGAATCCCTATACAGGGTCACTCTGAGTCTGAACCAACTCAATGGCACACAACAACAATAACAATTCATATTAAACATCTAAAATGCTATTAAGGAGGATAATGGAGATAAAGGAAACATGGTGGCTAATTTTTTGTGTCTGTCTGGCTCTGCTGTGGGGCCCATCCAGTCAAACACTGGTCAAAATGTTCCTATGAAGTATCTTGTTGATGGGACTAACATTTACAATCAGTTGACTGTAAGTAAAGTGTATTACCCTTGACAGTATGGTTGTTGGTGGTCGTTGTGTGCTATGGAGTCGATTCCAATTCATAGTATGGATTGTTAAACACTGGTCAAAATGTTCCTATGAAGTATCTTGTTGATGGGACTAACATTTACAATCAGTTGACTGTAAGTAAAGTGTATTACCCTTGACAGTATGGTTGTTGGTGGTCGTTGTGTGCTATGGAGTCGATTCCAATTCATAGTATGGATTGTTGTTGTTAAGTGCCATCGAGTCAGTTCCGACCCATAGCAACCCTATATAGGGTTTCTGAAGAGTAGCTGGTGAGCTTGAACCACCAACCTTGAAGTTCAAATGGCTTTGCAGTCTGGCGCATTAACCCACAGCACCACACCAGGACTAGACTGTATCTAATCAATTGTTGTTGTTAAGTGCCGTCGACTCGATTCTGACCCATAGCGACCCTATATAGGGTTTCCAAGGAGCAGCTGGTGAGCTTGAACTACTGACCTTGCAGTTCAAACAACTTTGCAGTCTGATGCATTAGCCCACAGCGCCACACCAATGGAAGACTTTAAAAGCAAAATCGGAGAATTCTGCCTCAATGTTGTTATTGTTAAGTGCCATTGAGTGGGTTCTGACTCATAGCAACCCTATGACAGAGATCTGGTAACATAGTGGTTATTAATCGGGCTGCAAACCACAAGGTCCGTAGTTCGAAACAACCAGCTGTTCCGCGGGAGAAAGAGGAGGCTTTCTGCTCTCGTAAAGATTTACAGCCTCGGAAACCCTGTACAGGGTCGCTATGAGTGGGAACCGACTCCACAGCACATAACAACAACATAGGGCTTCTGAAATGTGGCTGATGGATTTGAACTGCCAACCTTGTGGCTAATGATTGTTGTTGTTACGTTGTGAAGTGCCGTCAAGTTGGTTCTAACCCTGTAAAGGGTTTCCAAGGAGTGACTATTGAGCTTGAACTGCCGACCTTGCAGTTCAAACAGACTTTGCAGTCTAGTGCATTACCCCACAGCACCACACACTAGATGGTGGTGGTGGTGGATCCAAGCAAAATGAAGTATTTGGCAACTTCAATCTTTTCTCCATTTATCATGATTTCATTTATTGCCCCAGTGGTGAGGATTTTTGTTTTCTTTACATTGATGTGTAACCTATACCAATGATCTTCATCAGAAAGTATTTTAAGCCCTCTTCACTTTCAGCAAGCAAGGTTGTATCATCTGATTATCATAGGTTGTTCATCAATCTCCTTCAATCTTGAAGCCATGTTCTTCTTCATATAATCCAGCTTCTCCACTTATTTGTTTGGCATAGAGATTGAAAAAGTCTGGTGAAAGAACACAACCCTGTGCACACAAGTGTCCTCTTGATCTGTTCAAAACACTGTCTCTTAGTCTATGTACAGAATCCTCATGAGCACAATTAAGTGTTCCGGAATACTCATTCTCTACAATGTTGTCCATAGCTTGTCATGATCCACACAGTTGAAGGCCTTTGCATAGTCAATAAAACCCAGGTAAACAGCTGTCTGGTATTCGCTACTTTCAGACAAGATGTATCTGACACCAGCAATGATATCTCTTGCTCTACATCCTCATCTGAATCTGGCTTGAATCGCTGGCAGCTCCCTGTCAATGTACCATTGCAGCTGTTTGTGAATTATCTTAAGCAAAAATTTACTTGCATGTGACATTAATGATATTGTCTGATGATTTTTGCATTCGGTTGGGTCACCTCTCTTTGGGTTGGGTACAAATATAAATCTCTTCTAATCCATTGGTCCAGATAACTGTCATTCAAATTTCTTGCCATGGATGAGTGAGTGCCTCCAGTGTGGATATCAGTTTGTTGAAAGATTTTAATTTGTAGTCTATCATTCCTGGTGTCTTGTTCTTTGACAATGCCTTCAGTGCACCTTGGATTTGTTCCTTCACTATCATTGGCTCTTGATCATATGCCACCTCTTAAAATGGTTGAACATTTTTCATTTCTTTTTGGTACAGTAACTCTGTGTATTTCTTCCATCATCTTTTGATACCTTCTGCATCATTTGTTGTTGTTGTTGTTGTTAAGTGCCATCAAGTCAGTTCTAACCCATAGCGACCCTTTGGGTTCCTAGAAGCAGCTGGTGAGCTTGAACCATCACCTTGTGGTTCAAACAACTTTGCAGTCCCATACATTAACCCACAGCACCACACCAGGACTCCTTTCTGCATCATTTACTATAACATAAATATCTGCCAGGTTTTCTAACCTGCCTGATTTTGGACTTGTTAGTCAATTCCTTAAAATAAATCTCTCTTCTCTTTTCTTCTCTCTGTCTCTGTACTCTTTTTTTCTGGAGAATGTTGACTAATACAGGGTACAATTAAATTCTTAATGAAAGTTCAGTTTCTTTAGCTAAAAATATGGAAAGTGGGGGAAATCCGAGAGATTAATGAGGTAAGCGCTGCCTGAGCCTTGCCGACATGGTGGTCATTTGGTGCTATGGCTCAGGTATCTAGCAAGTGGCTACTTTAACTACATCTGGATCTAACCAGGGCTGAGTCAAAGCCCCTCAGAGCCCCATTCATCACAGCAGTGCCCAAGCCTGAATGGCCTGCAGAGCCCAGATTCCGGGCAACTATCCCCAGGACTCAAGTGGGTCTTTGTCCTGAAAGATTCTGAGGAAGGAGGCTGAGATAGACAATAGCTTCTCCCCCCAGTCACAGGAAAGGGGGATTTGAACAACATTCATCCACCAGTCTCCTTTTCTCTCCTGAGGCAGAAATGCTGCTTCCAGAGCAATGTTGTCTGGTGAGAACCCCGAGGAAGCTGTGCCCTGGACCAGTGAGAGTGCATTTGGGCAGAGAGTCTGTGTGTGGGGGGGTCCCCACAGGATGTCCAGTCTCTCCACGGGCTCAGGCACAGAAAAGCACTTAGCGCATACTCACTGACGACTAAACACACCCATGCTGGGTGGACGGTGTGTCCGGGAAGAAACATAGACACTCCTTTTCAGTCTTGTGTTGGATCCTCACATAGCTCTATGGTATGCAGATGGGCTCGTCCTAATATCTGAACTCCCTGGGTGACACAAATGGCTAAATGCACATCTAGTAAACCCGAGGTTGGGGCTTTGAACCCACCCAGTAGAGCCTCAAAAGAAAGGTCTGGTGATCTGCTTGAAAGGTCTCAGCCATGAAAACCCTACGGAGTACAGTTCTACTCTGACACACACGGGGGGGCCATTAAGTCAGAATCAACTTGACAACAACTGGTTTTGTTCTTTCTCCCAATATCATAGGATAAGAAAGTTCAGACTGTGGAGGTTTCAAAACGGCCCCCAGATACCAAGTCTTCATCCCTAGAACCTATAAGAATTACCCTTGTGTAGTAAAAGGATCTGTACAAAAGCAATGAAGTTAAAGATATTGAGATGGGAAAGTTATCTTAGATTATCTGGGTAGACCCCAAGTGTAACCCCAAGTTTTCTTATAAGAGGGAAGTAGAAGATGATCTGGAATAAATACAACCCAGAATGCTCCTTTCTAGCAAAAATAAAGAGACTTCATACTTTGGATATGTCTGGAAGAGCCAGTTCCTAGAAAATGCTTGGTAAAGTAGAGGGTCAGCACAAAAGAGGAAGACCACCAATGAGAAGGAATGACACAGTGGCAACAAGAGTTCAAATATAACAGCACTTGTAAGGATGGCATAGGATTGGGCAGCATTTCCTCCTGTTGTACCAACTCAGCTATGAGTTGGATCCCACTCAACAACACCTAACAACAACACAAAAGAGGACGATTTGACTCAGATGGAAAACAAGGAAGTGTAATCTGAGAAATAAAGACGGGAGGGTGCACCTCTGAGCCAAGGAACTCCTGTGAACACTACAGCCTGGAAGAGACCATGAGCAGAATCCTTCCCAAAGCTCCCAGAGGATGCAGCTCTGCCTTCAACCCACCAATACTGACTTCTCGCCTCCAAAACAGTGCAGTAATTCATTTCTGTGGTTTTACACCACCAACTTTACAATTAATGCTTACAACAGCCGTGGGAAACCCACACCAACTGTGAGGTGGCTTCTCCCCAGCTGAGAAGTAGAAAAGGACAGTTATGAAGTCTTTGAACTCCGTCCTTGGCCTTCCTCACTCATGGGTTCTTCATGCCCAGATCTGAACAAATGTTGATACAAAACAAAGTATCAAGATGTTCTGTTGGCTTTTAAGTCCACCTGCTCTAAGAGTTAAACTGACTGCTGGTAAAGTCTCTAATTGCCTTTCTAGTGGCTGTTTCTTCTGTGAGTCCCTGAAGGAGATCCCAGAGGGTGAAAAATGTTACAAAGTCCACTGAGGAATAGTGGGTTCCTTTGATGAGCTTTCATTCAAAGCAAAAACAGAGGGATCACCACGAACCCGATCCATCTCTTCCACAAAACCCGAATTAGTTGAGATGCTCTTGCCAAGGCAGGCTTCCTACAACTATGGTCGATAAAAGGAATCATAACAAAAGCTGGTTGTTGTTGGTGGTGGTGCTGAGTGCCATCGAATCGGTTACATCAAACCTAGTGCAATGAGACATACCAATGTAAAGTTCACCTGACTATTTTTCACCAAATCATCCTTGTTATATTGAGGTTCCCTGGAAGGCTTTCTGTCCATATAAAAAAACCTTTTCTAAATTGTCTCAAAGAGGCACCTCCAAAGTATAGAAAAATTTAACTCCTGTTTATAACATAGCCAAATTAACTAACACATTGTAAGCAAATGAAAAGATAACTCAACATCTCACTTTTAAATTGACCAGTTAAAGTTCAATCATTTTTCATCATCATCAACTCACTTTTAAAATGTATTTGTTGTTGTTGTTGTTGTTGCTAAGTGCCATAGTGTCAGTTTCAACCCACAGCAACCCTGCATAGGGTTTCCAAGGTGCAGCTGGTGAGCTTGAACCATTGACCTTGCAGTTCAAACCAACTTTGCAGTCCAGCACATTAATAGCTGCTATTTAATTGTTTTAAAGCCCTGAATTCATTGTTTTACTTATTCATTGAGACAAAGGGCTTTTTTAGATACACTACTTACATTTTCATTGCTGATGTCCGATGGATCTTGGCTGAAAGCAGAGAATATCAGAAGGATGTTTACCTGTGCTTTATTGACTACGCAAAGGCCTTTGATTGTGTGGATCATGACAAGCTATGGACAACATTGAGAAGTATGAGTATTCCAGAACACTTAATTGTACTTCCAAGAAATCTGTACCTAGACCA
>NW_006408796.1:2624752-2683632 GCF_000296735.1 Chrysochloris asiatica | reverse complement strand
GGTGGTGAGGTTGGCCCAGGATCGAGCATTGTTTCGTTCTGCTGTGCATGGGGTCGCTATGAGTCGGTTCCGACTCGATGGCACCTGACAACAACAACTTACATTTTCAAAACAACCCAGGTGGCACAGTGGTTAAGCGCTCAACAGATAACCAAAAGTCCCGAGGAAGAAATATATAGCAGTCTGTTCCCATAGAGTACAGCCTTATAAACCTCATGGGGCAGTTCTACTCTGTTATAGGGTCTCTATGAGTCAGAATCAACTCAATGCTAACAGGGTTAGTCCATTTTCTAATGGCCTCATTTTATCACATTGTTGTTGTTGTTAGGTACCATCAAGTCGGTACCGACTCATAACGGCCCTATGCATAACAGAATAAAACACTGCCCAGTCCTGGGCCAACTTCACAATCATTTGTACATTTGAGCCCATCATTGGTGCTCCTGTGCCAATCCACCTCATTGGGGTCTTCTTCTTTCTCCAACCCTCCATTTTACACTATGTCCCAAGTATAAGAGACAAAGTCTGGCCATCCTGGCTTCCAAGGAGCACTCTTTCCATATGTCTTTTAACACAGATCTGTTTGTTCTTTTGGCAGCCCATGGTACTTTCAATATTCTCCTCCAACACCATAAAACTCAAATGCATCAAATTCTTGTATGGTCTTCCTTATTTATTGTTCAACTTTCACATGCAGTTGCTGTTGTTGTTAAGTGGTATCGAGTCAGTTCCGACCCATAGCAACCCTATATAGGGTTTCCAAGGAGCAGCTGGTGAGCTTGAACCACCAAACTTGTAGTTCAAACAGCTTTGCAGTCTGGTACATTAATCCACAGTGCCACACCAGGACTCCACACGCATATGTTGTTGTTTTGTTATGTGTCATCAAGTCGATACTGACTCATAGTGACCTATGCACAGCAGAATGAAACACTGCCTGATCCTGGGCCAACCTCACCACTGTTGCCACACTTGAGTCCATTAATGCTCCCACTTGGCCAATCTATTTCATTGGGGGTCTTCCTCTTTTTCTCTGACCCTCCACCTTACCAAATATGATATCCTTCTCCAGCGACTGATCCCTCCTGACAATATGTCTGAAGTATGAGAGATGAAGTTTGACCATCTTGGCCTCTAAGAAGCACTCTGGCTACACTTCTTCCAAAACAGATCTATTGGTTCTTTTGGCAGCCTGTGGCACTTTCAATATTCTCCTCCAACATCATAACTCAAATGCACCAATTCTTCTACAGTCTTCCTTACTCACTGTCCAGCTTTTGCATGCATTTAAGGTTATTGAAAATATCATGGCTTGGGTCAGGCGCACCTTAATCCTCAAGCTGGCATCTTTGCTCTTCAACACTTTAAAGAGGTCTTGTGCAGCAGATTTGCCTAATGCAATACGTCATTTGATTTCTTGACTGCTGCGTCCCTGAGTGTTGATAGTTGATCTAAGAAGAATGAAGTCCTTGACAACTTCAATCTTTTCTCTGTTGATAAGAACGCTGTTTATTGGTCCAGTGGTGAGGATTTTTGTTTTCTTTACATTGAGATGTAATCCATAGGGAAGGCTGTGCTCTTTGGTCTTCATCAGTAAATGTTTTAAGTCCTCTTCACTTTCAGCAAGCAAGGTTGTATCATCTGCATATCACAGGTTGTTAATGAGTCTTCCTCCAATCTTGACGCCATGTTTTTCTTCATATGACCCAGCTTCTCAGATTATTTGCTCAGCATACACGTTGAATAAATATGGTGAAAGAATACAACCTTGTCGCACACCTTTCTTAATTTTAAACCATTCAGTGTTCCCATGTTCTGTTCGAACAACTGCTTCTTGGTCCAGGTACAGATTCCTCATGAGCACAATTAAGTGTGCCAGGATACTCATATTTCACAATGTTGTCCAGAGGTTGTCATGATCCACATAATTGAAAGCCTTTGCATAGTCAATAAAGCTCAGGTAAACATCTTTCTGTTTAGTCACTAAAAACCTTATGAATAGCAGAGAAACATGCATATGAAGTTACTGAAAATACCACGGCTTGGGTCAGGTGCACCATAGTCCTCACCCTGATATCTTTGCTCTTGAAGACTTTAAAGAAGTAGCAGATTTAAAGTGTAGCAAATTTGCCAAATGCAATTTTATCATGTAGGGTGCAATAAACAGTTGACTGCTACCCTTATTGTGGCCTGCTTACCCATCAAAACAGTGAAAAGAACAATGCTCAGAGTCCATAAGCAGCCAGCTAGGATGAGGGACACTATCACTGTTGTTAGGGGCTGTCGAGTCAGTTCCATTTCATAGTGACCCTTGTGCACAACGGAACACAACCCTGCCCATTCCTGCAACATCTTTACAATCACTGCTGTTGGGGGTCAATGTTGCTGCCACTATGTCAGCCCATCTCACTGAGGGTCTCCCTTTATGACTACGATGCTCTTCTCCAGGGACTGGTCTCTTAACAAGAAGATTATATAGACAATAGCCAAGTCAATGCCAATGTGATTTTTATCCTTTTACTCCTTCCAATGGACAAACTGGTTCATATGCTCACACAAATATCCATCATTCAGAGTCTAAGGAACTTAACACCATTTTAAAACAGTCAGAGTTTGTGTCCTTACCTCTTGCTCTGGACAGTACCATCTCCTTTATTATTTGCATAATAACACGTCCAAGAACCATGACTGAGATCAGGTGATAAATCCTCCATGGAGTCAACGCAAGGAACCTGAAAGAATGAAAGCAGACACATCACTCATTCAGTCCTGGCATTTCTTACTTTCTTTTTCTTTTTTTTTTCTTCCTGAAACAAAAGCAAAATAGATATTCAGCCCTGATTTGACTATTGGAAATCTCCCCAACGTGACTGCATGAAAGTTATCTGAAAGGCATCAAAGGCAGTTGGGTGGAAATGCTGGAGCCCCGAGTGCTTCTGTGCTGGGCGTGCAGCTCTAACCTCTAATTTGGGCAGAGAGTTGCTATTTGGGGCTGGCCTAAATATCACCCACAACGCCCGGCTCCTCCACTAACAGGGAGACTGGAAGTGACCTAACCCAGAGTGAAGAAGGGTCAGGGAGGTGGCAGAGGGGCAGCCTTGTCTAACCATGTTCACAGTCGGATCCCTCTTTCCTCGCTATTCCCTCCCTTAAGCTGGTTTGGTTTGGCTTTATGCCTTCATCACCACTTGGGCTCTACCCCCTCCAAGTACATCTCTTAACAATAATCCCTATTAAGGATGCAATTCATCATCTAGATGTCAGTTTGTCGTACGGTGGTGGTTTTGCATGTTGCTGTGTGGCTGAATGCTATGCCACTGAAATTTCAAATACCGGCAGGGTCAACTGTGGTGGACAGGTTTCAGCAGAGTGTCTCCAGGAAGAAAGGCCTGGTGATCGTCTTCCAAAAGTTACACAATGAAAGTCACAACAACACTGTCGGATATAGTACTGGAAAATGAGCCTCCTAGGTTGGAAGGCACTAAACAATCCCTGTAACAACAGACTGGCCCAAACTGACAATCATAAATATGGTGCCATGGAACCAGGTAGCATTTCATTCTATTAGGTCAGGGCCAACTCAGCGGCCCCTGACCACAGTAAGGATGCAATTTGCTAAGACTCTCACTTTAGGATCACTATTTTCACCAAAGGCATTGACGAAAGAACAAGGTTCCAAAAAACTGACAGAGTACCAACTGAAATGTTTCAACAAACTGATGCAGCAGTGAAGGCACTTATTTATGCCAAAAAATGTGGAAGATAGCTACCTAGCCAAAGTAACAAAGAGATCCATATTTGTGCTCATTCCAAAGAAAGTTGGCCTAATGGAATGCGGAAATCCAAAACAGTAGTAAAAAGGTCTAGTCACCAAAATACCTATCCAAGACACGGTTGGTCTCTCTTCACCTGGAACAGCAGAGGAGGGAGAGTCAGGAACAGGAAGAGGGAAAGGAATGCGTGGTTAATTGCCTCCTTGAACAACTTGCCTCCTTTGCCAGGAGACGAGAAGAATCGGATGGTGCCTGGTTACCATTACTGAATATTTTGTTCGAAAATTCTACAGAAGAATCCAGATCTGAAAGGGGAAAATGCAGAACATAACTTCAGATTCTCATAAGCTCCAGACTTTCTACAGCCATGGAGACTGGACGAACTTCTGAAACTCCTGAGACAACCTTTAAACTTTGAGGCAAAAATATCCTTGAAAGTTGCCTTAAAACCAAGTGATAATTTAGTTTAACGAGTAAAGAACGTCTGTCTCAAGCATTGTGCTCTTTGAAGACCTTCTAAGAACTATCATGTTCTTTTTGCGGTTACGAGTTGGGCTGCTAATCTCAAGGTCAACAGTTCAAAACTACCAGTGGTTCCATAGGATATACATGAGACTTTCTGCTCCCATAGATTTACAGCCTTGGGAACCCTGATACAGGGTTGCTATGAGTCGGAACTGACTTCACGGCATATCACTACCACCACCATCTAACGCTGTAAATTGCCGTTGTCAACTCATAAAACTAGATAAGAACCTTAGGAGACAGTAAGCTTATCTTGTTGTTGTTGTTAAGTGCTGTCGAGTTGGTTCCAACCCATAGCGACCCTCTCTAGGGTTTCCAAGGAGCAGCTGGTGAGCTTGAACCATTGACCTTGCAGTTCAAACGGCTTTGCAGTCTGGCGCATTAACCCACAGCACCACAACAGGACTCCCAGCTTATCTTAATGGGGGGGGGGGGGAATACTTGGAAAAGGAGGGTGAGAATAGCCATATAACAGGGAGAATTTAATTAATGTCACATGCAGAAACTGTTGAATCGGTGCATATTCTGCTATGTATATTCTCAAAAACAACAACAAAATGAAATAAATTATTAAAATACAAAAAAGTAGACCATCAGAATAGAATTTAGAGCCCAGAAATAAACCCATACATCTATAGTCAACTGTTTTGTTTTATAAGAGTACTAAGCCCATCCAGTAGGGGAATCATTTCTTGTTGATCTTAAGTATTGTCCAGTTGGTTTCAACTCATTACAGCCCTGTACAGGGTTTCTGAGGAGCAGCTGGTGGGTTTGATCTGATGACCTTTTGATTTGCAGTCCAGTACTTATCCTACAGTGCCACGCCAGGAGTCTTGGAAATCATAATCTCTTCAAAAAATGGTGCTGGGAAAACTGAATTTCCCTTTGTAAAAGAATGGAGTTGGGCCCACACTTTACATGACATACAAAAATGAATTCAAAATGGGTCAATGGCCTAAATATAAATACTAAAACCATAAAACTCTTAGAATTAACCACAGAGATCATGCTTCAAGACACTGTCATTGACAATGTAGTTTTTGTTATTAAGTGCCATTGAGTCGGTTCTGATTCATAGTGACCCTGTGTCCAAGGAGGGGCTGGTGGGTTTGAACCACCAACCTGGAGGTTATCAGTCCAGTGTTTATCCTACAATGCCATACCAGGATTCCTCATTGGCAATGGAATCTTAGAAATGACTGAAAGTTCAAACAACAAAAGACAAAATAGACCAATCAGACTTCATCAAAGTTATAATCTTTCACGGATCAAATTAATTTATTAATAAAGTAAAGAGACAACTGATAGAATGGGAAAAAAATATTGGTAACCATATACCTGATAAGAGAGTTTAACATCAAGAATATATAAAGAATTCCTATAACTCACCAACCAAGACAAACAACCCAATTAAATTATTCTACAAAAAATATATTCTAATGATCAATGTTGTTGTTATTAAGTACTGTTGAGTTGGTTCTGACTCATAGCGACCCTGTATAGGGTTTTGAGGAGCGGCTGGTGAATTTGAACTGCTAGTCTTGCAGTTCAAACAAATCTTTTTTTTTTTGGTCCAATGCTTAGCCTACATCAGTACTCCAAATGATCAATAAGCACACACACAAATGCACAACATCACTAGCCATTTGCAAAGCAAAACCATAATGTGATGCTCCTTCACACCCACTAAGATGTTCCGTCAGGAAAATGAAAACTAAGAAGTCTTGGCTGGGAAGCAGAGCAACAGGAAGCCTCATCAATTGCTGGGGGGAACAAAAATGAGGCAGCCACAGCAGAAAACATTTTGGCAGTTCCTTGAAAAGTTAACACAGGATTATCCGAGACCCAGCAATTCCGCTCCTAGATCTATACCCAAACAACTTGAAGCAGTGCCTCAGACAGACCCTGGGGCACCAATGTGGACAGCAGCGCTACAGACAGCAGTCAGAAGGTGAAAACAAGCCAAGGGTCCGCCAACAGAGGGATGGATAAACAAACTGTGGTCTGTACATGCAATGGAAAACAACTCAGCCATCAAGAGAAAAAGGTACTGATGCTGTAACATGTACGCACCATGAAGACGGTCACAAATGGACAAGTGTGTACCAATCCACTTACATGAATAAGCAAAACACAGAGACAAACGTTAACTGGTGATCACAGCAACTAGGGTGATAGAGAAATGAGAATATTACTTAAGGAGTGCTGAGTTTATGTTGGTGGTGATGAAAAAACTTTTGGAAAGGGATTGTGGAGACGGTGGCACAACAGGGTGAGTAGAATTAATATCAGGGGATTGTACACATGAAAAAAGTAGCTAAGCAAAGCTGTTTCCAACCCATCCTATCTTTGCATGAAATCTGAATGAGAGTCACCAAACACAGGTGATTCCGATGTGGGCTTGCTTCTATAGCACCATTTGGCAAGACAGTGTTGGAGAATCGCTCAGCTGGAGGGAGTTCAAAGGTCATCTGGTTTAAACTTCCACTGAATCAATGCTCACCTCAGTTAGATGCCCCCTACTTCCACCCAAATACAAGCTCATATCAGGAAGTTCAACACTTCTTGCAGTCTCCAGTTTCCAGCAGCATTCTCTTGTTACTGTGGGAGGGAAGAATCCTGTTTTCACTGCCTTCACTGATGTCTACTGTCACACACGAGGCTAGCTGCTGGGAATACACCAATGACTAAGTGCCACCCAGCCTTCCCTGGAGGAAGCTGAAGGTGGTAAACAATCCTGCATAAACTCAACAGCCTTCAAATGCTGCAGAGGAGAACAGACAAAGGCAGGAGAAAGCTGGGGACACTTCTCAGAGGTAGAAACAGTGAAGCTTTGGCTTTGCCGGAAGACCAGAGGCCTGGGCCTTCCAAGTAGGGGAGCAGAGGGAAGACAGAACAGCAAGAATCCAACAACAAAACAAGTGCAAGAGAAAGCTGGCCCTGAACTTCAGAGAAGGAATTCTCACCCTCCACACACAAGACATGGGGTCAGGTCCGAGCCACTATAACTCATCTGCGTGGCGTTGTGGAATAAAGCCCTGGACCGCAATGTCCCTTTGAACCACAAGTTTAGAGGTTCAAACTCGCTCGCCGCTCCTTGGAAACGCTACACAGGGTCGTTATGAGTCGGAACCGACTCAACAGCACCTAACAACAACAATACCTCATTGCAGTCAGCACCCATCTGTTGGTGGAGACTTACGTGGTGTTGCTATACTGAACAGGTTTCATGCACTTTCCTACTAACGACAAGCTAAGAAGAAAGGTTTTGCAAACTACCGGAGAAAATCATCCAGTAAAAGCCCTGTGGATCACAACGTCTGATCTCACTGTGGATGGGTCACCATGGATCAACTTCTTCCTCCACTCAGTGCAGCTTGGTCTACTCTCAGAACCAAATTCTGCATAAAATAGCTGCTGTGGGCACAGGCAAGTTTCCAAGAGTTGGAGACACATTCACTCATTTAATACTTGTCATTGTTGCCTTTGGTAGCGTAGTGGTTACGAATCGGGCTGTGAACCGCAAGGTCAGCAGTTCGAAACTACCAGCTGTTCCGTAGGAGAAAGATGAGGCTTTCTGCTCCCGTAAAGATTTATAGCCTTGGAAACCCTGTTCAGGGTCACTATGGGTCGGAACAGACTCGACGGCACTTACCAACAACAACAACAACAATTGTTTGCCTTGGAGTCAATTCTGACTCACAGTAACCCTTTAGGATCCTGGTGTGGTGCTACAGGATAAGCACTGGACTGTTAACCTCAAGGTTGGTGGTTCAACCCCACCAGTCCCTCCTTGGAATCTCTATACAGGGTTACTATGAGCCAGAACAGACTCGACAGTTCTTAGTAACAACAACAACCTGACAGGACAGAATAGAACAGTCCTTTATGGTTTCTTAGGATGTCTTCCCCCCACCCCCACCCTAAACCTCATAGCGTAGTGGTTACAAATTGGGCTGCTAACCTCAGGGTCAGCAGTTCGAAACTACCAGCTGTTCCACAGGAGAAAGATGAGGCATTCTGCTCCCGTAAAGATTTACAGCCTCAGAAACCCTGTACAAGGTCACTATGAGTTGGAACCGACTCCACGGCACATGACACCAACAAGAACAAACCCCATAACCATCATAGACTGTTTCCATTACTAAGAAAACCTTTCCTTAACTTTGTACAACATTCATCTCAACAATATTTGTCGTTTTGTGATTGACTGATTTCACAAAAGGGATAAGCACTGGACCACAAGGTCAATTTGAATGGAAAGGTCATAGGTTCATCCATGTTGTGGGTTGTTTTGCATATTCATCGTTATGCTTCAACGTTGTGTAGTATTCCATTGTGTGTATGTACCAAAGTTTCTTTAACGATTCTTCTGCTGAAGAACATTTAGGCTGTCTACATTTTCAATCTGAATGCTGAACAAACAATCTGAGAAGCTGGATTATATGAAGAAGAACAGGGCATCAGGATGGGAGGAAGATTAATTAACAACACTTAAAACATGTACTGATGAAGATCAAAGACCACAGCCTCAGTATGGGTTGTACTTCAATGTAAAGAAAACAAAAATCTTCACCACTGGACCATGATATATGGGGAAAGGATTAAATTGTCAAAAATTTCATTTTGGATCCACTCTCAACACACATGGAAGCAATAGTCAAGATTATCAAATGATAATATTATATTAGGCAAATCTGTTGCACAAGACCTCTTTAAATTGTTTGAAAGCAAAGATGTTAGTTTGAGGACTGATTCAAGCCATGGTATATTTAACAACCTCATATGCATGAGAAAGTTGGACAGTGAATAAGGAAAACCATGGAAGAATTGATGCGTTTGAGTTATGGTATTGGAGAATACTGCAAGTATCATGGAATGCCAAAAGAATAAACCAATCGGTGTTGGACAAAGTACAGCCAGAATGCTCCTTGGAAGCCAGGGTGCACATACTTCGTCTCTCATACTTTCAACATAAGGAGGGACCTGTCCCTGGAGAAGGATAACGTGTTTGGTAAAATGGAGGCACAGATAAAAAGAGGAAGACCCCCAGCGAGATGGATTAGCACAGTAGCAGTAGAAGTGGGCTCATGCATAGCAACAACTGTGAGGTTGGCCCAGGACAGGGTAGTGTTTCGTTCTGTTGTGCATAGGGTCACTATGAATCAATGGCGCCTAACAACAAGGTATCTATCTGCAGGGACAGACACCAGGCTGAATGAGTGTGGGAGGAAGAGTGGAGAATGCCCAAAAATATATAGGTAAGTTTGACACAGAAGACTTATACATGGGCAAATAACTTTGCTTCAAACACATCCATCAATATGGTGGCGCATATAGGAGGCAAAGTTATGAGGGAATGAGTCACTGGACCTGGGGTCTCCGGAGCATAGTCTTGGGGAATGCAATAGTCAACTGGCATAACCTAGTCCACAAAGACAGTGCTCTACATCCTACTTAGGTGAATAACGGTTGGGATATTAAAAGCTCATGAGTAGCCATCAAAGGTGCAACTATTGGTCTCTCCAAGTGCTGAAGACAGAAGAATGATGAAAATTGAAGATGCTTGGAAACGATCAGTCAGTGGATTAATGGGAAGTCTAAACATCGGTGTCCATGACCCTGAGACCAGAAAAACTAGATGGTGCCCAGTCACTACTACCAACTGCTCTGAAAGGGATCACATTGGAAGGTCCAGCATAGATTAGAAAAAAATATAAAACAAAACTCCAAATAATTAAAGAGATGAGGCCTAATGGTCAGAGAGAGACTGGTGGAACCTCAAGACTACAGCCCTTGGTCACCCTTCAGGTGTGGAACTGAATGCACCACATCTTTAACTTTCAGCCAAGCAACAGATAGATATACGGGGGGGAGGGGGGCAACAATACTAGTGAGGTGCACACAACTATTCAAGATCAAAAGCACAGCACTACCCCAAGATAAAGCTCAGAAGGGTTCGGGAAGAAAGGACTAGACGCAAGAAGCACAGGGAGGGAGTGGGATAAGTGCTGTTATATTGAAGGGGTACCAGTCATTGAGATGAAACAAAGCATACGATTTGTTGAATATAAAACTGATGATCTGCTCCATAAACCTTCACTCAGGTCACATTAAAAACGTTCAAAATGAAAAGCCTGGCACGTGGCAATTCAAGGCAGAGCAGTTAGACTCTGTCACTTGGGAAAACAGAAGAAGTCGAGTCAGGAACAGGAGGAGGATATGAAACGTGTACGGAACCGACTCCACGGCACATAACAACAACAACAAATGGAGATCAGTGTCTTCATTAACAATGACCTTCTTTGCCATGAGACCAGAAGCACTGGATGGTGCCCAGCTACCATTATGAAACATTTTGATCAAAGATTCTGTAGAAGAATTCGGAGCAAAGGGAGATTTGTGGGGAGGGGAGAGGAGGTGGGGCTGTGCAAAACAGTCATTCTAATTCTCAAAGTCCAAACTTTCTAGAACCATGACAGTTTGATTAACTCCTAATGCCCTGAGATTATCTTTAAACCTTAGGCCAGAAATATCCCCTGACGTCTTCTTGAAACCAAACAATAGTTTAGCTTAACTAGCAAAGCGTTTCTTCAACTGTACGTGATCCAACTGACAACAGTAACTCAGAAGATTCAGCAGGAGCCTTGGAGGGCTGTGAGTTTATGTTAATGAAGAGGAACTACCCAGATAAAGAGGCTGAGGAAGGTTGAATCCCTTCAAGGGTGTAATCAGTGTTACTGGACTGTTCTGTAGAAACAGCTGCATTCGTGTGGGTTCTGATGTAGATATCCTCAATGCAAATTATTAGAAAAATGTCACTGGCGTTCTAAAACAGTTACATGTATTTCTTTGAGCTCACACAGGATACGACTTTCATCTGACAATGAATATTTCAGATTTGAAAAATCAAGACATGTAAATGTTAAGTATGACAATTAGGATAGCCACACCAGGATGTCGTTGTTGTTGTTGTTGTTAGGTGCCATCAAGTCAGTACCAACTCATAGCGACCTTATGCACAGCAGAACAAAACACTGCCCAATCCTGGGCCAACCTCACCACTGTTGCCATGCTTGAGTCCATCGATGCTGCCACTTGGCCAATCCATCTTGTTGGGCATTTTCCTCTTTTTCTCTGACCCTCCACCTTACCAAGCATGATATCCTTCTCCAGCGACAGGTCCCTCCTGACAATATATCCGAAGTATGAGAGATGAAGTTTGGCCATCCTGGCCTCTAAGGAACACTCTGGCTGCACTTCTTCCAAAACAGATCTGTTGGTTCTTTTGGCAGCCTGTGGCACTTTCAATATTTTTCTCCAACACCATAACTCAAAAGCATCAATTCTTTTACAGTCTTCCTTTTTCACTGTCCAGCATATAAGGTTATTGAAAATACCATGGCTTGGGTCAGGCACACCTTAGTCCTCATTCTAGGATAGGTAAATAAAATATATATGACAATTATGTGCTACGTATAAATTGTTGTTGTTGTTGTTGTTAGGTGCCATTGAGTCATTCCCAACGCACAGTGACTCTGTACAGGGTTTCTGAGGAGCAGCTGGTGGGTGTGATCTGCATATCCTGGTGTGGTGCTGTAGGATAAGCACTGGACTGCAAGGTCAATTTGAACCACAAGATCGGCAGTTCAAACTTACCAGCTGTTCCTCGGAAACTCTATTCAGGGTTGCTATCAGTCGGAACTGACTCGACAGCACTTAACAACAACAATATGCATATAGTAATATCCTGTTTTGTAAGAGTATTATATGGTTTAGTTGCAGCTAGAGAGGTAAAATTCTGCGACTGTGTACACCTTCTTTTAGCAAGATATGGTCTATCGCCCTGGTGGCACTGTGGTTAAAACGCTCAGCTGTTAACCACAAAGTATGAGGTTCAAACCCACCAGCCACTCCCTAGGAGAACGATGAGGCAGTCTGCTTTGGTGAAGTTTTATAGTCTTGGAAACACCACAGGCAGTTCTACTCTGTCCTTTAAAGCTGCTATGAGTCAGAATTCACTCAACAGAAACCGGTTTGGGTCTGTTTCTACATTTCAATATAATGATTGTTCTCGAAACAAAAAATGTAAACATCCCATTACCCAGCAGACTCATGCTTAGCTTGTGATTCCTACAGCCCGTGGAGGAGTTCTGTCCATGTCTGGGTAGCATCATTTCTGATTCATTGTCATATGACATAAACCTGTCTATTTGCTTTTTTTAAAATGTTTTATTGTGAGTTATGTGATAGTTTACATGCGAGAACATTAGCTTTACATTCATCCTATCATATATCATTTCACTGCCATGGTTACAATCCCCTCCATGCATCATCAATGAACCAAAGGGTATACCCTGCAAGCCTGCCCCCCGGTTGGTCTTCAGCACATGGAGCCCCTTTCCCTCTCTGGATCTAAAGTCCCCAGTTGCTCCATCTCTCCACGTCATCATCTTTGCCTCCATCTCTGGTATCATTGCTTCTCTGGTTAGGGTCCCGCTCTCTGCTCTTCTCCTTTGATGGTCCCAGGGACCTCCACTCCTAGACTGCAAAGTTAATCACTCCCCTCCTTGCTACAAAATGTCTACCTTTACATTTCCAACTCTCATAATCAGTCCTGATAACAATTATTCACTATCGTACCACATGAGTGCTATCCCCATCTCCTTTCATCAGTCCCGCCCAGACAGACTGGATAAAACTCAGTGGAGATTTCTACCTTCCTCCGCGCCCTCGGAATCTAGTCTCCCTCTTGAAAGCTTATAAGCCAGTCACTTCTTGCCTTTGTAACCCCCCATCTTGGGTAGCCAGTGTCCACATTGCCCATCCCTGTTGTCCACCCTGTATATCGATGAGGTGGGAATGATCCTCACTGTAAAGATTTGTTCCCTCTCTTGAGCTACTGCATCCATAGGTGTAGGTCAAGTTCATCAAATTGTATCAGATTACTCTTTTTTTTCTTTTCCCTCTTCTTTCTTCTTCTAGTTGAGCTCTGATCACCCAGCCATTGAAGCCAGGTCAAGTGGGTATTATCTGCAAGTGTGGTGTTCTTGTCCATATGCCCTATCTCCTTATCAGCTGGACACTTCACTCTCCACTCTAATCCTCTGTGACTATGTCACTGACTCTGGGCCCAAGAGTCCCCAGGCCTTGCTTGCCACACTGCTGGCCAACTAGGTCTCCAGCTGGGTTCACAGGAGTCTATTGAACGTGGTAGGATTTAGCTAGCAGCTTCATTGCTGTTTTTCCCTCACTTCCCCTTATCGGTGACCAATATGGTCACCAGTCAGAGTGCATGTCTGCTCATGTATTCCCATTGAGTCTTAGTCTTGGAAGGGGGTTTGCCCTGAGGGGACCCGACCACTTGCCTTGATGTCTCCTGGGTGACTATTTGCTTTCTTTCTTACTGCTTTTGATTTCGTCTACACTTTCTTGTCTTCCACGACCTGATTCACTAACATTTTCATGAATTTTAATCTCATTTTCAAGCCACCAACTGCCTTGTCCCATGTGGTATTATTGGGACTACTGGGATGGCAATGAAGCTGGCGTCTATTGTTATCTGGGTCAGCTAAGAAATAGGACCCAACCCATCCACTCAGAGACAAAAGATGTATGGAAAATAGGCAGAGATCCAGGGAAAGCCTATGGGTCTTCCAGGGTCACCAGGTGCTCAGGGGGAAAGAAGAGACCTTGGTAGAAGAGGAATTCATCATGACTTCAAGTAGAAAGTTTACTCATCAGATTGTGTGTTTTGATGAATATCAACATTTCTGACTTGTTGCCCATAAGCCACATGGGACACTGGCTCCCAGAGAAAAAGACAAGCTGGGAAAACCAAATTCCTCCCAGGTGACTCATCCTCTGAGCTTTGGGTGAGCAGGTCATTCGGATCACCGCCAAGTCCACAGCATGTTACTGTCCCCTGAGAGATGTTCAAGCACGGTGTGCTCGTGTGGGATTCTATGACACCCGTGCCTCTCAGCCTCCAATATGGGGAAGCCAGAGCCCAGGGGCCGGGCTGCCAGAGAGCATGACTCGGCACTAGGTTGGTTCCAACTCATAGCGACCTCTTGTGAATGCAGCTGTAATCTTAATGGGAGGTGATCTCCAGGTATTTTTCCTGCAGAGCTGTTGGCTGGCTTTGAACTGCCAACTTTTCAGTTAGCAGCTAAGCGCTTAACCACTATATCACTCAAACAAAACAAAAATCCACTGCCGTCGAGTCGATTCCAACTCATTGAGACCCTCCAGGACAGAGCAGAACTGATCCATAGAGTTTCCAAGACTAACGCTTACAGAAGCAGACTGCCTTGTCTTTTTCCTTTGGAGTTGCTGGTGGGTTTGAACCAACAACCTTTTGGTTAATAGTGGAGTGCTTGACAACTGTGCCACCAGGGCTACTAAAAAGAAGGCAGAAAAACCTTCTGTGGAACTCCACTTAGCAACTCACTCTAAACCCCTGAAATACTTTTCTACTCAATATACATCCATTGGATTTTTCTCACTGAATTTTCCATTCCTTTGTGGTTTTGCTGTAGTTAAGTGCCATCAAGTAGAATTACCCCAATTCTCATGATTTGAGATTATGCACCATCACCAAGAAGCATTGGGGGGGGGGGGGGGCTGTGAGTTAGGCAGTAAGATGCTAACTGCAAGGTTGGCAGTTAAGATTTACAGTCTCGGAAACCCTACAAGGGGTTGCTGTGAATTGGAATTGGCTTGATGGTACTGGGTACCAAGAGATTTTACATTTCGAAATATGTCTATGTGAGGTCACAGAATGAGTACAGTGACAGAGATAGCTCTGGTTATGATTACGATTACTCAGCTCGCCCAAGTGGAGGCTCCTACAAATCCCTATGGGAGCTAGGACCACTCCCAGAGTGCTGTACCATCAGTAAGTCCCGCCATCTTTCCATGGAAGCATTTCTATGGTGATGACGGCAGCTCACAGGATGGAAATGGCGGAAACCACTCAAGCAATTGCGATCAGGTTGTCAGACAGGAATGGGGACTCCCTTTTCAATGGAAAGGGGGTGCTGCATGTACCCAGACTGTTCAATGGGGGAGCCAACAAAGAGGGAGCTAGAACCAGCTACTAAAATCAAACAAAATTTTGGTACCAAATCCCTGTTCAAAGAATGAAAGAAACAAAAGGAGTCCTGGTGTGGCGCTGTGAGTTAATGCACTGGACTGCAAGGTCGGTTTGAACCACAAAGATGGTGGTTCAAGCTCACTAGCTGCTCCTCAGAAATGCTAACACAGTCGCTATGAGACAGAACCAACTTGACGGCACTTAACAACAAAAACACTCTGTCATAACTACCCAACCCATTGGCATGGAATTGATTCTGACTCATAGAGACCGTGTATAGGATTTCTGAGAGTACAAATCTTGTAAAAGGAGCAGCACACTGCCTCGTTCTTCCATGGAGTGGCTGGTGGATTTGAAGTGCCAACCTGGTGGGTAGCAGTCTAGTGCTTATCCTATATCCACCAGGACTCCTAAAAGGAAACATTGTGTGGCTTTTCATTTTTTCCCTGCTAAGTTCTCCTCCATTGTTTTTATGTTTTTGTGATGAGCAAGTAAAACCTGCTTAATTCTATTTGATGTGACGGCATTGCTTTCAACTGTTGTTGTTAAGTACCGTGGAGTCGGTTCCGACTCATAGCGACCCTACACAGGGTTTCCGAGGCTATAAATCTCATAGAGACCCTACACAGGGTTTCCGAGGCTATAAATCTTTATGGGAGCAGACCGCCTCATCTTTCTCCCGCGGAACCGCTGGTAGTTTCGAACTGCCGACCTTGAGGTTAGCAGCCCGATTCGTAACCACTATGCTACCAGAGCTCCTTTGCTTTCAACTAGAAAATATTAAATGTGTAGGACTTGATCTGTGCACTAGTGCACGTTCCCTAAGCTGCTCCGTGGATTGCTTTCTATGTTACTCTTCCCAGTAAATGAGGCAGGCAATACTGAGGTCTTCCAGAAACACCGAGCCTCTAACCTAGAGAGAGGAAGCATGGCTGTCACACACTAAATATTGGAAGGGTTGTTGGGTTTGCTACTCGGGATATAGGGTGTATTCAATCTGAAAGCTCAACATTCTCAGTGCAAAACACCTGAGATCAGAAGTTTATGTAAGAAAAGTACCATTATCCCAGTACATGGCTGGCCATATATTGTCTGACTGACATTTCCTTGGGAATCTACAAGAGCATACCTTAATGTCCTTCCCCAATTTATGTGTGTGTTAAACAATAAAAAGTAGGGTCAAAACCAATCATGAAGCTGTAAAAAAACAAAGAAAGAAAAAGAAATGCGCATGTCACCAGCTACAATATACTTTTCAATCCAACAGAGTCAGTTTCTGGACAAAAACACTAATCCACTCATAGCTCCGAAATAAAGAAAATAATAATCTGCATTAATCTCTGTCATAATAAAAATCCCCCCGCAAGTGTTGGTTTCCCTTCATTGAATACATATAATCACAGACTTAGCCCAGATAGAATCCTTAATGTATGCTGACTTTATTTGATATTACAATGAGTTTCACCATAAGCCACCAGCTGCTCCAAGATGTCTATTTCCACAAGGATGGCAGGCATGGAAACCCTATGGGGCAGTTCTACTGTGTCCTATATGGTCACTATGAGTCAGAATCAACTTTAGGGTAGTAGGTTTGGTTTGGATTTGAATAAGAGAACGAAAAAAGAAGGTATCATTATTTGTCAGACATTCAAAGTCGCGATCACCACGTTTTTCTGGGAAATCATTCTTATCAAGCATTACACCTACTGATAATCATGCACCTCAGTCTCACAAAATCCTAAATCACAACGAAAACTGACCTTTTACCCAAATCCTGCAGAAATAATGTCCGAAGGTAGTATGAGAACTTAAGTTTCATCAAGGAAAAATTGGTTACAAATCAATAATGACCCGCTGAATTACACACACACCTGATTTCACAGCTGTTTATGTGTTAGGCAATATATACTTTGAGTTATATAGACTTTTGAATCGTTCAGAAGGAAAGCGGCCATCATAAAATAGAGCAAAGGGAAGGAGTGGCCTGATTAATTACAAAACGGATGAAAGAGAACTCAGGAGGCTTTCACCCAGAGGCATTGTGATGATCCAAAAAACAAAACTCTTCTGTTTGGGGTGATAAACATGTTTTGGAAATAGATCATGGTTATAACTGCATAGTACTGAGAAGGTAATTCATCTCAATGAATTACACACTTTAAAATGAGAAGTTTATGACGTATATACATATACATACATATATCCACAGGATAAGCACAGGATTGCAAACCACAAGGTCAGTGGTTTAAGCCCATCAACTGCTCTGTGGGAGAAAGATGAGTCTTTCTGCTCCCACTAAGATTTTTTTTAACATCTAGGAAACGCTATAAAGGGTCACTGTGATTCGGAACCAACTTAAGAGCACTTAACAACGATGTATATATGTCACGATTTTTAAAAAAGTGAATTGGGGGAAGTAAGGGAAAAGCAGCAATGAAGCTGCAAGCTAAGCCCTACAACGTTCAATAGTCTCCTGTGAACCCGGCTGGAGACCTGGTTGGCCAGCAGTGTGGCAAGTCCAGGGGACTCCTGGACCCAGTCAGTGAAATAGCCACAGAGGACTAGAGTGTGGAGAGAAGCATCCAGCTGATAAGAAGACAGGGCACATGCATAAGAACACACACACTTGCAGATAATACCCACTTGACCTGGCTTCAATGATTGGATTATCAGAGCTCAACTAGAAGAAGAAAGAAGAAGAAAAAAAGAATAATCTGATATAATTTGTTGAACTTGACCTACACCTATGGATACAGTAGCTCAAAAGAGGGAACAAATCTTTACAGCGAGGATCATTCCTACCCCCTCCATACACGGAGAGGACAGGGATGGGCAACTTGGACGTTGGCTACCCAAAATGGGGGGCTACAAAGGTAAGAAGTGACTGGCTTCTTACCTAGCAGCCTAGATTCAGAGGGTGCGGAGGAAGGTAGAATCTCTGCTGAGTAGGATCCAATCTGTCTGGGTATGGCTGATGAAAGGAGATGGGGATAGCACTCAAGTGGCACAACAGTGAATAATTACTATCAGGACTGACTGCGAGGGTTGGAAATGTAAAGGTAGACATTTTGTGGCAAAAGGAGGAGAGTGGTTGACTTTGCAGTTCAGGAGTCCAGAAGAGTGGAGAGCGGAACCCTAGCCAGTGAAGCAGTGATGCCAAAGATTGAGGCAAAGACGATGACGATGACGTGGAGAGATGGAGCAGCTGCGGACTTGAGACACAGAGAGGGAGACCGGCTGTGTACTGACAACTGGGGGGCAGGCTTGCGGGGTATTCCCTTTGGTTGGTGGATGATGCATGGAGGGGATTGTAACCATGGCAATGAAACGATATATGATGGGATCAATGTGAAGCTAATATTCTCCCATGTAAACTATCACATAATTCACAATAAAGCATTAAAATAAAAGAAGTTAATTGGAAGCATGAGAAGAGAAATATGAAAAAAAAAAAAAAAAATGATAAAATCTGAAAGACTTTATTGTTGTCAAGTACGGTCAAGTCTGTTCTGACTCATAGTGAGCCTGTACAGGGTTTCCGAGGAGCGGCTAGTGGTAGGTTTGAAATCAGCAGGTCAGTGCTGATCCTACAGCGCCACACCAGGACTCTGAAAGGTATCTGCTGCTGTTGCTTCTATGGTCAGTTCCAACTCATAGCTACCCTCCCTACACAGGGTTTCTGAGGTTCAATTTTTACAAGAGTAGAAAGCCTCATCTTTCTCCCACGGAGCAGGTGGTTGCTGGCCTTGTAGTTAGTAGCCCAACGCATGACTCACTTTGCTACCAGGCCTCCTTGAAAGATATCTACAGGTAAGGATGTAAGGGTGGTGGTGGGTCAGCGGGAGAACGCTCAACTTCCAGGTAGACCTGAGTCTGATTCCCGGCCAGTGCACCTCACACACAGTCACTGACCATCTGTCAGTGGAGACTTGTGTGTTTCTGTGATGCTGAACAAGTTCCAGACTAAGAGACTAGGAAGAAAGACCTGGCAAGCTACTTGGGAAAAACCAACCAATGAAAATTCCATGAATCATGACAGCCTGATCTGCAGGACTGGTGCAGAACTGGGCAGCGTGTGCATGGGGTAGCCGTGAGTCAGGAACTTACTCCACATCCCAAAACAACAACAACGCTTGGAAAAAATCCCAGTGTAACGGAAGTAGGCTTGCTCTACTGCAGACAGAGGGTGATACGCCAGGGAATTCAGGGAATGCACCCAGGTCAGCAAGACATGGTGGAGAAACAAACAAGACCATTCTTGTATTCACAGAGCCCAGCTGCAGTGGAAACAAGGCCATCTGAGGTGGAGGCAAGGCAAAAGCAAGACTGCCAGCTTGCAGAGCAATAAGAAGTACCCCAAACCAAACCGCATGTCATTAAATCAATTCCGTCTCATAGAGTGATCCTACAGGGCAAAGTAGAATGTAACCCTAGGGTTTCACAGGCTGTAAATCTTCATGGAAATAAACAGCCTTATCTGTCTCCCACGGAGTAGCTGGTGGGCTTGAACCACTAATCTACAGCACCTAATCTACAGCACCACCAGGGCTCCTTAATTAAGAACAAAACTCCTGAGAAATTAACTCAACAACACTCCAGCACTCCACTTCGGATATACACTAAATACCTCCCACCATCCATCCGGTCACAACAGGGATCTGTGTGCAGTCCGCTCCAGCAGATTACAAGTAGGTGAATTTCTAACTTCCAGATTTGGTCACAGAAAACAGCTAGGAGAACAAGAACATCAGGTTAAAGGTGTGCGGTATAACACGCAGGATAAAAAGAGAAGAATCCACCAGCAGGAAGCCGGAATGCGAAAAACCCAGAAGCACTCAGTGAGTAAAGAAACAAGTGTTCATCAGGAAAGTGGCATCATGAGTGATTTCTGTTGCAAAGGAGAGCGAGCCTGTCTACTTGTGTGCCAGGTGGAACTCGTGGTGTTTGAGTTTGGCATCAGATCACAGACTTGCAGAAGTGACTGGGAAACCCTCCACATCTTCCATTCCACAACTGGAGAAAGTTATCTGTTCTTGATCACACAATATCTCTTGAAATGGCTGCACATCAACCAATTCTTTTTGGTACACAGTGATGGTGTATTCCTTACATTCTCTTTTGGTGTTTTTCTGTGTCATATTTGGCCCATAGAACCTTCAATACTGCAAGCTGAGGCTTGAATTGTTTCCTTCACTTCTTTCAGCACCTCTAGTACTGCATCAAGGAACCTTAGCAGCACACTGGTTAACACAAGGTCAGCAGTTTGAATCCACCAGCTGCTCCGTGGAAGAAATATGACGCTTTCTGCTCCCATAGAGATTTGCAGTTTCAGAAACTCTGTAAGTCAGAACTAACTCAACAGCATGCCACCACCACCAACAGTAGTGCTGCATCTGTTTGTTGAAGCATTTGAATCTGTCAATTCCTGGAGTTTTGTATTTTCAAACAACTCCTTAAGTGCAGCTTAGATTTCTTCCTTTGGTATCATCAGTTCTTGATCATATGCCACCTCTTGAAATGGTTGAACACCAACCAATTCCTCCAGGCACAGTGAGTCTGTGTTTTCCTTCCATCTTCTTTTCATCATTCAATATTTGGTCCATGGAATCCTTCAGTACTACAAGTCATGGTTTGAATTTTTTTCTTCTGTTCTTTTAGCTTGAGAAATACTGAGCATGTTCTTTCATTTTGATTTTCTAACTCCAGGCCATCGAACATTTTGTTATAATACTTTACATTCACGAGCTGCCCTTTGAAATGTTCTGTTCAGCTCTTTTACTTCATCACTCCCCCCGGTCACTTTAGCTTCAAGAGCAAGTTTCAGAGTCTCTTCTAACATCCATTTAGGTCTTTTCCTTCTTTCCTGTCTTTTTATAATGATCTTTTGCTTTCTTCCTATAGGATGTTTTTGGTGACATCCAAAGCTCTGCTGGTTTTCAGCCATTAATATCTAATGCATCAAATCTGCTTGAGCTGGTCTCTAAATTCAGGGGGAGTATGTTCCAAGTCACATTTTGGCTCTTGTGGACTGTTTTAATTTTCTTCAGCTTCAGTCTGAACTTGCATATGAGTAATTGATGGTTTGTTCCACATACAACCCCTGACTTTGTTTTGGCTGATGATATGTAACTTCTCCATCATATCTTCCACGGATCTAGTCAATGTGATTCCTGACAAGGTCCACGTGTACAGTAACCATTTATGTTGTTAAAACAGAGGGATTTACAATGAGTAACACAGAGCTCTTGCAAAATTCTATCATGTGCTCTCCAGCATAATTTTTGTCACCAAGGCCATATTTCCCAACTACTCATACAAACCACATACAGGTCTATGAAGAGATCATCAACACCAGGAAGGAATGTATTTCTCAGTACAATCAACTAGACAAGACCAGAAGGGCAGCATTTACCTACAAACAAAGCTCTGAAGACAGGAAGGGCAGGAAATGGGGAACCCAGGAGGAAGGGGGAAGAGTGCCGTCACACCACGGGGATCACAACCATCATCACAAAACAAAACGTGTATATAATGCTGAGTGGAAAAATAATATGTTCTGTAAATGCTCATCCAAACCACAATAAAATAAAATAAGAAGATGAGTCACTAACTCAATATGTTCCTTCTCCAAATTGTCTTAGCATTAAGAAGAACTTGGTACACTTTAAAAATACCAACTCCTGAGCCCTACACTAGAGCTGGTCAGTCAGGAGATTGGAAGGTGAGGCTTAGGAACCTAAACGTTGGTAGATGGGAGGGAGGCATCTAGGTGCTCCGGTGGTTAAAGCGCTTGGCTGCTAACTGGAAGGTCAGCACTTTATACTGGAGATGTTTGTCTGCTTCCAATAAAGACGAACAGTCTCAGGAACCCCAGAGAGCAGCTCCATTCTAGCCTCTAGGATGGCTATGAGTCAGAATCAACTCGACAGGTGGTAGGACCATTGCACTGTGCCAATCCCTTAGGGCTTTTCGAGTCACACAAGCTCAGAGTCCATAAACCCAAACCCCAGAGGCATGTCATATAGCAGACCCCAAACAGCCAGCTGAGCCCCAGGGCCTCGTCCTTCCTTCATAAGTAAATGTATACACTTTGATTCTGTAGGAAGATACTGTGGGGCTGGAAGAGACACAGACAGATACCAGTCAGACCTGAAATCAGAATCTTTGATGTGGTGAAAAATATGAAATTGTTTACTACAGATCAGTAAATAAGTACAAGACAGCCTGTGTTTACCTTGCCTCTGTCTGTTCCACCACTGTATTTAGGAAGAATACAACTTGTATTCTACATTTCACAGGTCCAGAGGAAGATGTATTTTACCCCCTGATGGAATATGCCTAAATTCTCACTCTTTAATTTCCATGATTCAGAAATTGACATTTTGACCTTGGAGCAGTTTTAAGACTTTAGAGCATAAAAGAGAATTGGAAAATACCACAACAATGTCACTCCTCAACGTTGCCCAGACCTTATGCTTCTAGAATGTTCCAAACTGAGAGTGAACCTAAGATGAGAAAGAATGTTTTCTGGAGGGTGCCAATTCTTCAAGATCCCCCCACCTCAGTCCCTGATCATACAGCCCCAGTGTCTTTCAGCAGGTTTGTCTTTTTTTGCATTGATGCTCAACTTTAACTCAATACTACACAGACAGAAACAGTGATACAAAATTGGATGAAGCATTTTTCAGTAGGACATTGTGATTCTGAAAAAGAACACAGGGAAAAGAACTGACCTGAATCTACTCATGGTTCATTTGCCAGGTGGGCTGCCCTTCACTAGTCCTTTGTGAGGAGATGGGCACCCACCATTTTTGTACAACTGAGGAAAGTGAAGTTGGATGATGAAGCAATTTGCTGGCTTCATTCAGCTACAAGTGAATCCATCTCATTTCTGAACCCATTCCCTACCCCTCTCCACACACACATATATACAATTATCTGTGTCTGTGAACATTTATTTCTAGACACCTCCATCCAAAAGAGCACTTGAGAAAGCTTAAGTATCTATTAGAACACAGGACACGTATAAGACATGGATCGAACTGCATCCCCTCAAAATATATGTCAACTTGGCTGGGCCATGATTCCCAGCGGTTTGGAGTCATGTGATTATGGAAGCAGCCACTCCTCATACTGTGAGCTGATGGATCAACCAATCACTTGTAGGGAGATTAGGGTAGGATATAGGACCTTACTCAGGACACAGTTCTGATCCCATGGTTTCCCCAGGGTATGGCCTGCATCACCTTTTATCTTAAAAGAAATCAAAGGAAAGAGAAAGCAGAGCTCAGAGGGCGGTTCAAACTCACCAGTCATTCCTCGGCAAGCCTGTCTATAAAGGATCGCTATGGGTCAGAAATGACTCAATGGTACTTAGTGCCACAGGAAAGAAGAGCCAGGAATGGACCATGTCTGTTGTACCCGGGGTCCCTGCACTGTGACTGATGCTTCTAGATCTGGGAGAATACTGATGCTAAGATACATGAAGATCTCTAAAGAATGCTGGGCACAAAGATTTTGAAAGGAGACAAGGATCTTCCTCCAAAGCCAGCAGAGAGACACTCTGAATTCAGACTTCTGGTCTCCTGAACTGTGAGAGAATCATTTTCTGCTTGTTAAAACCACCCACTTGTGATAGCTCTACTATCATAGCACTAGATGAACAAAGACAGTAAGGAAATTGCTCAAGGGAAGACATTATTCAAGTCTAAGGGAACAAGTTATAGTGTTGGAGGAGAATTTTAAAGGTACCGCAGACTGCCAGAAGAACAAACAAATCTGTGTTGGAAGAAGTATGACCAGAATGCTCCTTAGAAGCCAGGGAGACCAGACTTCATCTCTCATACTTTGGACACATTATCAGGAGGGACCAGTTCCTGGAGAAAGACATCATGCTTGGTAAAGGGGAGGGTCAGTGAAAAAGAGAGCGACCCCCAACGAGATGGATTGGCACAGTGGCAGCAGCAATTGTGAGGATGGCCACAGGGTCTTTACGAGTCAAAAACGACTCGACGGCCCCTAATAACAAGGAAAAACTAGATGTTCAGTAGGAGTATTCCCCCCTTCCATGCATAAGACCCAGGTTTGATTCCTGGTCAGTGCACCTCATGTGGAGGCTTGTAAGTTGCTATGCCGTTCAACAAAGTCTCACTGGAGATTCTAGACGAAGACCTGGAAGAAGGGTCTGCTGATCTACTTGTAAAAATCAGCAAGGAAAACCCTGTCATTCACACCTGACAATGGGGATGCTGTACAGGACCAAGTAGCATTGTGTTCCATTGTGCTGCAAGGTCGGTTTGAACTGCCAGGTCAGTGGTTCAAACTCACCAGTTGTTCCTCAGCAACTCTATACAGGATCGCTATGGGTCAGAAACAACTCAATGGCACTTATCAACAACAACAACAACATCAACAACAACAAAGGCTAATCTACAAGAATTCATGCCATGAGATGCCAGAAGACAGTCACAAATCTGGTTTTGAGAATATTTCTTCAGAATAAGAAATTGATCATTCATTATTATGGAACGACTTTGTTTTTGTTTTTTAGCATAATAGAAGACCAACAAGCACAGTGAATCTCCACATGCCTTTTTTTTTTTTTTTTTTTTAGTTTTTATTGCTAATTAAGTGATAGTTTTCATGGGAGAACATGGGTTTTACACTCATCGTTTCATTGTAATGATTACAATCTCCTCCATGCATCATCACTCACCAGTATTTGCTTCTATTCCCTCTGGTTTTGTTTCCCCCATAACTTCTTGATAGAAAAAAAAACAATCGATGAAATAAAGTAAGCCACTCCTATAAACGAATGTCTCAGGTAGCTAGCCCTGAGAGTCAGAATAACGCAACAAACAGCAGTACCACTCTGATTTGTCAAAAGTTCATTTCTGGGGATGTTTTTAAGTGTTTTTATGGTTTTCCAGAGAGAAGCTATAAAATAGGAAGAACAAGAGACATGGTGATCAGAAAAACTTTAGGTAAGAAGAAAGCCACTCCCTCAAACACACAGTGTTTAAGAACTCATGTGGGTTTGCTGGAAAGTGCTTGCCTGTTTTCAGTTCCCCCTGTGGGCACAGGGGTGTAGCACACAATGGCGAAAGCAACCTGAACAACTTTCTCTAATTAAACAAGGGAGACCAAGCACTCCCTTAGCGCAGACTCAACACCAAGCTCCAATGGAAAACATATGTCTCTCCTGGTAATCTTCCTGGAAGCCTCCAAATGAGAGAGACAAAGCTCATGAAAAGCAACACAGGGAACAACAAGAAAAGAATACACAATCAGCAAACCTAAAGCTTGTCTGAATGAATGAGGGCCACATTAGATAGAGCATGCACAATTAAAGATGAGTCGGCAAAGAAAAACCCAGTCAGCTCCAGACACCTGGAATGAAATACAATTTACTTTTCAATCAGATGAGAAATGGCTCTGAGGTAAACTGTGCTTACAAATGATGACACAGAGATGGCCTTGGTTTATCTTGGAGGTGGTTGTTAAATGCCAACCCATACATCAGTTCCAATTCACAGTGATCCTGTAAACATAAGCCAGTCAAACAGTTTGTCTTCATCTGGACTTCAAATTTACTATACTCAAAGGAATTGACCATTTGGATAAATGGAAATGTGGGTTCTCGGGCAAAAAGGCTTTTGTTTTCAAAGTCACAACAATGAGTCAAGGCACCACCAACCTGCATAGCGGTCGGTCACACTTGACAGAACACAGCAGTGATAGCAAAACCCAGCCTCCCAGGCAGCCTACAACTCAAATGAGGCACCCCGAGACCCTCGTGGACTTTATTCCACAGCGTTTCTCTTCATCCCCACTTGTATAGTTATTGGTTTGTTCCTTTACTTATCATCTGTCTTCTCTTACACCACTCTGTCTTGTTCACAAAGGTCACCCCAGTACTAGGTAATTGTCCCCAAGTCAGCTCCAGCGACCGTACATAAAACATTACACAAGGGTGCCCAGCCTTGGCCTATCTTCATGATTGTTGGGAATGTTTTAAGTCCATTGCTTTGACTATCAAGCCAACTCACCTTTTTGTGCTGTTATTCATTCGATATTTGCTGAATGAATGATTCCATTAAACAACTAATCATGTATCATAAAGTCCCACAAGCAGCGACTTGCCAAAGTTGTAAAAATATTGGGAAAGCATCACAGTTTCTAAACAATTTTTGAAGACTGGGGAAGCAAATGAGAACATAAATGGTCCCTGACCTTGACTTCATTGATTGCTATTTCTTTAAGGGAAGACCTGGCTTCTAATAACCTATTAGAACCAGTCTAGCTCTCTTAATCTGCCACCAAGATATAATGGTATGGTTGGTCATGTCAAAGAGGTTGATGTCCGAGGCAACTCGTTCATCCTCATCACCAGAGGACTACTAACAGACAAATCTCCCAGTCTAAGCAACCACAATCACCATGAAAACCATACAAATGATGAATGTGTGTCAGGGTTTCTTCATAGACATCTGAGAGTTTCTCTAACTAAAAGTCAAAGATACCCAGTTCTCTAGGTTTGAAAGCTTGAAAGCATTGTCTCATGGAACAACTCAGTCAATTGGCATATTATAGTTCAGAGAGTTTATGTTCTAAATCCTAGTGAAACAAGTCTCATCTTGGGTCTTCAAACCTTGCAAAGGGCCATCTAAGATACAATGATTGGTCTCTACACATACCGAGCAAAAGAGTAACCAAACTCTCAAAGAAGAAACAAGTCTAACAGGCTAGTTTACATGAGTCTGGTAACACCATAAGAACTAGATGGTGCCTGAATACAATCACTGGCCAGTCTGACCAGATTGTCCCAGTTACAATGGGAGAAAACTACAGCTCAAAATTCAAACTCTCAAAAAAGGCCCCGCCTGGCTGATGAAAGGAGATGCAAATAGGTCTTTTGTGATACAATAGTGAATAATTGTTATCATGACTGATTGTGAGGGTTAGAAATGTAATGGTAGATGTTTTGTAGCAAAAGGAGGGGAGTGACTGACTTTGCAGTCCAGGAGCAGAGATCCCTGGGACCATCAAGGGAGAAGAGCAGAGTGTGGGACCATACCCAGAGAAACAGCGACACCAGAGACGGAGGCAGAGACGATGATGTGGAAATATGGAGTAGCTGGGGACTTTGGACCCAGAGAGGGAGAGGGGCTGTGTGCTGATGACTGGGCGGTGGTGTGGGGGGCAGGCTTGCAGGGTGTACCCTTTGGTTGGCTGATGATGCATGGAGGGGATTGTAACCATGGCACTGAAATGATATAAGACAGGATGAATGTAAAGCTAATGTTCTCCCATGTAAACTATCACATAATTCATAATAAAACATTAAAAAAAAAAGAAAGGCCCCACCTAACAGGACCACCTGAGACCAGAGAACTCCTTGATTCTGATGTTCTGGGACACTCTTCAAGCCTTGAATCTAGACTATCTCAAGATCACTTTTGAGCAGAAAGGCAGAGTGAAACATAAAATAAGAGATATTTTATGTGATAAATCCCAGGAGCACAGTGGATTATGAGCTAGGTTGCTAACCGAAAGGTCAGTACTTTGAATCAGCCAGCCACTCTATGGGAGAAGGATGAGATTTTCTGCTCCCGTAAAGATTTGCATACTCGGAAACTCTATACATGGTTGGAACTGACTCCATAGCACACCACCACCACCATCAATTAGATAGGTGCTCTGCTAAAAACACATCTATAAGAATCCAAAGGTCAATATTTAATCCAAAGCAAAGATGTGTGGAAATTGTCAAACCGGAATATAAATGGCTGTACAAATTTCCACCACAAACAAAAATGAAAAAAATTGTCAAAGGCTATCATTTATCTTCTGGGATTGTGTCTAAAATGTTTCTTTTCCTAATGGTCACTAAGGAGCTCTGGGAATGTGGTGCTTACCAGTCGGGCTACTAACCTCAAGTCAGCAGTTCAAAACTACCAGTCGTTCCACAGGAAAAAAAAATGAAGCTTTCTGTTCCCATACAGATTTACAGTCTTGGAAACCTAAACAGGGTCACTATGAGTTGGAACCGACTCCACGGCACATCATAACAAATGGCCACTGGTACAAGACACTCATTCAAGGGTCTCATAAATCAGGTAAACACACACACACACACACCCAGAGACCCCATGAGTAACATCGGAGCTAAATGTAAGCATATGCATAGAATCCATTGTCTTAACCATCCACTACATGTAGCTATATGTAGCAATATAAATCAAAATTCTAAATTATTCAGAGTTCTGTTTTGATAAATTAAAACTAGTATTCACAAATAGAATAGAATTAAAACCATAATTCATATTACTGAATTATACTATAAAATCTATTCTAATTACACTTAGAAGTTAAGACAAAAGGGGAAACTTTCAAAAAATATTTTTCAATAATTTAAACATCTATACTAAGAAAGGAGCTCTGGTAGCGTAGTGGTTACGAATCGGGCTGTGAACCTTAAGGCCAGCAGTTCTAAACTACCAGCTGTTCCGCTGGAGAAAGATGAGGCTTTCTGCTCCCATAAAGATTTACAGCCTCGGAAACCCTGTACAGGGTCGCTATGAGTTGGAACCAACTCCACAGCACATAACAACAACAACATACTAAGAAAACAGCTAATTTTCATAGATTATAATCATTGTTGTTGTTGTTAAGTGCCATTGAGTCAGTTCTGACCCGTAGTAACCCTGTATAGTATTTCCAAGGAGCAGCTGGTGAGCTTGAACCACCAACCTTGCTGTTGAAACCAACTTTGCAGTTCAGTGCATTAACCCAAATCGCCACACCAGGACACTGGTTAAAAGTCTCTCACAAAAATTTATATTGTAGATGATAGAGCACCACAAGGTGTTGTTTTTAAGTTTTGTAAAAAGCATTTGGAAGTTAAATTTTAGAGGTATACTATGAAGATGAATTCCTGATGTGGCACTGTAGGATAAGCACTGGACTGCGAACCACAAGGTTGGCATTTCAAATCCACCAGCTGCTCCTTAGAAACCTTCTACAGGGTCACTAGGATTTGGAACCAACTCGATAGTAATTAATAACAACAACCATTAAGATACAGTCCTGGTCCCCCCATTGGCTGCTCTGAAAAGCCATCTTTGCATTGTTCCCGGGTCCAGCTCTCTGCTCCCTGCAGCCACCTCCACAGCGCTCCTTCTCCTCCAATGCTGCTGACTCAGGCAGCTCTCTCGCTAGAGTCCCCGAACTTGGACTCTTTGTCATCCTTGTATCGGATCACCAGTGTGCGCCATCATGTCAGACACGGCTGTGGACACCAGCTCCGAGATCACCACCAAGGACTTAAAGGAGAAGAAGGAGGTTGTGGAGGAAATAGAAAATGAAGAGAAGCACCCGTTAATGGGAATGCTGAGAACGAGGAAAATGGGGAAAAGGAGGCTGACAATGAGGAAGACGAGGAAGAGGAAGAAGGTGATGGTGAGGAAGGAGATGGAGATGAAGATGAGGAGGCCGAGGCAGCTACGGGCAAACGGACAGCTGATGAGGATGATGATGTTGACACCAAGAAGTAGAAGACCGATGAGGATGACTAGACAGCAAAAAAAGAAAAGTTAAATTTAAAAAGTGACGTATTCACCCTCCACTTCCCGTCTCAGAATCTAAACATGGTCACCTTCGAGTAGAGAGTCCCACCCGCCCACTTTGGGCAGCGTCACCTGCAGATAACAAACGCTCACCACCACCCAACCAAAACTACAACGTGAATTTGCAACAGGGGAGAAAGAAACAAAACTGCCAAGGCCCTGCTTTTTTTTTTCTTAAAAGTACTTTAAAAAGGAAATTTTGTTTGTTTGTTTTATTTACACTTTATATTTTTGTACATATTGTTAGGGGTCAGCCATTTTTAATGATCTCGGATGACCAAACCAGCCTTTGGAGCCATTGTCTGCCCGAATTCTGACTTTACTTGTGGTTTGACCATGTTCATTATCATCTCAAGGGAGAAAAAAAAAACCTTGTAAAAAAAGCAAAAACAACAACAACAAAAATTACAATCTTAATGCTCTCCGCTCTGTGCACAGGGTAGATAGGGATGGGCAACTTAGACATTGGCTATCTAAAATGAGGGGACAATAAAGGCACGAAGTGACTGGCTTACAAGGTTTCAAGAGGGAGCTTAGTTAAGAGTGTGGGGGGAAAGAAAGAGTCCCCACTGAATAGTCATCATCTTGTCTAGATGGGTCTGGTGAAAGGAGATGGGGATAAGATTCGTAAGATTCAGTAGCGAATAACTGTTATCTGACTAATCGCGACTGTCACAATTGTAAATGTAGAAGTTTTGTAACAAAAAAAAGGGGAGTGATTAATCTTACAGTCCAGAAACAGAGGACCCTAGGACCATCAAGAGAGGAACACACAAATAGAATGTGGGACCTTATCCAGAGAAGCAGCAGCACCAGAGATGGAGGTAGAGATGGGGGCATGGAGGACTCTAGATTCATCAATTAAGAAGAGAAGGACTAAGAACTGGTGACCAGGAGCAGACTTGCAGAATGTGCCCTTTGGAGATGTAATTTATTATATATGCCTGAGTGGGTTTTTTTGTTTGTGTGTTTTTTAAAAAAAGCTAAAGTGGATAAAGAGAAATACTTTTAACTGATGGTATATGGAGGGGATTATAATCAATGTAATGAAACAAGTTATATGAATTGTTGAATGTGAAACTGATGATGTGCCCTGTAAAAGTTCACTCAATCCACAATAAAAACCTTAAATTAAAAAAAAAAAAATTACAATCTTATTCCAGTAACTTTTTTGTGTGTATGTACTTAGCTGTGCTGTAAGTAGTTGGTTTGTATGAGATGGTTAAAAAAGGCCAAAGATAAAGTTTCCTTTCCTTTTTTTTTTTTTTTTTTTGTCTATGAAGTTGCTGTTTTATTTTGGGGGCCTGTTGGATGTAAGTGTGAAACAATGTTGTCCAACAATAAACCGGAATTTTATTTTGCTGAGTTGTTTTTAAAAAAAAAGATATAGTCCTGGTGTGGTGCTGTAGGATGGAACCCCTATATACAGGGTCACTATGAGTCAGAACCAACTCAACAACACTTAACAACAAGAAGCAACACCACGAAGATATACAGCCATTCCTAACATAATACAGTCAACTCTCTAAGATACACCCAGCGTTCAGGAACTCAGCTGCAGGAAGTGTACGCCTCATGATCTCCACTAGCTTCTAAGGAAGTCATTTCTTCCACATGGTACATGGATTTGGATTTTATGACACATGTAAGTAATGAGCCCCAGACAGAGACCACGAGGCCTTCAATTTCTGACTCACTGAAATTCCACTCTCAGGGTACGGGTCGTGTATGCTTACAGCAGCGTCAGCCTCTGCACCTCCCCCTCCCCGAAACCATGCTATTTCCATGCCCCTCCCCCCTTTGGCCCTTTATGTTTTGTTTTTATTTTGCATGAAAGGCTGAGCTTATAAAACACCAGTGAATGCAACCTTTCTTGTTGGTGAGTTCAGTGTGTGTTGTGTAATGGCTATGGAAGAACTTAATGAAAAGAGGTCAGCAGTCATTTTACAGAGATTTTACAAACAAAGCTGTTGCTGTTGTTAACTGTCATCTAGTCAGTTCCAATCATAGTGACCCTGTGTAAGATGTCCGAGGCTGTTCTGGTAGCGTAGTGGTTACGAATCGGGCTGCTAACCTCAGGGTCAGCAGTCTGAAACCACCAGCTGTTCTGCAGGAGAAAGATGAGGCTTTCGGCTCCTGTAAAGATTTACAGCCTCGGAAACCCTGTACAGGGTCGCTACAAGTCGGAACCGACTCCACGGCACATAATAACAACAACAACATCTTTACGGGAGCAGAAAGTCTCATCTTTTTCCCACAGAGCAGCTGGTGGATTCTAACCGCTGATCTCGCATTGAGCAGCCTAATGCATAGCTCACTATGCTAAAAGGCTACTAACAATGTTGTTGTTAAGTAACTCTGACTCATAGTAAGTAACTCTGTGTAGTAACTCTCAGACTCATAGTAACTCTGTGTAGGGTTTCTGAGGAGAAGCTAGTGGGTTTGAACCATTGACCTTGTGGTTTGCAGTCCAGTGCTGATACTACAGCATCACTAACCATAAAAGGCCTTAAAGGGAATTACGATCTGCTCCTTGGAAACTCTATATGGGGTCACTATGAGTTGGAACCAACTCAATGATGCTTAGTAACAATAACATAAATAACTATTAAAGAATTATGTCCATTTTAACAGATCTTAGTTTTTCAGAAAACACAAGTATTGATTTATTTTCATAATGTCTTATTGTGTTTTGAGTGAAGGTTTCCACAGCAGTTTAGGCTCCTAGTTCACAATTTCTGTACATGCTTCTCAATGACACGGGAACATTCCTCACAAGACATCAGCATTCTCATCCCCTCCACGCCAGTTCCCCACCCCTGACAATCTCATTTTGTTTTTAAAACAATTCTGACCATTTGGTCTCCTACAAATGCTTTTGGTGTGGCGTGTAGGTTAAGCACTGGACTGCTAACCACAAGGTCAGCAGTTCAAACCCTATGTTGTTGTGCTTAAGTGCTGTCGAGTCGGTTCCAACTCATAGTGACTCTGTATAAGGTTTCTGAGGAGTCGAACTTGTAGTTTAAACAAACCTTGAGGCTGAGTGCTCATCCTATGGCGCCACTCCAGGACTCCAGGAAACCTCACATAGGGTCACATGAGTCAGAACCCATTGAATGGTCCTTAACAACAACAACAGTACTCACAGATGACGTTCCTTTGTTTTTTAACCACTCTGTTATTTAGCTAAAAGGTGGCTTTCCTTGGCACCATCGCACTACCCACAAGAACACAAAGACAGCCAACCTATAGACAAGTGGGTAACCAAGCACCTAATGTACGTACACACATTGTGACAGTGTGAAGATTTAATATTGTGAGTATTAAAAATAACAAGGAATCTGCAGCACACCTCATAGAATGGATGAACCTACAGGACATTATGCTGAGAGAAATGAGCCATTCACAAAAAGACCAATATTGTATGAGAGCACTGTTAAAAAAAAGTAAAGTTTTCACACTAAAAGAAACCTTATTTGATGGTTACCAGTGAGGGAAAATTACTAACTAGAGGCTTGTTGATGCTTGTTAAATGTTGTCAAGTCGGTTCTGACTCATAGCCACCTTATATAGGGTTTCTGAGGAGCAGGTGGTGGGTTCGAACTGCCGACCTAGTGGTTCTTCGCAGTCCAGTGTTGATCCTACATTACCACACCAGGATGGAAAGATAAACAAAACTTGCATGAAGGCGGAAGGAAATCAATCGAGCAATCAAATGGCAATGAATTTTTAAATAAAATAAACTTGAAAAGATTGTATTTTAAGAAATCCGCTTTATACATTTATAGATAACAACATGGGTAACAGCTGTCGAGTTGGTTCTGACTTATGTGCAACAGAGTGGAAAAAAAAAAAAAAATTCAGTAGATGACTCAGAAGCTCAAGACGGGAAACAGTCTTGAGGCCTTCTTATAGTCTCTAGGAGTCTAGTGAGTCTGGTCTTTGGAATACCTGTTTCTACTTTTAAGATTCTGAGGTTCTGTTCTACACTTTTCTCCCATTCCATTCGATTCAGATCCATCTACTGTTGCCCCGATCAGATGATCAGCAGTGGTAGGTGGGAACACCCAGTTCTGATCTCAGTGTAAATGAGGCCACGACTCATGTTGAGTACTAACCCTGTAGACTGGTTTCTTCTTTGAATTTGTGGTTTCCACAGGTATCATCAATATGTAGTATAGAAACATATGAAAATATTTCCTCTGAATAAGTGAAATTTTCCACTTGTAAGAACATCCGTGATGAAAAGTTGTGGAGGATAGCAGTGCCCTCCTCCCTCAATAGACAGTGGTCTGTGCTGGCTTCCACCAAGCATCTACTAAAACATGGACGCTACCAAGAAAGTAACGCGGTCCCTGCCCCAGGACAGCAAGCGAAGACATGAAGTCTTCCATACTTACCAAAAAACAAAAAAACCAACTGGTATGATCTTTGTGGTTGTTTTTAGCTGCCATCAAGTCAACTCTGGCTCACGGTGACCTTATGTGCAACAGAAAGAAACATCAGTCACCTAGTTCTGCCTCAACGTCACACCCGTCCGCATATCCAAGTCCAGCACTGTGACTGTTGTACAAATCCCTGTCTCCTGGGCCCTCAGCCTCACTAAGCATGATGTCCTCACCTAGTTATCCATCCCTGCAAAGCAAGCTGGTCAGAGAGTCCTGCTGTGATCCCCACGGTGTTCACTGGCCCGTTTTCAGGAGCAGATCACAGTGTCCGTTCTCCAGGACTGCTCTAACAGAAGAGCCACAAGGGATTGGTTTTAATAAACAGAAAAGCGTTGTCTCACAGTTTGTTGTTTTTAAGTGTCGTCAAGTTGGTTCCGACCCATAGCGACCCTGTATAGGGTTTTCAAGGAGCGACTGGTGAGCTTGAACCACTGACCTTGTAATTCAAATGGCTTTGCAGTCTGGCACATTAACTCACAGCGCTACACCAGGCTAGAAATCTGGATTCAGAAAACTGGTCCTTGTCTCCTTTCAGCAGTCCTTGGAGACCTCCATGTGTCTTGATGCTGTAGGATAAACAGTGGCCTGTTAACAAGAAGATCAGTGGTTCAAACCCACCAGCTGATCCTTGGAAACCATATACCAGGTGGCTGTGAGTCAGAACTGACTCAACAGCACTTAACAACAAGAGGTTCCTGGCACAGGGATACCAGGTCCAAAGGATGCACTTCATTCCCGGCTCTTCTTTCTTGGTGGTCCCTCCTTAGAGAATTCAATTCTTCTACAATCTTCTACCATTTCACTTCTCTCTCCTTTGATCTCTCTTAAAATAAAAGGGTTGTGATGGGATTAAGGATATTGCTTGGTAGTGCTAGGTGTTTTTGAGACAGAGCCCACTCATAGTGACTCTACACATGAAAGAATGAAACCCTGCCCAGCCCTGCACCATCCTCATAATCATTGATAAGCTTGAGCTCATTGCTGCAGCCACTGTATCAATCCATCTCATTGGGAGGTCCCCCTCTTTTTCGCTGACTCACCACTTTATCAAGCATGATGTCCTTCTCCAGGGACTGATCCCTGCTGATGATATGTCCGAAGTATGAGTGATGAAATCTGGTTATCTTGACTTCTAAGGAGCATCCTCCTGGGTGTACTTCTTCCAACACAGATCTGTTGGGTCTTCTGTTAGTCCATGGTACATTCAAGACTCTCCTTCAACACCATGACTCAAGTGCATCAACTCTTCTGTGGTCTTCTGTATTCAATTGTTGGATGTTGCAGTGATTGGTTGATCACATCAGATCTTATCATGGAGAATCGTCACATAGCTGTCAAGGCACTGAGAATCATGATCCAGCCAAATTGAAAAATCGTTTGTGGGGACAAAATCCAATCCATGACATTCACCAAGGCTGTCTTTGTAGTCTGTATTAATCTAGGAGCTCCGCTGAAACATGTCTACCATGGGTGGCCCTGCTGTTACTGGAAATGCCTATGACTTCGCTTCCAACATTAGAGTACAATCTTCCCCAGTTCAACAAACCGGCAGGCGGATGGTGGAAGCTTTTCTTCAACTGGATGTTAAAACACCTTGCTTTGAAGCAGAGGTTGTCTAATGCAAAATGGTACTACCGACAGCAAGAGAAAACCCTCAACCTTCATACTGGGAATAACCACTTTGGGCAAATGCTGGCTCATCGGTGAGGCAGGTAGACAGTAACTGGGAATTCTGAGGCAAATATCTGAAGCCCACAGCTTGGAGCTTCTGAGGGTTCTGGAAAGCCATGATAAGATCTGGAAGCAAGCACACACCAACCCCAAGACGGGGCAGGCCAACAAGGACCTGTAAACATGATCAGAGATTCTGGCTCCTGGGAATGTTACTGTTTCACTTTCCCAAGATTCATCGGTGCTTGCTGCTTCAACAGCTGCTGTTGTGTGAAGGGTCCAAGTTCGTTCAGACACATAGCGACCCTGTATAGGGTTCCTGAGTCTGTAACTCTTTGTGGGCACAGAAAGCCTCCTCTTTCTCCCTTGTGTCTGGTGGGCTACAACTTAGGCTCACGTATTTTTACAAGTGCCTGGTGAAGTGGAGGGTCAGTGAAAAAGAAGAAGTCCCCTTCCCCCCCCGCCCCAATGAGATGGATTGGCACAGGGGCAGAAGCAGAGGGCTCAAGTTTAATAATAATTGTGAGGACGATGCAGAACTGGGAAGCGTTTTGTTCTGCTGTACATAGGGTCAGAACTGACTCAACGGCACATAACAACAATAACAACTTTTCAAAGGGCCCAGAAGACAACTACTGGGCATGTTGTTGTCACCGGTTCACTGTAGGACACTGGGATTGGTCTTCTTCTTCTATCAAGTGGGTGGAGCCCTGGTAGCACTGTGGGCTAAGCATTGAGCTGCTAACTGCATAATGGGTGGTTCATTAAGAGAAAGATGGTGCTGTTTGCTCCCATAAAGACTAACAGTCTCGGAAACCCTATATAGGGTCCCTATGAGTCCCGGAGGATTTCTGGTGTGGCGCTCTAAGATCAGCACTGGACTGCAAACTACAAGGTCAGCAGTTCAAGTACACCGGCAGCTTTTCAGAAACCCTATATAGAGTCATTATGAATCAGAATAAACTCAACAACACAACAAAAATAACAACCATCCGTCTAAGAATGGATGAGGTAGCAGTGGATAAGCTGGAGCAAAGGTTTACTACCTTCTATTTCATCGTACAACATCCTCTTTGGAAAGGTGTTAGCTGCTAACAAAAATAGTGTGTTTACATGGCCAAAGCTAGAATAACTTCCACATGAAAAATTAGTAATAGCAATGATAAAAACACAGTTGTCATGAGTCAGTTCTGACTCACAGCAACCCCGTGTGTGCCAGAGTTGAACCATGCTCAACAGAGTTTTCATTGGCTTTTCATTGGCTGCTTTTTCTGGATTTCCAGGCCTTTCTTCCAAGGTACCTCTTGGTGGATTCAAACGGTCAACCTCCTTTTAGTTAGCAGTGAGCAAGTTAACTTTGCCCTACCCAGGGACTCCTACAGCTTTATCAGAGAAGTAAAGAAATGTCTCCCAGCAGGTCACTGGAAACACCAAAAATACAGTAAGTACTACACTTCAAAACTACCAGCTGTTCCACGGGAGAAAGATGAGGTTTTCTGTTCCTGTAAAGATTTCAGGCCTCAGAAACCTTGTGCAGGGTTGCTATGAGTCGGAATCGACTCTGTGGTACTTATCAACAAACAAAACTACCTTCAGAGAGTGGCGCTGTGAGATAAAGCACTGGACCACAAGGTCAGTCTGAACTACAAGGTCAGTGGTTCAAACTCACCAGCTGCTTCTTCAAAACCCTATACAGGGCCACTATGAGTCAGAACTGACTCACAAGCACTTAGCAACAACAAGCCAAGGATCCATGAAGCAGGACCTGGTCTCAATTTCCAGCCAACGCACCTCACACAGTCTGAGGAGTAGGTGCCTGTGTTCCAGTGGCACTTTCAGACCAAGATGGACTAGGAAAACTGATGTGCTCATCTGCATCCAAGAATCAGTCAAGGAAACCCCACCAATCCCAAAGATCTAATCCTCGACTGACGACACAGGACCAGGCAGGCTTTCGTCCCGTTGTACATGGGGTCACCATGAGTCAGGGCAAGTTTGAGGTCAGCTGACAAGGAGTCCCACGATGACAGCCTACTCCAGGAACACATGCCCTGTACCTGGCCTGACACCCACCCCCAACTCAGCAAAACCCACAAGGTCCTTCAACACAGATAGTATCATCACCACCAAAACCCAAAAACTCATAAGGCGCATATCCCAAACTGCACAGATGACATGCACCATCGCTGACCACATTAGTGGCTCATACACCTCAGAGCAGGCAGCCGTCCATACAGCGTTTCCCATTCTGGGTGAAGAGGGCAAGCACAAACAGGAAATGTAAGATGAGGGCAGGCCCACTGAGAGAAATACACACCCGAATTAGGTAATTAATGCCGAAAAGGGAAACCCAAGTGGCTGAGTGGAACACTCATTGGAAAGCATGCTTTGGTTGGTGCCAAATACTCCCTCAGAAATAAAGTAACTTCTTTCTCTATAGCAGACAGACCAAGCTATGTGAACGAGTGGGATGCTTCACAGAAGTAAGCTAACCTGGTCCTTTGGAAGAGGAGGGCCAAGTCACATGAATGGAGATGTACATCCTAATTTTGCACTAAAAAACACCTTACACTACCATCCAGCTTACTGGGACATTCAAGGTTTATGTTTATACTGTATACATGGTGTTGTGTGCCCTTGAGTCGGTTCTGACTCATGTTGTTTTTGTTGTTAGGTGCCATCAAGTCGGTACCGAATCATAGCGACCTTATATACAGCAGAATGAAACACTGCCTGATCCTGGGCCAACCTCACTACTGTTGCCACACTTGAGTCCATCGATGCTGCCACTTGGCCAATCCATCTCATTGGAAGACTTTCTCTTTTTCTCTGACCCTCCACCTTACCAAACATGACATCCTTCTCCAGCGACTGGTCCCTCCTGACAATATGTCCGAAGTATGAGAGATGAAGTTTGGCCATCCTGGCCTCCAAGGAGCACTCTGACTGCACTTCTTCCAACACAGATCTGTTGGTTCTTTTGGCAGCCCATGGAATTTTCAATAGTCTCCTCCAAAAGCATCAATTCTTCGATGATCTTCCCTATTCACTGTCTACCTTTCACATGCATATGAGGTTACTGAAAATACCATGACTTGGGTCAGGCGCACCTTAGTCCTCAAGCTGACATCTTTGCTCTTCAACACTTTAAAAAGGTCTCATGCAGCAGATTTGCCTAATGCATTTATACTTAAATAGGAGCCCTGTTGTGATGCTGTAGGATAAGCACTGGACTGCTAACCACAAGGACAGCAGTTCAAACTCATCAGTTGCTCCTCGGAAACCCTATATAGGAACTGATTCAATATTGTTAAGTGCTAATGTTAAATTATATATATACAAGCACACACACAAACCTACTGTTGTTAAGTAGACTCTAATCCACAGCAAGCCCGTAGACGAGAGTAGAACTGCACCCTACAGTTCCCAAGACTAAATCTTTACAGGCGTATACAGAGCGGCTGGTGGGTTTGAACTGCTGACCTTGTGGTGAGTAGCCCAAGATTTAACCCATTCTACTACCAGGGTTCCCTCACATACACATATACATATATAAAACCAAAAACCAAACCCACTTCGATCAAGTCAGTTCCGACTCATAGCAACCCTGCCCAGGGTTTTTGTGACTGTAAATCTTTATGGGAGTCAACAGCTTCACCTTTCTCTTATAGGGCGGCTGGGAGGTTTGAACTGCTGACCTTGCGGTGAACAGTCCTATACTTAACCTACACTGCAACCAGACCTCCTTACTCATCTTGCACCATGATGAGACAATATGAAGAAGAGCTTTGACTCCAACCAAGCACACACGCATGGTTGTGTATATAGGGGGGGTGGTATATATGGAAGCAGGGTGATTCTGGACTGGGATGCATGGGAGAAAGATGAGGCTTTCTGCTCCTGCAAAGATTTACAGCCTCGGAAACTCCGTACAGGGTCACTATGAGATGGAGCTGACTTGATGGTTATTAACAACAACATGTCTTTCAGAAAGTTGCTGTCTTCTTCCTTGGAGAGAAATTGCAACCTCTGCAAATGCTGACCCACCATCTTTCCCCTCCTACTCATGTATCAACCTAATGGTGTCCTTCCAGTCCCTCAACCTCCCAGAGCCTTAAGTGGTCCCTGTCCCCTCCCTCCGGGTCTGCCACCTCACCTCTCCCAAAATCCCAGAGCGCATCTCTCTCCTCCCTCTAAGGACACACACCTGGCCAATGCGGCGTGTAAATCGTTGGTGCATAATTAAGGAGCCCTGCTAACACAAAGAAGAAACCATGATGGTGCTATTGGTTGAGCACTGGGCTGTTAACTTGAAAGTCAGCAGTTCAAACCCAGGAGCCACACCAAGAGAGAAAGAAGATATTGTCTGCTCCTATAAAGATTTACAGTCTCAGAAACCTTTTATCTATATTCTTAATGAGTCTGAATCAACTCAATGGCAATGGGCTGAGATTTTAGGTTTGGTTGGTGGTGCCAACGGTGAAGTACTCAGTTGCTAACTAAAACCTTAGCAGTTCAAATATAGCCAGCAGCTCCACAGGAAAAAGAGCTGGCAATCTGCCTCAGAAACCCCATACAGGGTCACTACAGGTCGGAATCGTCTCAAAGGCACTTAACAATAACAACAACAACCTGCTTTTATAAAGACGACAGCCAAGAACACTCTATGAGGTAGTGTCTACTCTGTCACACAGGGTTGCCTATGTGTAGCAATTGACACAACTTCACCTAATAACAATATACACTGAATTGTGTTCCCCCAAAAGATATGTTGAGATCCTAATCACTGTTCCTGTGAATGGGGACTTGTTTGGAAATAGCTTCTTTCATTTAAACTGTTGTAAGCTAATCAGGTTATACTGCAGTAAGCCGGATCCAATCTATCCCCACTGAGATGCCATGCAAACAAACCTCCTGAACAACAGAGTCCAAAACAACAGTGCCCAGCTCAAAGACAGTGGCCGACCATACCACGCTGAATATGTGTCCCTCTCCACAGTCCTAGCAAGAATCTGGTCTCTCCCAATAGTCCTCCAAAAGGGTTCACTAGGCCTCTTCTGAGTCTCCCATTCCAGGGCTCTGACCAATCATTTCTGCCATTCCGATTACTGTTCTGTGATATCTACGTTATAAAGACTTCCATCTGTTCTAATGTTACTGCATCAGCTATGATGATTCGATTCCAATTAGTACAAAACCCTACCCAACACCCACAATTTGAGGAATGCTGAAGAGGATGTACTGACAGGCCATCAAGTTAGTCACCGAAGGATTGGGTTCAAGGGAAGATGTTCGGGGTAGAGGTCAGATTGAAATATAGATGTGGGTACTGTGGGTGTTGGGCACAAAGGGTTTTGAACCAATTCAGACTGGTTCATCATGGGTGTTTGATTCAAATCACTGACCCTTCAGTTAGCAGCCAAGTGCTTAACCAATGTGCCACAGGGCTCAGTCCTCTTGCCCCAAACTCACTGACACTGAATTAATTCCAACTCACAGCCACCCTGCCTGTGTGAGGAACACTGCCCCACTGTAAAGATTTGCAAGGCTGAAATCTTTACAGAAGCAGACAGCCACATCTTCCTCCTGATCAACTAGTGGGTTCGAACCACCAAACTCTTTGATTAGCTGTCAAGGGCTCATTCATCTCACCCTGGACTTCTTCAAAGTGGTCGATGAAAATCTGACCATCAGAATTTTGCTCTGTAGTAACATAAAATGCTACACAAAATTAACAGCATCTCCTCCTGGCTCAGCTCTGGCCACACTGGTCCCCTGCTCTTTGACAAACACCCCAAGCCCATTTCCAGCCCACGTCCTTTACACAATCTCTTCTCCCTGCCTAGAACACTATGCCTCATTTGGATAATTCCTGGACTTTGATAAGTCTCTGCCCAATGTCATTTCCTCCGAGAGGTCAGCATTGATCACCTCAGCAGAGCCACACCTTCCTGTCTGTCCCCTGTCCCACCTGTTTTCATTTCCTTCACAGCTCTTGGCACCTCCAAGTATTTTGTATCTTTGTTCATTGTCTGCCTTCTGCAACTTGCACACCTAGACTTTGTACTCGACAAGAGCAGGGAATCTTAATATCTCCTATCCACTGTTACACCTCTAGCACCTACAGACTGCTGATGTATAGAACTGATCATCAACAAAACCGTGACAAGTTCTTGAATGACAATCTTGAGGGAAAGGAAGAGTTATGACAGCAGTTTCATCTTATACCACCAGTGATGTGTCAGACTGTCACACTGCGGTGGCTTGTGTGTTGCTGTGATGCTAGAAGCTATGCCACCAACATTGTAGGGTCACCCATGGTGGACAGGTCTCAGCTGAGCTTCTGGCTAAGACAGACTAGGAAAAAGGCGAGGCAGAACACTTCTGAATAGTGCTTCGTGTTGCTAAGTGACACCATCAAGTCAGTTCCAATTCATAGCAACCCTAGACAGGATTCCCAAGGAGTGGTTACTGGTTTTGAACCCCCAACCTTGTGGCTAGCAGCCCAGTGCTTAACCTAGCCACTGACCATCTAGGAGTGGTTACTGGTTTTGAACCCCCAACCTTGTGGCTAGCAGCCCAGTGCTTAACCTAGCCACTGACCATCTTATGAACAGCAGCAGCAGATTTTCTGATACAATGCTGGTTAGTGAGCCCCTCAGGCTGTTTCCTCAAAGCAGAGTTGGCCTTAATGATCTGGATGGAGAACAGCTTTGCGGAAAACAGCTGCAAACATCCATTAATAATCAGAACACGGAATACACCAACCACTAAAGACAGTGATGATGAAATTAAAGATTTCTACACACGCCGTAAGTCTGAAATTGATCAAACACACAATCACAATGTATTGATAATTACTGGTGATAGGAATGCGAAGGTTGGAAACAAAGAGAAAAGATCAATAGTTAGAAGATACGGTTTTGCTGATGGAAATGATACTGGAGATGGCATGATAGCATTTTGCTAGACCAATGATTTGTTCATTGTAAATACCTTTTCTCAACAACATCAAAGGCAATTCTACACATGGACCAGCCATAAATAAAGAGGATTCAAACTGCCTACAGACAGTGGAAAAGCTCCATATCATCAATCAAAGCAAGGCCAGGGACAGACTGGAACAGAACATCAATTGCTCCTATACAAGTTCAGGCTGAAGCTGAAGGAAATTCAAACAAGTCCATGATAGCCAAAATATGACCTTGAACATATCCCACCTGAATTTAGAGACCATCTCAAGAACTAATGACCGAAGACCAGGAGACTTGTGGGAGAACTTGAGACAGGAAGAAAGCAAAGGCCTCATTTAAAAGCCACAAAAGAAAGAAAAGACCAAAATAGGTGTAAGGAAAGACTCTAGAACTTGCTCTTAAAGGTAGGAAAACTAATGGAGCTGAAGGAAATGAGGAACTAAAAGAGCTGAACATAAAATTTCAAAAGACAGCGCAAGAAGAAAAAGTCAAGTAGTATAACGAAATACGCAAAGACCTGGAGTTTGGAAAGAAGACACTCAGCACTGCTCAAGTTGAAAGAGCTGAAGAAAATAATTCAGGCCTCAGGTTGAAGTACTGGAGGCTTCTATGGGCAAAACTGAAAGATGCAAGAGTCATCAAAAAAAAAAAAAAAGAGGAAGGGATACAGAGAGTCACTGTACCAAAAGAACTGGTTGATGTTCAAGCATTTCAAGATCAAGAACAACTTCATGATCAAGAACTAATAGCATTGAAATCACTGGTGAAAAATAAAACTCTAAGAATTGACGGAATACAAATGAAAAATGAAAACGTTTCCACAAACTAACGCAGCAGTGAAGGTGCTCACTCATCTATGTCAATTTCAAAGACACCTACCTGGCCAACTGATTGGAAGAGATTCATATATGTACTCTTTTCAAAGACAGGTGATCTCATAGAATGCGGAAATCATTAAACAATATCATTAGTATTACAGGCAAGTAAAATTTTGCTGAAGATAATTCAAAAACGGTTGCATCAAAATAACTTGGGTTTTACTGACTATACAAAGGCATTCAACTGTGTGAATCATAACAAGCTAAGGATAACATTATGAACTGGGAACTCCGGAACACTTCAATTGTGCACATGAGGAACCTGTACATTCATCAAGAGGCAGCTGTTTAAACAGAATAAGAGGACAGTGGATGGTTTAAATCAGGAAAGGTGTGCATCAGTGTTTTACACTTTCACCAAATTGATTCTATCTGTATGCTGAGCAAATAATCCGAGAAGAACGTGGCATCAGGATTAGAGGAAGACTTATTAACAACCTGTGATACACAGATGACACCACCTTGCATGCTAGAAGTGAACAGGATTTAAAATACTTAACTGATGAAGATTAAAGACTAAAACCTTCAGTATGGACTGTACCTCAACACAAAGAACATGAAATGCTTACTACGGGACCAATAAATACCATTATGATAAACAGAGAAAAGATTTTTCTTGGATTCATTTTGCTTGGATCCATGATCAACAACCGTGGAAGCAGCAGTCAAGAAATCAAAGGACATATTGCATTAGGCAAATCTGCTTCAAAAGGACCTATTTTAAGTGTTAAAGAGCAAACATATCACTTTGAGGAATAAAGTGCACCTGACCCAAGCCATGGTAATTTCAACTGCCTCATATGCATATAAAAGTGCGACAGTAACAAGAAGAATACATTTGCATTATGATGTTGTGAAGAATACTGAAAATACTATGGATTGTCAGAAGAACAAACAAATCTGTCTTGGAAAAAATACAGTCAGAATGTCCCTTAGAAGCAAGCGAAGGTGGAGAGACTTAATCTCTGGTACTTTGGACATGCTCTCAGGAAGGTCCAGTTCTGGTAAAGTGGAAGGTCAGTGAAGAAGAGGATGGACCGACAAAGTGACAACACTGTGCTTAAATATACAATTGTGAGGATGGCGCAGGACGATGGGCACTGTTTCATTCTGTTGTGCGAGTATTCCATGAATCGGGTTGTGTATATTAAGTGTTAGGCTCAATTGAACCTAACGACAACTTAATATCCTAACAGAGATCTTTGATATTTTCCAAATTCCTTAGCAGAGTCCTTCATAAATTGGCCCTAATCTCTTTTTCCAGCCTCACACTGAAACCTAGCCTCCTCAGTCTCAGCCCACTCCACCTGTCTGTCACCTCTCTTCCTGCCTCTCTCTTTCTCTAAAACATAGATACGAGTGGATGGTGGAGCAAACAGCTAGCACATTCAACAGCTGACCAAATGGCTGGCAGTTTGAGTCCTTCCCAGGTACCTCCACAGAAGGCCTGGCATGACACACATGGATCGACATGAGTCAGAAACAACTCATTAGCAATAAGTTTAACTTGCATGTTGTTGTTGTGGTCTACATATATCCAAATTTTACGTGGGACGGCTTTAAAAGGAATTAAACTCAAAAGTAATGGAATTTTTCCATGAACTTTTTGGAGCCCCCTTGTATATCAAAAAAGGAAACTGGTATCATCAAGTTAACCCGTGAGCTTCAGAACGGAACTGAGCTTCTTAAGGTGTTTCTGCTTTGTTCTTCTGTTGAGGAAGTCAGCTGCAATCCTATGGAAACATTGCCAGCTCTTTCCTCTGAGGTACTGCTGAGTGGATTCAAACCATCAACCATCATTCGGTTAAAAGCTAAAAGGAAACCATTTACACCACCCATGGGCCAAATGTTGTTGTTGTTAAGTGCCGTCGAGTTGGTTTCGACCCATAGTGACCCTGTATAGGGTTTCCAAGGAGTAGCTGGTGAGCTTGAACAACTGACCTTGTAGTTCAAATGACTTTGCAGTCTGGCACATTAACCCACAGCACCACACCAAGACTCCATGGACCATATTGTTGTTGTTGTGAAATGCCATCGAGTCGGTTCTGACCCACAGCGACCCTGTATCAGGTTTCCGAGGAGCAGCTGGTAAGCTTGAACTGATGACTTTGCAGTTCAAAAAAATTAAAAAACAATTTGGTGAGTGCTACCATGTATTCTGGTGTCCTGGTGTGGTGCTGTGGGTTAATGTGCCGGAATGCAAAGTCGGTTTGAACTGCAAGGTCGGTGGTTCAATCTCACCAGTTGCTCCTTGGAAATCCTCTACAGGGTGGCTATGGGTCAGAACCTACTCGATGACACTTAACAACACCACTACCATGTATTCTATTTATGCTTCTATATTACAGGATTTGCTAGAATTGAAAAAAATACCAAGGGTAAGTCAGAAACTATTGCTACTAAGGTTCTAGTTCGTGCAAAATGTGTTTATGCTGAACAATATGTGTTTATGCTGAACAAAATGTATTTAAACATATTTCTACGATCAATGGACAGCTGCAGACAAGTTCTCTTAGTAATACACTTGTCTTAATCTCGTTAGGGCATCTTCAAAAAATAAAAAGAATGAATCTAAAAGAAAGTGTTTTGTGAGGGTTAGCTAGCTCAAAAAGCTGATCTATCAGTCTTTTAAGCAAGACAATTTTAGAAAACAAATTGTTAACCAGAGGCGAGTCTTGGATTTACCCACGTGACCCAGAGAGCAAGGTCCAATCCAAACAGTGGCTTCTGAGATCTGCTGGACCGAGTAAATTCAAGTCGAAGGGGTCAACTCAGAAGATTATAGTAACCGTTTTGGGGGAGTCTGAAGAAGTCATCTTAAAAATAATAATAATTAACAACATTTTATTGTAAATTACATGAAGGTTTACAAAGCAGATCAGTTTCCCATTATTCAACAATTCATACACATTTTGTTTCATCTCATTGATTACAATCTCCACAATCTAACATGACAGCCCACTTCTTCTCTGGGTTCCCAGTTTCCATTCCTCCTTCTTTCCTAACCTTCTAAACTTTATCCTTGTGTAAATGCTGACCATTTGATCTCAAATAGCTGATTACTCTAAGCTGTATACACCTCATGAATGTCATTGTTGTTGTTCAGTCATTAAAAATCAGTTCCAACTCACAGCAATCCTGTATAGGGGTTCCGAGGATAGCTGGTGAGTTCAAACCACCAACCTTGAGGTCTAGTACTTATCCAACAGCACCACAAATTGAGCCATGGGTAGATTTCAGTTCCAGATCTGAAGGGTGCCTAAGTCTCACAGTGTCAGGGTTTTCACCAGCCTCTAGTCGACCAATAAGCCTAGTCTTTTTTATTTTGATTTTTGTTCTGTATTTGCCACCTACTTTTTTCAGGACTTTCTATTGATTTCAGAGCAGTTGGGACTGGTAGTCAGACATCATCCATTCCTGCTGGTCTCCTGATCGTGGAGATTGATGTTCATCTGGTCCGTTAGTTGTTAGTCCTTTGGGCTAATTGTTTTCAAATGTCTTTGATTTTCATCACTCTTCTTTTCTCCAGACAGGGAGAGACCATTTTAGGCTTTTAAAACCTCACTCAGCACTCACCAAAGTAGGATGGGGCTCATTGTCTTTGAGGACTATGTTATACCAATTGATCATGGTACTATGCTCCTGAGTCCCAAAAGAGTAATCCTGATAGCTTTTCTGAAAGAACATAAGCTGATTATGGGGGTTTATTATGAAGAAGTTTTAAAACTGAAAGTTACTTTGGTGAGAATGAAGGCCAGAAAGTTGCACTAAGCAATTTTTTCCATTACGACAACGTGCTAGCTAATAATTCTTTGTGGGTAACAAGGACTGCCCTAGGAGAATTTCATTGGGAAACCATATCCCATGTGCCCTACAGCCCTCATATTGCCCCTTCAGACTTTTTTTAGTTCCCCAAACTCAAAATACTAAAAAGGAGAATAATTTCTTCAAGGATGCCCAAACTGCAGTTTTGTCGTGGTATAAACTAAAAAGCGTAGAATTCTTCAGGCAAGCATTGGAGAGATGGGGAATATATGATATAGCTGTAATTTCATATTTAAGTTACTTTAACAGTTATAAACATTGAAATATGCCTTCTGTAATGTCTGGAAATTAGCACAAATATGAGCTTCTACAGGGAATAAATTTTTAACAGAGCAAGCCTGTTGAATTTTAAATATGTATAACCTCAACAATTTTTAATTTGTGATTTTGCTTTGGTCGAACTTGGTGAGTTTTTATCACCCATCAGTTATTTGTGAGGGTGTTTATTCTATAAGAATATTCTTTGTATGGGAAAATTGTAGCTAAACATTTCATTGTCCCCAGTCTGTAAAAGAAACACAATTCTATTGCTTTCTCTTGCTTTTAGTAATTAAATCATTACTTCTGCATAAAAAAAATATTAGCCTGAGGTGTAGTTAATCTTACAGTCTAGGAACAGAGAAACGTTGAACCATCAAGGGAGAAGAGCACGAACGGAATGTGGGACCCTATGCAGAGAAACAGCGACACCAGAGATGGAGGCAGAGATGGGGATACAGAGAGAGGGAGCAGCTGAAGACTCTAGACATTACATCATCACACAACTGACAAACCCCTGAGAGTCAGGACCTGCAAAGCTGACACATATTTTGAGGAAACACGAGTTAATCCTTGACAATTACACATCTTCTTTTGGACAGCTGTGCGCTGAGTCATCTTTGGTTCACTCAGTTAACTTCTGTGGGCCTCAGTTCCTTTTTGGGTACAATGGGCTGATGCCTATCTCACTGCATTGACTAGGATGCTACCTGTGAACATATTTGACAATAATTTTCTAGTTATAACTGACTATAGGTCAGCGATTCAAACCCACCAGCTGCTTCTTGGAAACCCTATGCTGTTGTTGTTAAGTGCCGAAGAGTTGGGTTCGGACCCATAGCTACCCTGTACAAGGTGTCCAAGGAGCAACTGGTGAGGTTGAACTGCAGGCCTCCTGGTTCAAGCAGACTTTGCAGTCCAACATATTAACCAACAGCACTACACCAGGACTCCTGGAAACCCTATACAGGATTGCAATGAGTCAGAACAGTCTCAACGACATTTAAAAACAGCAACAATTTGACTATGGAGTCCTGGTGGTACAAACAGTTAAGCACTCAACTGCCAACCAAAAGGTTGAGAGTTCTAACCAGCTGCCAGCAGCTCCTTGAGAGAAAGACTTAGCAGTCTGCTTCTACTGAGATCGCTGTCCAGAAAACCCTACGGGGCGGCTGCACCCTAGCACACAGGGTTGCTATGAGTCGAATGAACAAGATGGCACATAACAACAACAGCAATAAAATCTGACTAAGACCAGAGGCTAACAATTATCAATGACAGCCACTGTCAAAAGGGGTTACTGTCAACGGGAATAAAGAAATTCTCTCTCAGGTCATGTGAATACAGGGACAAGGGCCAGCCTGAGGGAGAGAGCACACGCTGCTCAGACTACGTCAGGAATGGGATTTAAGGAGCTCTGGTAGTGTAGTGGTTATGAATCGGGCTGCTAATCTCACGGTCAGCAGTTCGAAACTACCAGCTATTCTGCTCCCGTAAAGATTTACAGCCTCGGAAACCCTGCACAGGGTCTATGTACAATGTTGTGAGTTAGAACCAACTCGACAGCACTTAACAACAAGAAGTCAACTGAAGCACTTACAGAAGATTCTGGAAACCATGAGTGGAAGGAAAACAATGAGTGGTAAGAGCTCAGATTTCTCTCCTAGTAAGAGACGACACAGCAATAGAAAACAAGTGAATGTTGGATCGGTGAGAGGAATGCCCTGAGAGAGAGCAGGCACTGATACTGGGAAGTTGCAGAAAGAACCAAGAGCTGTTCTTCACACAATGTAAGGAAAAGACTTCGATGTGCAGATGAGACAACTTTGCTTGCTGAAAGCGAAGAGGACTTAAAATACTGATGAAGATCAAAGAGCACAGCCTTCAGTATGGATTGCATCTCAATGTAAAGAAAACAAAAATCCTCACCACTGGACCAATAAATTACATCATCGTGATAGGTGGAGAAAAGACTGAAGTTGTCAAAGACTTCATTTTGCTTAAATCCACTATCAACACTCACGGAAGCAACAGTCAAGAAATCAAACGACGTATTGCTCTAGACAAACCTGCTGCACAAGACCTCTTTAAAGTTTTCAAGAGCAAACATGTTCATCTGAAGACTAAGGTGCACCTGACTCAAGCTGTGGTATTTTCAATAACCTCATATGCATGTGAAAGCTAGACAACGAATAAGGAAAACCATACAAGAATTGATGCATTTGAGTTATGGTGTTGGAGAAGAATATTGAAAGTACTATGGACTGACAAAAGAACAAACAGATCTGTGTTGGAAGAAGTACAGCCAGAATGTTCCTTAGAAGCCAGGATGACCAGACTTTGCCTCTCATACTTCAGATATATAAGCGGGAGGAATCAGTCCCTGGAGAAGGACACCGTGCTTGGAAAAATGGAGGGTCGGCAAAACAGAAGAACACACTACAACAGACGGGTTGGCGTAAGGACCATTGTGAGAATGGCACACAACCAAGCAGGCTTTCGTTCTGGTGTGCATAGGCTGCTATGAGTTAGAACCAACTCGATGGCACCTGGCAACAACAACCATCCCCTAGACCTGACCCCACCCCATCTAGCCAAGCTCATTTCCCACTACCTTTTTTGGTTCCTCTATTAAGTAATTGTCACTAAGCTGACTAACTCATGGTGATCCCAACAGACCTGTGCTCCACAGAGTTCTCAATGGCTGATTTTTTTCTTCCCGGAAGTAGATTGACAGACCTTTTTTTTGTCCTTTTCAGAGGCACCTCTGGTTGGACACGAACCTCCAGCTTTTCAGCTAGCACCAGCTCATTGTGAAGAGCCTCACAATCTCTTCCACCCATAATCCAACCACCATCCCCAAACTCTATCAAAATGAACTATCCTGAGGCAGAGACGATGACGTGGAGAGATAGAGCTGCTGGGGACTCTCTATCTGGGAGGGAGAGGGTCTGTGTGTTGACGGCCAGGGGGCAGGCTTGCGGGGTGTACCCTTTGGCTGTTTGATGATGCATACAGGGAATTGTAATCATTGCAATTAAACAAAATACGGTAGGATGAATGTAAAGCTAGAATGTAAAGCTAATGTTCTCCCTTGTAAACTATCACATAATTCATAATAAAAGCTAAAAAAAAATGAACCATCCTTTCTCTGACTCTTCGAATACTTGCTTCATGCAGCCTTGAGTATACTCATTTTTGTTTTCATGGTTACGTCTTAATTTTTCTTATCCTTTTAGTGTAGAACCCTAAATCCACGTAGCATGTGGAGTCCTGGTGTGGTGCTGTACAATAAGCACTCAACCATTGACCGCAAAGTCGGCAATTCAAATCCACCAGCCACCCCTCGGAAATCCTAGACAGGGTCGATAAGCTACTTAACAACAATGGGTATGTAAGAGATTTTGAAGTCACACTCAGAGTCCTGAAATTTATTGTTGGTATCATATCAAGTAAAAAAAAAAAAAAAAAATCTAAAAGTATAGGATGACAGAAAATAACGCCAAAAAGGTGAAAACAGGAGTTCCGTTTGAACTGCAAGGTCAATGGTTCAAACTCATCAGCTGATCCTCGGAAACCTTATACAGGGAGGCTATGAGTCAGAACCAACTCGACGGCACGTAACAACAACAAAAACAGTGAAAACAATGCCATTACTGCTTAAGACAAGAGTCGAGTTCCTCATATTTCTAACATTTATCTTTTTGTTTTTCTCATAGAAAAATAGAATGCTTTGGAGTTCTTGAGACACAGAACGCTTGAGGGCCACATCACTTAAGATCCCTTAAGATAAGGGGACATATACTTTTTTAAAACAACAACAACTTCATTTCCTTGAAAAATGCTTTAACCCAAGAAGCAACATACAGAGTAGAGGAAAAGCACCAAAAATTCAATGCAATGAATATATTTCCAGGAATTCCAAGGAATAATTATACAAAAGCGATGAAAAGTATTTTAGAATTTGAAGATCGGGCCTGTGACCTTTTTGTCATGGAAAATACATGTCTGGAATGTAGATATGCAAACAGGAGAACAAATCAAACAGATAGGCAGAAGGTACTGAAAGTGAAGAAAGCTTGAAACTCTTAGTGGTAAAGATCAAATACCACAGCCCTCAGAGTATGGGTTGTAAAGAAAACAAACATCCTCACAACTGGACCAATAGACAATATCATGATCAACAGCGAGACAACTGAAATTGACAAGGATTTCACTTTACTTGGATTGTGGAATCAATGTTCACAGAAGTGGCAGTCAAGAAATTAAAGTACTATGTATTGTATTAAGTAAATCTGTTTAAAGTACTAAAGAGCAAGCTGTCACTTTGAGGACTAAGGTGCACCTGAACCATCATCCCATAGTATCTTCAATCAGCTAATATGAATTTGAAAGCTGGACAATGAATAAGAAAGACTGGAGAAGAAATGAGTTCATTTGAATTACGGTGTTGGAGGAGACTATTGAAAGTGCCATAGACCGCCAGAAGAACAAACAAATCTGTCTTGGAAGAATCACAGTCAGAATGTTCCTTAAAAGTGAGAATGGTGAGACTTTATCTCACATACTTTGATCATATTTTCAGGAGGGACCACTTCCTGAAGAAGGACATCATCTTGGTAAAGTAGAGGGTCACCAGAAAAGAGGAAGACCCCCAACAAGATGGAGCAATTGTGGCTGAAACAATGGACTTAAATGTCACAAATCTGAGGATGGCACAGGACAAGGCAGTGTTTTGTTCTGCAGTATGTAGGGTCACTAAGGAGCTCTGGTAGGCACTCTGGTAACGTAGTAGTTACAAGTTGGGCTGCTAACCTCAAGGTCAGCAGTTCAAAACTACCAGCCATTCCTTGGAGAAATATAGGGCTTTCTCTCCAGTAGCATAGTGGTTACGACTGGCTGCTAAGCGCAGAGTCAGCAGTTTGAAACTACCAGCTGGTCCACGGGAGAAAGATGAGGCTTTCTGCTCCTGTAAAGATTTACAGCTTTGAAAACCTGGTACAAGGTCGCTATGAGTTGGAACCACCTCCATGGCATACAACCACCACCACTATATAGGGTCACTGTGAATTGGAACCGACTCCACAGTTCCTAACCACAATATCCCCTTTGACCCAGCAACTCCGCATCTGGAAGTATACACAACAGAGATAATAGGATATATGCAAAATGATGCATGACAAAGTCCCTATAATAGCAAAAGTTTGGGAATAGCCTGGGTTTCTCAGTAGAGGATGGGTTGAATGGGAGTCTATACCTCTGAGAGGGTCGCTATGAGTCAGAAGTGACTCAACAGCACTTAACAACAACATCAAGAATATGTCTCTGAAAAAGAAAAAGGAAGTGATGGTCAAAATACACTAAGTAGAGACAGCACCCACAAGAGGGGGCTTTAAAAAGTTCATGGAGAAATGGAATTTTTTCACAAACCTTTTGAAGCCCCCTCTTATACCTACTTATAGTCACTGAGTCAACTTGGACTCAGAAGGGCCCCATTGGAAACAGACCTGCCTTATCTTTCTCCAGAGGAGTGGTTGGTAAGTTCAAACCGCGGATATTTCATTGGCAGCCCAGCGCTTAAGCACTGTGCCACCAGGGCTCTTTACTGCCCAGACAGTATTCCACAGTTAGCCTAGAATACAGAACACTGGTCACATTCACTGCCGGGCGTGGGAAAGAGAATTTTCCAAGTTTTTTTTTTTTTTTTACCCTTTTATACCTTTCCATTTTTGAATCCTGAGACTGTATTAGCTCTTCTTAAAAATGAAATTTTAAAGGAAAAAAGGAAACAGAAGGAATTTTAGAAACATTTCCCCCATTGGTAAAATAAGTAAGACCTGAGAACTTTCAAGTCTCTAACACTGTTTGGACTATTGTCCAATCGAGAAATGGCTAATACAATCTTCCTAATTGAATGTTTGTGTCATTTCACAACAGGGTAGAACTTTTTGAAATAAACTCCAGCTTAGCTATCAGAGAAAGCTAAAAGACCCAAGGCACAGCCAACACCCCTTCCGGGACCCTTAATTGACACAGCTCATGTTAAGAGGGAAAAATAGGGCAGCCCAGACTGCGTGCGCAAGTACAGGAAAATACTCTGATTTCTCAACTTAACCTAGAAAATGTGTGCAAGTATAGATCTTGTAAGGTTAGGAAATCTAGGTTCTGTAACAAGATGCCTGGGACTGAAACGCCAAATTCTGCACACGGGGAGGTCCTGTTTGTTATGGGAACACATTAACAAACATAGCAGTGCCGCCCACCCCCATTCAGTGAGGCTGAGAGCTGGTGACAGGACGCATCCCTCAGTAAAATGGGCCAGACACTCCTCTGTGTCCTTACCGGTGAGAGCACTTTTCAAAGGCCAAACCTGTTGATGGCAGGCTTTTAAGAAAACATTCCTGCGCATGCTCTCTGCAGATCGCTTAAAAATACGTCTATTTTCCAGACTCTGCACACCTGGGAGGGGAAGAGGGAGGGGGGCGCTGTACACAATTCACCTGTTTGCCGACAGTTTTCTCATCAGGGAGTAAAGACAGTAAACCCAACCCTCCAGGGAAAGGAAAAACAAGCTATTCAATGCCCGTCTCAGGTGGCTTATGAAGGCAGTGCAGCCCCGGAAAGTGTACCTAAAACGGCCCAGCTAATGCCTGCTGGGGATGCGAGACGGGATACAAGTTCAAGCGCGTTGGTTGGCTCGGGCATGCTTGGGCGAGCAGGTCAAGACCTGCAAGTTTGAGAAAGCAAAGGCTGAAGTTTGCCAGCACACTGGGCACACCTGTAGAGACAGGTGCGTGCAGCTTGGCCGACCACCTCCTGATCCAGGCTAAATACACCCACAGAGACAGGCGACTGTTTACAGGGCAGTGCGTCCGGACTAAAGGTGATGTGGGTCTGTCTTTCCCAGACAGATGGCCGGACTAACTGACACTCCTTTCTTCGTAGTGTCCAGCGTGCGTTCCCCACCCCAGCTCTTGGGCGCGTCCTCACCCCCGGGCGCCCCAAGGTCACCTGCCCTCCGGGCGTCCCCACCCAGCCGGGCTCTCACCAGAACAGCAGGTTGGCACCGACGAAAGCCAGCAGGCTGAGCAGCGGCCTCTCCCAGCTCAGCAACTGCTCGGCGCAGCGGCTCAGCCACAGCACCGGCTCCCCAAGCAGCCAGCTCGCCACGGCGCCCACCCGGCCCGCGGCCTCCTCCACCTGCCGCCCGGCGCCAGCGACCGCGCTCAGCTCCCGGACTTCCTCCTCCGGCTCCTGCGCCTCCTCGCTAGGAGCCCGAGCCGGGCATCCCTCCTCCGCGGGCTCCGGGGGTGCCAGGCTCGCCATCTTCAGTGGGAGGACACGCGGCACGTCTGGGTGTCTGCGGTCCGGGCGCGAGGCGCCAGCGGCTGGGTGCCTTGTGACGTCAACACGGACCTCGGCGGGGGCGCCGGCGGGGGAAGTGGGTGCGGCCAAGTTCGCGTGGGGGGTGGGGTGGGGGCGGGGCCTAGAGGCATCCCCGCTCGGTAGGGGCGCAGTGGCGTAGTCGGGGCACTTGGACACACTGACCTCGCCAAGGACCACGGGAAAGGAACCGCCCCCCCACCCGGAGTCGAGGCTGAGATATGGCAGGTATGGGACAGGCCTGGACGCCACTTGCAAGGGAGCCCACTGAGTAATTCCTGTTAACCGTGGCAGTTTCCTTTGCTAGCTGTAAGAGATCATCAAATTAAATGAATACTTTCTATTCCCACCACTCATCTGTCAGTTTGTCATAATGTGGTGGCTTGTGTGTTGCAGTGATTCTGGAAGCTACGCCAACTGTATTTTAAATACCAGTAGGGTCACCCACGACGTCCTGGTGTGGAGCTGTGAGCTAATGGCGTCAGACAGCAAAGTCGTTTGAACTGCAAGGTTGGTGGTTAAAGCTCACCAGCTGCTCCTTGGAAACCCTCTACAGGGTCGCTATGGGTTGGAATTGACTCAGTGGCACTTAGCAACAACAAGGGTCACCCACAGTTTTCAGAAGAACTTCAGACAAGACAGACAGACTAGGAAGAAAGAGAGATGCACTACTTCTGCTTATTTAATCACTGAAAACCTTATGAATAGCAGTGGAACACTATTGGCACCGGATTATTGAATGTTGAAACATGAAGTGGAGGGTCTGAGAAAAACAGGAAGACCCCCAGTGAGATGGATTGGCACAGTGGCACTATCAATGGGCTCAAACGTAGCAACGATTATGAGGTTGGTCCAGGAACGGGCAGTGTTTCATTCTGTTGTGCATAGGGTCGCTATAAGTCAGAACTGACGCGATGGCACGTAACAACAACAGCTTTCTATTTGAGTTCTCCCATTGGTCTAGGTAAGGAGCTCTGGTAGCGTAGTGGTTACGAATCGGGCTGCGAACCTTAAGGTCAGCGGTTCGAAACTACCAGCCGCTCCGCGGGAGAAAGATGAGGCTTTCTACTCCCGTAAGGATTTACACCCTCGGAAACCCTGTACAGGGTCGCTATGGGTCGGAACCGACTCGATGGCACTTAACAACAACAACAACAATTGGTCTAGGTAGGCTGTTACCTTGTTCTTCTCAGTTCAGAAAGAAAACAAAACAAAACAAAACCCTTTGTCAACGAGTGGATTCTAGAAATGCTCAGGGAACATTTGTTCCAGACAGCCGCTAAGAAGAGCCCGTAAGCCTCCGCCTGAAGGCACTGTAGTTCGGTGGGTCAATACACCTAGCTCCCCCAGGTGTACTGAAGAAACTGGAGACACACAAAAAATTACTCTGAGCACCTCAAGAACAAATTTTCATCAGTGAAGTCAGGACAGTGCAGTTGAAAATTTCAGGTAGTATCATAATGTGTTAAGTAAAAGATGAAGGATTTTGGCTTTTATTTTGGGGCTGATACGGTTATCTAAAAGATGAGTATCAGATGTTTACATGGGGCATGATTTCACTTGTTGCTCTAGGCACTGTTTTTCATAGATACGGCCTAGGAGCAGGTCTGAAATGGAAGCTGTGGTGCTGTTGGACACTAAGCTAAAAGAAAGCCAGGGCTAAGAGCAAAAGAAATTGGACACCTCCACTGTCTCAAGTCCTGTCCTGGCAGACACTCACTCTGTGTCCTTCTTCCCTGCCTGGTTCCCTCACAGGGTCGAGCCTGCACAAACCAAAGAAAGTGAGGTTTTTGAGATCCCGGGAATACCTTGAGGATATAAATGTTGGATTGAGAAGCAGATAAAAAACTATTGGGGGTCAATTAAGGAGAACCTACCCGTTCAACTGGAGCCCTGGTGTGGTACTGTGGGTTAATGCCACTGCTAAGTCAGTTTGAAATGCAAAGTTGGCAGTTCAAGCTCACCAGCCACTTCTTGGAAACCCTATACAAGGTTGCTATGCATTAGTAGCATTGTTGTTGTTGTTGTTGTTGTGAAGTGCCGTCAAGTCGGTTCCGACCCATTGCGACCCTGCACAGGGTTTCCAAGGCTGTAAATCTTTACGGGAGCAGATTGCCTCATCTTTCTCCCGCGGAACCGCTGGTAGTTTCGAACTGCTGACCTTAAGGTTCACAGCCCGATTCGTAACCACTACGCTACCAGAGCTCCTTAGCGCTTATGAATAGGGCTGCTAATCTCAGGGTCAGCAGTTCGAAACTACCAGCTGTTCCACAGGAGAAAGGTGAGACTTTCTGCTCCTGTAAAGATTTACAGCCTCGGAAACCCTCGGATCCAACTCCACGGCACACAACAACAATAGTTCTGGAGGAAGGTGGTGTATTCTCACCCGGAACCTGGGACTCCTGTGGCCGAAGCACACGGCCTCAAATCACAGTGTGGGGGGAGCTGCAGAATTGGGAACCCAGGGAGACGGGGGCCCTACCATCATCAAAAGGGAGGATAGGGATGCTACTGCTTTTCTCAGATCCATTTTTTGTTCTGTCTTTTGGATCTAGTGTTCTCTACAAAGGTGCTCTGGACATTGAAACCTCATTTTACATTATAAAAGTATCTAGTGTCTAGCTCGCCCACAGTTGTTATCAAGTGGATCCCCATTTGTAGTTACTCCATAGGATAAAGTAGGATTGCCCCTCAAGTGTTGCCAACACTGTGACTCTTTACAGGCACACAGCCTCCTCTGTCTCCGGAGGAGCAGCTGGTGGGTTTGAACTGCGCGCCTTAGGGTTTATAGCCCAATACTTAATCCTTGGTGTTTTGTCCGCAAAAGACACGCCTTTTGCCAATGTGAAGGAATGAACACTCCAAAATAGAGAAGCTAGCTTGATTTCTGCCAATGATAGCATTGACCACCAACGTTGTCTGTGAATATTTGTAGACAGTCCATTGTGTCTTTGGACTTTGCAACAACAGTCACAACTGTTGAAAGCTTCCTTGGATGAGCTGGCAATGGGAAATGCCTAGGGATTTGTACAGTAACTCTAGGAAAGGTAAGACTCGAACCCATGGCCGTCCCACCCATTTCAACTAACAGCAATCCTATGAAGGGTCTCGGATGCTGTAAATCTTTACAGAGCAAACAACTTCATCCTGCTCCTCGAGAGTGGCCGGACGGTTCGAATCAATGACCCAGTGATTGCCAGCCCATTGCTTAACCCACTGTCCCACGAGGGCTTCCTGAGGTGAGGACAAAGTTTAGATCATATCAACTAGAGTAGGTAAGCCCAGTTCCTTCAGAGTTACTCAGGTCTCTTGTGCAAGTAGGAGTGTGTGCTTTTATGTATTCCTATTATACCTCAGTAACAGTCCCCATACAGACAAGCACACACTCCCCCTGTATGTGGATTATACCTCAGTAACAGT
>NW_006408796.1:2595612-2624021 GCF_000296735.1 Chrysochloris asiatica | reverse complement strand
CAGACAAGCACACACCCTCCTGCATGTGGATTATACCTCAGTAACAGTACCCAGACAGAAAAGCACACACTTACACAGTGCACAGAAGGAAGGAGTTTTCCATGGTCTACCTCTCATGGAGCCCTAGTTAGACACTGAGCTGCTAAGCACCACGTCAGTGGTTCAAACCCAGCAGCCCCTGCCATGGACGGGTGGTCAGGCCGTCAACTGTCGTCGACGTTGGTAGTCCAGAGCACCCTGCGCAGGGTCTACTTGACAGCAGTGGTTTGTTTTTTTCTTTTTTGAATAAAATCTCTCTAAAAATTGTTCCCAGAATTCATTCAGCATTTCATTGAGCACCTACTACATGTCCACTGTACACATGTCTTCCACCCACAAGAAGCTCAGACCAACCATGAACCCACTCAAATGTGATCGGCGCGGTGATGGAAATGATGAAGACAGGCTGACAGAATCCTTACTTAGGTGAGCACCCAGAATTAGCCAGGGAGTGGAGTGGAGGAGTCAGGCTTCCGGAGGGTTTGGGAATAGAAACCTTCTCATAGCATGATTAAGACCAACCAGAAAGCTGGAGGTCTAGCCATATGCACCTCGGAACACAGGTCTGGTGACCAACCCCAGAAAAAGCAGTCTGCATAAACCCTAAGGAAGGTAGTATTCCTCTGATGCACAGGGGGTTGCCGTGTATTGAAATTGGCTCTGTGACAACTGGTTGGGGGCTAAACTGTTAGAAAGAGGAGGATTAAGGGGGATGGGGGAGCGGAGGCAATGATTTCTGATGGGAGAGCAACAGGGTTGCAGGTGGGGGTGCCCCTTCCAAAAGCACCGTTGGTGGAATGAGGTTAATGAACCACTAGTATCTGAGTTTGATTTTTAACTGGACGGCTGTCCGGAGGTTCTGACCTTTTGGACCTGCTTTTTCGGAGGATCTCTGCCACCCTGTTGAAGTGAGTCTGGGCGTCTAAAACAGCAGTGTGCAAACAACTCAAATGCTTTTCCACAAAAGAACCACTTCTCTTTCCCCAGGTGCCCATCCTCCTGCCTGGCCCTGGGGCGGCTGTTTGGGGAAGATTGTTGTTATGTGCCGTGGAGTCAGTTCCAACTCATTGCGACCCTGTACAGGGTTTCTGAGGCTGTAAATCTTTACAGGAGCAGAAAGCCTCATCTTTCTACCGAGGAACAGCTGGTAGTTTCCAACTGCTGACGTTGCAGTTCACAGGCCAATTCATAACCACTAGCTACCAGAGCTCCTTTGGGGAAGATAGTGATGCTTTATTGCCTAAGGGGGCCTTTGTTTAGTACTTGATACAGCTTCTTAGATGGTTCTAGGCATGTTTGTGCCACATCTGCCCCAGGACAAAGGGAGCTAAGCATCCCCGTCACACAAACCAGTGCTGAGAAGTGCTCCCAGAACCATGATTCTTTTCATCCCCCCCCCACCCCCCCAATGCTGCTAGGACCTGTGAAAAGAATAAAAGCTGCTGACAACCGGTTTGCAATGTGTATTTGCAACATTCATTATCTCAACTCCCCTGCCACCACGCCTCCCAGGACTGTTGTTGCATATAAAAGGGCTGGACTAATTGTTGTCATCTGTCTTTTGCATCTCTGACCTTTAATAATTGCTGGCAAACAAACTGTGTAGTAGGAGTAGATGGCTGGCTTTGACACCTTAACTGGTGCTTTTTCTTTGTCTAATTATCTTTGTGATGCTTAAGTAATTTATTCAGTGCTAAGATTACATAAAAGGAATGCTTGCTGGGGTTACAAGGAACCTCCTCTCCTTGTTCCAAGAACAAACAATGTTTCAAACTCCTGAGAATGATTTTACCCTTTAAGATTCTTTTCTGAATTCTGTACCACTGAATATTGGGAACTGAGTATTTAAACACTAGTGAGCTAACCTATTTGACAGTATATAGATCCAAGGAAAAATCCTATGAGGCCCTTACAGTTTTCACCAGGCTATAGAAGAAGTACAGACAGTATGTTTCTTAGAAGCGAGGATGGCCAGACTTCATCTCACATACTCCTGACATGTTGTTAGGAGGGATCAGTCCCTGGAGAAGGGCATCATGCTCAGTGAAGTGGAGAATCAGTGAAAAAGAGGAAGACTCCTAACAAGATGGATTGACACAGAGGCGGCAATACTGGGCTCAAACCTAACAATTGTGAGGGCAGTGCAGTGCAGGGCAGTGCGGGACCGGTCAGGATTTGTTTCTGTTGTACATAGGTCGCTATGAGTCGGCATGGACTCAATGGCACTTACCTACAATACCACAATATCAATACATCTAAAGGTTGCTGGCTTGAACCCATCCAACTGCACCACGGAAGACAGGTCTGGCAATCAGCATCTGTAAAGATGACAGCCAAGAAAGGCTTATAGACTAGTCCTACTCTATAACACATGGATGGGGTAGACATGAGTCAGAATCAACTCTTTTCAACAGGTTTGGGTTTCTGTTCATCTGAGGAAAGCCAGGAAACTGAAAATGTGTTCAAGATTCAAAACAACAAAGACAGAGAAACATAAAAAGAGAGAAAAAACAACAGGGTTCCAGAAAAGAAAGAGGTTTCGAGAAGTTTCTAAGAGACACCGCTCACCTTTCTCTTCCAAAATACACCAAAAGCTTGTCAGAGGAGAGAAAATTAATGACTGATGGATTCCCAGAACATGAGGTCACATAGGCAACCTGGAGGTAAGCCCTGGAATGGGGAAAATGCCCGGTACTTTTGCCTTTCCCTTACGCTGCCTCATGGTAGAATCCACAGCCAGTCTGTAACTCCTGGGATGGAAGAGCTATGAATAGATACTTGTGTTGTTGTTCAGCCCTGCAGATACACGTTTTGCACAATGTTATGAAAGCAGTTTTCCTAGGGTACAGGGTCGCTTTGAATCGGAACCGACTCCATGGCACATAACAACAACAACAACTGTATGCTGTACTCCTTTTTTCTCGTTTTCCTTAATGTCCTTCTCACCAAACCTAAATAATTCATCCTAAGCACAGAAAAATAAGAAAATCATGCAACAGCACACGACCAGTTACTGTCAAGTTAGACTCACGGCGCCCCCTTGTGTGTCAGAGTGGAACTCCTTAGAGTTTTCAGTGCCTGGTTTGGGGGAGTAAATCATTAAAGTCTTTCTTCCTTCTGGGTGGACGTGAACCTCCAACCAGCAGACAGGGTCGTAGACTGTGTGCACCACCCAGGGACTCCCATACCAACACAAGGAAGGACATACAAAGACAGATCATATCCTTTAGGTTTCAGGTTCAAGGTCTGACTCCCGGAAGAAATTTACTACTCTTGGTTTTGGGTAAATGACTGTCATGCTTACAAGCATTGGAATATGCAAACAAGCACTTGTGTTTGGCAGGCATTCTGTAAAGGAACTGCTTAACAGAAATGAACCCCCTGGCACCAGGAAGGTGACAAACCACACATCATTGGGGCGGTCTGTTTTCAGTTTTTACCGTAAATTGGAATTAACTTGAAGGCAACTGGTTTAATCATTCCTAATGCCCAAAAGGAGTTCCTGGTAGAACAGAAGGTTAAGCAGTCGACTTCTAACTGGAAGTAGGGAAAAAGGTCCTGCCATATGCTCCCAAAAGACCACGGCCTTGAAAACCCTACGAAGCTGTCTTACTCAGACACACGTGGGGTTGCAATGAATCAGAATCAACTCAGTGGCAACTAGTTCATCAAACGGTTAATGAAAAAGAAGAGAGGTCATCAGGGGACACCGAGCTTCTGTTAAGGGTGACAGAAAGATTCTAGAATTGTTGTTGTTGTTAGGTGCCATCGAGTCGGTACCGACTCATAGCAACTCTATGTACAGCAAATAGTGATGGTTTAAGCATGAAAAACACAATGTCACTGAACTAGACATGTGAAGACTGTTGAAATGATGAATGTTTTGGCTCGTGTGTATTTACCAATGGTCTCAAACATCAACAACTGTGAGGAGGTGCACAGGGTCACTATGAGTTGGAATCCACTCAAAAGCACCAAACAACAACAACATATACTGACCACAATTTTTAAAACCAGATCAAAGAAAGACTCCCCACTAAATAGTTTTCATCTTGTCTAGACAGGTCTGGTGAAAAGAGATGGGGATAAGATTCTTATGATTCAATAGTGAGTAATTGTTATCATGACTGATTGCGACTGTCACAACTATAAAGGTAGAAGTTTTGTAACAAAAATGGGGAGTAGTTAATCTTACAGTCCAGAAACAGAAGACCCTAGGACCATCAAGGGAGAAGTGCATGAGTGGAATGTGGGACCCTACCCAGAGAAGTAGCAATCCCATCAGAGATGGAGGCAGAGATGGGGCCATGGAGAGAGGGAGCAGCTGAGGATTCTGGACTCATGGAAAGAGAGGAACTGCGTTCTGGCAACCAAGAGGCAGGCTTGCAGAATATGCCCTTTGGTTGTTTAAATGATTATATATTCCTGAGTGTTTTTGTGTATATCCCCCTGCCCAAAAAAACAAACAAACAAATAAACAGAGGGAATGGACACAAATACTGTTGAATGCTGATGCACGGAGGGGATTGTAATCATTGCAATGAAACCATGGTGTAAAGCCGATGTCTCCTATGTAAACTATCACTCAGTTCACAATAAAAACAAAAAAAAAAGACCAAAGAACTAAGGTAACACGACAATATGAACACATAACAAAAAGACAGTTGTCTTTCCATGTACCCACATTTACAGCAGACTTCAGAGATACTGCAGGTTCGGTTCCAGGTCACCGCAATAACGCACATGTTGCAATAAAGCCACTCACTTCAAGTTTCTGGTTTCCCATTGCATAAAAGAATTACATTTACACTATACTGTTGTTATTGAAGAATGTAGAAGAGTTGATGCATTTCAGTTATGATGCTGGAGGAGCATAATAAAAGCACCATGAACTGCCGGAACAAACCAATCTGTGTTGGAAGAAGTACAGCCAGAATGTTCCTTAGAAGCCAGGATGGCCAGACTTTGTCTCTCATACTTCAGGCATATTATCAGGAGGGACCAGTCCCGGGAGATGGACATCATGCTAGGTAAAGTGGAGAGTCAGTGAAAAAGAGGAAAACCCCCAGCAAGATGGATGGACACAGTGACAGCATCAATGGGCTCAAGTGTAATGATTGTGAAGTTGGCGCAGGACGGGGCAGTGTTTCTTTCTGCTGTGCATAAGGTCGCTATGTGTCGGTACCAACTCGATGGAACCTAACAACAACAACAACAAGTTGTTATTAAGTGTTCAATAATAGTTTGAGATATTGTGAGAATGATCAAAATGTGAAGCAGAGACACAAAGTCAACATATGCTGTTGGGAACACTGCATCGATAAGATTTGCTCGATGCAGGGTTGCCTCAAGACTTCCATGTGTGAACAATGCAGTGTCTTCGAAGCGCAGGCTGGATAACCAGCAAAGATACCTGAAGCCCATGAATTTCCCACCCCTGCCCCCCCAGGAGGGTTGTTGTTGTTGTTGTTAAGTGCCATCGAGTCGGGTCCGACCCATAGCGACCCTGTACAGGGTTTCCGAGGGTGTAAATCTTTACGGGAGTAGAAAGCCTCATCTTTCTCCCGCGGAGCGACTGGTAGTTTCGAACCGCTGACCTTAAGGTTCGCAGCCTGATTCGTAACCACTACGCTAGGGTACATGGACCTAAATCAGCAGCTGGTCCTGTCTAGTCCTGGGTGCAGCCTGCGCGTTTTGATGGCCCTTGTTCTGCCTCATTGTGTGTTTCCATCACTCATTCGTTATCCCTCACTGTGCATAGCCATCCACTGAGCATTCATGAGCTTCTATGAAAACAGACCAGACTCTACTTCCCTTAGGACACGGAAGGTGAGCAATGGTCCTGGTGAAGGCAGCCATGTGGAAGAAAGGGGACAGAATGTGGGCCCAGCCCTGGGCCTAGGAGAAGCCAGGAGCATTCTGAGCTAGGGGTCAGGGTTGAGGAGCTGGGGAGATGAGCAGCAAGCCCCTTGGAAGGCACTTTGTCACCTCCATGCGGTGCACTTTGTCCTAATGGCAGTGGCAGCTGCTCCAGGACTTTGCAGAGTAAAGTGAGTGAAGGCCTGGGTCATGTTGTAGAAAGAGGAGGAGTTAAAGACAGCCAGGCACATGAGAGGCACGTTGGGGGATATCCTGTGTCATTCACTAAGATGGGAGAGGAGGAGGAGATGCTTTGGGGTGATGTGTCCCCCTCATCTGGAACATCTTCAGAGATGCCCCTTAGGTGTTGGGATACAGGTCCCTGCATCCCGGAGAGCAGCAGAGGTCCTGGGCAGACCTCAGATCCAGGCAGAGTTCAGAGGTACCAGCGAGATCATGCATGAACTTCCAGGTCAGCAGAGACTAGAGCGAGGGGAGCTGGGAGAATCAGTCCCACAAGCTGAGCCCCCGTGTGGGGGAGTGGAGAGTCCCTGAAGGTTGCCAGTGTCTCTGTGGTTTGTTTGCTTAGGAAGTGACTGTCAGAGCCCCGGACTCCTGAGGCCTCATCAGCTCTCGCCTGACTTTTGTCATCACAGCTAAACTGTGGCCCGGCTGTCAGGCCCTACTGTCTCCAGGCTCCCAGCTCCCTAGCTCAAGTTAAAGGTAAGGAGTAGCTGTGAATGCTGCAGCCCACAGCTAGCCCCAAACACCAAGCCCCTTGCTGTTAAGTGGGTTCTGACTCCGTGTATTACAGTGTAGGGTTTTCTAAGGAGCACTGGCAGTGCAGTGGGTAAAATGCTTTGGCTACCAGCCAAAAGGTCGAATTTAAACTCACCAGCCACTTCAGGAGAGAGAGATGTAGCGCTTTGCCTCTCTAAAGATTTACAGCTTTGGAAACCCCATGGGGTACTTCTATTCTGGCCTGTCAGGTTGCTGTGAGTGGATTTGATTCAACAGAAGTGGGTTTTTATTTTTAGCATTGTTTTGGTTGAGGTTCTGTAGAATTTTATTTGGAGTCATTGTGTGGCACTATAGGATAAGCACTGGACTGACTGCAAGGTCTGTTTGAACTGTCAGTTGGTGATTCAAACTCACCAATTGCCCCTCAAAAGCCATACGCAAGGTTTCTATGAGTCGGAACCGACTTGACGGCACTTCACAACAACATCAGAGTTTTATTTATTTATTTATTTATTTTCACAAAATAGAAGTATAAAATTTATTTTAAACCACCCACAAAGCTCTGTGTAATCAGGAATGATGCTGTTATAATCTTTTTAAATTTATGATAAAGATTTAAAATACATTTTCTACGACAGTATTTATTCAGCCTTACTCAGTTCAAAAAATTTTTTTAAAAATAAATTTTATGTGTTTCAGCTTTTGACAATTTTTTTATATTTCTCAGTGGTACTGAACTGAAATCTGCTTTGATGTGATGACCTAAATGTGATTTCTCGTTTTGTGTTCACTTCTCTCCTTCGATGCCTGTCTTACTTTCTTCATTTCTAGTGATGTTTTCAAGGGAACATAGGTTCCGCTCCAATCTTTGTTCTTCTCCTTGACCACCTCTGCTGCATCCTATGGACTCTTCTAACTCCTTGTTGTTGTTCAGTGCTTTCACTTGGCTCTGGTTCATAGTGACCCTGTATAGGGTTTCCGAGGAATGGCTGATGAGTTTGAACTGGTGACCTTGCAGTTCAAACCGACCTTGTGGCCCAGAGTTCATCCTACAATGCCACACTAGGACTCTGACTTTGTTGTTGTTGTTAAGTGTCGTCGAGTCGATTTCGACCCATAGCGGCCCTGTATAAGGTTTCCAAGGAGCAGCTGGTGAGCTTGAAACACCGACCTTGTAGTTCAAATGACTTTGCAGTCTGATGCATTAGCCCACAGCGCCACACCAGGACTCCTACGAGACTGAAAACAGAATAGGGAACCAGAGATACCGATGTATAATGGAGTCAACTACAAAGCAAAAAGAGGGAATAGTGTAGATACAGAACTTCCAAATGGCAAGGAAATCAGGTAGATTTCAAGATAAAACAGTCATTTTAAGCAGGGGGAAAAATGAATAAATTACAAGGTAACCTCAAGGAAAGAGAAGCCACATGCACATCAAAATAAAATAAGGATAAAATCAGAAAGATGTAGTAAATATTAACACAACAGCAATGAAAACAACAAGAAAACCCATAAACAAAATTAACTCAGTATACAAAATTATATGGAACAAAGAACTATATGAAACACACACAAACCACACATAAAAGTGACAATAATCAATTCATATCTATGGGATAATTACACTGAACGTAAATGGATTAAATGTACCAGTCAAGAGACATACAGCAGAATGGATATGAAAATAGGATCCTTCAATATGCTGTCTACAAGAGACTTCAAAAAGATGGAGACAGAGCACATAATTTGTAAAATGCAAAGCTGATGATCTTGTCTGTTAACTTTCACTGAATTCACAATAAAAAGTTTTTTTAAAAAAAGATGAAGACAGCTTAAATGCCCATCAACAGAAGAATGGTTAAACAAACTTTGGTACCTACACACAATGGAATACCGCAAAAAGTTGAAGAATAATGATGAATCTGTGAAACACCTCACAACATGGATGAACCTGGAGGACATTATGCTGAGTGAAATTAGTCAATCGCAGAAGGACCTTGTATGAGACCAATGTTGTAACGAGTTAAAGGGTGGGGGAAGGTTTTCTTGATTCAATCGGTAATGATTCCAAGGGAAGGGGAGGTCGGTTGGGATGGGAAAATTATTCATGGGCTAGAGGGTAGACCCATGTTAACATGGCTGACAGGGCAGGCAATATACAGCTAGAGGGAGGTTAGCAGAGAAGACAGCGGGAAACACAGAGGAATACAATAGTTAAAGTGAACAGAGCTAATACTGTCAGCTGCTGGCACATGGATGGGGATTGCAACCAGGTAATGAAGCAAAGTATATGATTTGTTGAATGTGAAACTGATGATCAGCTCTGTAAACCTTCACTCAATTCACAATCAAAAGTTTAAAAAAAAATTCATTGCTATTGAATCATTTCTGACTCGTGGCAACACCGTGTGTTACAGAACAGAATGACTCCATAGCTTCAGACGCTCCTCGGAAACCCTATACAGGGTCACTATGGGTTGCAACTGATTCGACGGCACTTAACAACCGTGTCTACAGAAGCAGCCATGGTAGTGCAGTGGGTAAGCACTTAGCTGCTATCCAAAAAGCCACTCCAAGGTTGAACGATGTGGCAATCTTCTTCCATAAATACGATAGCCTTGGAAAGCTTGCTGGGCACTCCTACTCTGTTTAACAGGGTCCATCTGAGGGGGAATTGACTCTGCAGCAATTGTAAATCTCTACAGAAGTAGATGGCTAGACTTTCTACCATGGTGCTGCTGGGTGGGTTCAAACCACCAACCTTTGTTATGTGCAATGGAGTCGGTTCCGACTCACAGCGACCCTGCACAGGGTTTCCGAGGCTTTAAATCTTTACGGGAGCAGAAAGCCTCATCTTTCTCCTGCGGAACAAATGGTAGTTTCGAACTGTTGACCCTCAGATTAGCAGCCCGATTCGTAACCACTACACTATCAGAGCTCCTTTTGAATTAGTAGCTGAGAGCAAATTGTTTGTACCAACCTTTCAACATATAACTCCATCCCAGTTCTTACAAAGGTCCCCGACTGTTAAGAACTTCAAACCTGAATCCTCACAAGTCACCTTCTAAAGCCATTGGTCATCTAGCCAGTTTCTGCCTAAAATCATCCTATTCACTGCTCCCTAATCTGAACAGTTGGCTAGAGTCAGGTCAGCACTTCCCTGAGTCCACTGTCCAAGCAAACTACCCTCTATACCTTTGCTTCTGCTGTAAAAGCTTCTTTCAGCTTCTCAGCCTCCTCCAACCTTAGCGCTCCTTGGAGCAGCTCAGCTCTCTCCAATTCCACAAAGCCTCAGCAACAAGAAACAGCACGGGTTTCTTAGTCATCAACATCTGAATTTGATCCCAAATCCATGACTAACTACTGTATTTCATCAACTATAAACCAAATGACAAACCCAGCCCTTTGTCACTGAGGCTTACTCATGGAAACCACATGTGTTACAGAGCAGATGGATTCCATAGGGTGTTCTTGGCTAGATCAATAAATAACATCATGATAAATATGGAAAAGATTGAAGTTGTCGAAGACTTCATTTTACTTGGATCCACTATCAACACTCAAGAAACAGCAGTCAAGAAATCGTTACGCAAATGTGTTGTGCAAGACCTCTTTAAAGTGTTGAAGAGCAAAGATGTCAGTTACTAAGTGCATCTCACCCAAATTATGATATTTTCAGTAACCTCATATGCATGCGTAAGTTGGACAATAAATAAAGAAAACCATAAAATAATTGATGCATTTTAGTTATGAAGGAGAATATTAAAAGTACCATACTGTTGTTGTTAGTTACCATCGAGTCAGTTCCAACTCATAGTGACCCTATGCACAACAGAATGAAACACTGCCTGGTCCTGGGCCAACCTCACAGTCACTGCTACACCCGAGCCCGTTGCTACCACCATTGTGCCAATTCATCTTACTGGGTGTCTTTCTTTTTATCTCTGGCCCTCCACTTTACCAATCATGATATCCTTATCCAGTGACTGGTCCCTCCTGATAATATGTCCGAAGTACAAAAGATGAAGTCTGGCCATCCTGGCTTCAAAGGAATACTCTGGCTGCACTTCTTCCAACACAGATCTGTTTGTTCTTTTGGCAGCCCATGGCACTTTCAGTATTCTCTTCCAACACCATAACTCAAATGCATCAATTCTTCTATGATCTTCCTTATTCATTGTCCAGCTTTCGCATCCATATGAGGCTACTGAAAATACTCTGGCTTGGGTAAGGAGCAGATTAATACTCAAACTGACGTCTTTGCTCTTTAACACTTTAAAATGGTCTTGTGCAGCAGATTTGCCTAATGCAATACCTCATTTGATTTCTTGACTGCTACTGTCATCAGTGTTGATGGTTGATTTGAGCAAATGAAGTCTTTGACAACGTCAATCTTTTCTCTATTTATTAGGATGTTGTTTATTGGTCCAGTGGTGAGGGTTTTTGTTTTCTTTACAATGAGATGCAATCCATACCAAAAGCTGTGGTCTTTGATCTTCATCAGTAAATATTTTAAGTTCTCTTTGCTTTCAGTAAGCAAGGTTGTATCATCTGCATATCTCAGGCTGTTAATGAGTCTTCCTCCAATCCTGATGCCACGTTTTTCTTCACAGAACCCAGCTTCTCGGGTTTTGTTCAGCATACAGGTTGAGTACATATGGTGAAAGAATACAACCCTAGCACATACCTTTCCTGATTTTAAACCATTCAGTGTTCCCTAGTTCTGTTGTAACAACTGCCTCTTGGTCTATGTACAAGTTCCTTATGAGCACAATTAAGTGTTCCGGAATACTCATACTTTGCAATGTTGTCCATAGTTTGTCATGAACCACACAATCAAAAGCTTTGCATAGTCAATAAAGCACAAGTAAACATCTTTCTGGTATTCTCTGTTTTCAGCCAAGATCCATTGTGCATCAGCAATGTACATTTTTTTTTTTTTAATCCGGCTTGAACTTCTGAAAGTTCTCTGTCAATGTATGCTTGCAGCCGTTTCTGTATTACCTTTAGTAAAACTTTACTGGGATATCAAAGATAATGTCTGATGATTTTAGCAATCCATTGGGTCACCTCTCTTTGGAATGGGCACAAATACACATCTCTTTCAGTCAGTTGGCTAGGTGGGTGTCTTCTATTTCTTGACATAGATGAGTGAGTGCCTCCAGTGCTGCATCAGTTTGTTGAAAGATTTGTTTTCCATCAATTCCTGTCTTTGTTCTTCACCAATAATTTCAATACACCATGGATATCTTCCTTCAACATCACTGGCTCTTGATCATATGCTACTTTTTTTTTTTTGTATTTCAGGATCAACGTTTGTATTAGTAGAAGTATTTTTTTTTTAATTTTATAATGCCTTTTCCACAGGGAAATTCAAAGCAGGCTACTGAACGTCATGACCACACAGACAGCAATCCTTCCATCACCCCTAAGAAGGAGGTGTTAAGAGAGAAAGAATTAGAGAGAGATCCCCATCACCTTTTCGTAGAAAAGCTCAATCCTTAATAATTAATGAATGAAAAAACATCTTGATTTTTTTCATTCAACTGGGAGCAATTGGCATCTATTTTCTCAGCTTCCTTTAAATTAAAACAGTAGCTAGTTAGCCAATATATTTGGGTTGATAGTTTAAATAAGTTCCTTCTTGTACCCAAGCAATAACAGTCAGTGGGATCTGAACAGTCTACTCTCTGTTACCACTTGATTGTGGAAAACTCACATGTTGTGCTTGGTTACAGAGGATTTCATGTATGTTCACATTTACTGAAAATATGCCTTTCCCTGTCACTTAAAAGGCCTGAAAAGTGGGAGAACATCAGGCTATGTATGTTTAGCTTGATTTCCTTTTCTGCCTCAATGGTGTCTTATATGAGGAACTTCAAAAAGTTCATGGAAGAATTCCATTATGATTTTTTCTAAGTTTTTATTGTGAATTGATGGGAGAACATCGATTTTACACTGAATCGTTTCATTGCAATGATTACAATCCCCTCCGCACATCTTCATTCAACAGTATTGGCTTCTATTCCCTTTGGGGTTTTTTGGTGTTTTGTTTTGTTTTGTTTTGTTTTTTTTCTGGTACAACCCTGTGTACAGTCCCTCTGGGCCTTAATTGTACTTTATCTCAAGTCATTCCCGTAACTGTCTTGGTAGTTAAGTGGTATTTCTGTTTTAAAGACTAAGAAAATCCAAAACTCCAGGAGTGTGTCTTATATTAAATCACAAAGTTACAATATTTCATTGCATTTAATACGACATAGATGTTAGGATAAATTCCATTTCTAAATATGTTAAAATGAGAAGAAAAAAATGTCCTAGAATTCAGGTCCCTGTGTGGCACAGATGGTTTGTGCTCTACTGTTAAAGAGTGGCCATTTGATTTCAGTCAGCGGTACTACGTAAGAAAGGGCTGGCGATCAGCTTCCATAAACATTGTAGTTGTCAGGTGTAGTCAATTCAGTTCTGACTCATGGAAACCTGATGCACAGCCGAACGAAACACTGCCTGGTCCTGTGCCATCCTCACAATTGTTGTCCTTGAACCCATTGCCGCTGCCACTGTGTCATACCGTCCCATTGGGGATCTTCCTCTTTTTTGCTGACCCTTTCCCAGTGACTGGTTCCTCCTGATAAATATTGTCCAAAGTATGAGAAACGAAGTCTCTCCATCCTGGCTTCTTCGGAGCATTCTGGCTGTACATCTTCCAACACAGATTTGTTTGTTCTTGTGGTGGTCCATGGTAGTTTTCCACCACTCGTCTGTCAGTTTGTCATACTGTTGTGGCTTATGTGTTGCTGTGATTCTGGAAGCTATGCCACCGGTATTTTAAATACCAACAGGGTCAGCCATGGTGGACAGGTTTCAGATGAAGACATTCTAGAAGGAGAGACGTACTACTTGCAAATATTTAGTCACTGAAAACCTTATGAACAGCAGTGGAAGACTGTCAGTAGGAGATTACTGAATGTTGAACATGATGAAGAACACCAGAATACTGTCAGATGCAGTGCCGGAAATGAACCCCTCAGGTTGAAAGGCACTCAAAATGCAACTGGGGAAGAGCTGCCTCCTCAAAGTAGAGTTGACCGTGATGACGCAAATGGAATAAAGCCCATGGGAGTAAAACCTGTGGGACCTTCATTTACTGATGGGGCACAACTCTAAATGAAGAGAAATAGCTGTAAAAATCATCAGAAAATGGAATATATGATATGAATCTAGGAAAACTGGTAATTGTCAAAAATGAAATGGAATGCATAAACATCGATATCTTGGTCATTAGTGAGCTGAAATGGACTGGTACTGGTGCTTTTGAATCTAACAATCGCATAGTCTACAATGACGGGAATGGCGAATTGAAGAAGAATGATGTTGCATTCATCATCAAAAAAAACATCCAGATCAGTGATGAAGTACAACACTGTCTGTGATAGACTGATATCCATATGCCTACAAGTTAATACCACTATTATTCATATTTACGTACCAAACACTAAACCCAGTGATGATAAAATTGAAGAATTCTACCAACTTCTTCAGTATGAAATTGACCAAACATGCAATCAAGATGTCTTGATAATTACTGGCAATTGGAATACAAAGGCTGGAAACAAAGAGTAAGAATCAGTGGTTGGAAAATATGGCCTTGATTTTTGATAAAGAAAACCAGTGAAAATTGCTTCAATTTAATGACCTTGAGCTATACTTATGGAGGTAGTAGCTCAAAATACCAACTGAAAGGGAAGGAGCCTTCACATCAGGTATCAATCTTATCCTCCCTGTGGACGGGCAACTTAGACATTGGTCCCTAAAATGGGGGGAGGGGGGGGCGTGACTATAAAGGCACAAAATGACTGACTTACAAGGTTCAAGAGGGAATTTAGTTTCAGAGTGTGCGGGGGAAGAGAGAATCCCCACTGAATAGTTTCACCTTGTCTAAATGGGTCTGGATGAGGATAAGATTCTTATGGTAAAATAGTGATTAATTGTTGTCACGACTAATTGCGACTGTCACAACTGTAAAGGTAGAAGTTTTCTAACAAAAAGTGGGGAGTAGTTAATCTTACAATCCAGAAACAGAGGACCCTAGGACCATCAAGGAAGAAGAGCACGAGTGGAATGTAGGACCCTACCCAGAGAAGCAGCGACACCAGAGATGGAGGCAGAGATGGGGACATGGAGAGAGGGAGCAGCTGAGGACTATGAATTCATGGGAAGAGGAAGGCTTTGTGCTGGCAGCCAGGAGGCAGGCTTGCAGAAGGTGCCCTTTGGTTGTTTAAATGATTATATATTCCTAAGTGTTTCTGTGTACATCAAACAAATACACACACACAAACAGAGGGAATGGAAGCAAATATTGTTGAATGATGATGCATGGAGATTGTAATCATCGCAAAGAAATGAAATACAGTAGGATGAGTGCAAAACCCATGTTCTCCCATGTAAACTATCACTCTGTTCACAATAAAAGTTTTTTTTTAATTAATTAAAAAAAAAGACCCAGAGAGAGAAGATCTTCATAGAAGTTAGATTCCTGACAAGCCCACTTTGTAACTATTACCCAGAATTCTTTGGAAGGACCAATGTTGTTTTATTAGGCACTGTTGAGTCAGTTCCAATTCATGGTGACCCCATATACAACAGAATAAAACACTGCCCAGTCCTGTGCCGTCCTCACAATCAACATTATTGGGTCAACCCATCACATGCAGGGTTGTCTTCTTTTTTGCTGACCCTCTGCTTTACCAAGTATGATGTCCTTCTCCAGGGACAGGTCCCTCCTGATAACATGACCCAAGTGAGCGAGATGAGATGAAGTCTCACCACGCTTGTGTCTAAGGAGTGTTCTGACTGTACTTCATTCAATACAGATTGGTGGATCCTTCTGGCAGTGCCTCATAGACGCAGTATCCGTCAACATCATCATTCAAAATCTTCCTTATTCATTGTCTAGCTTTTGTATGCATATGAGACGGTGGAAAATATCATGACTTGGATCAGGTGCACCTTAGTCCTCAAAGTGACATGGTTGGTCTTGAACACTTTAAAGCGGGCTTTTGCAGCAAATTTGCCCAATGTAATGTGTTCCATTTCTTGATGGATATATCCATGGGAATTGATTGTGAATCGAATTTATTATTCATATGCAAGTTATATTATTATAGTTAAACATATTGTGATGTCAGTATGTTGTTGTTAAGTGCCATCAAGTCGATTTCCACTGAGAGCAACTCTGTATACGGATTCTGAGGAGTGGCTGGTGCGTTTGAACTTCCGACCCTGCAGTTCAAACTGACCTTGCGGTCCTGTGTGACCTATATTCACATAAACTCCTGGTGTGGCGCTGTGGGATCAGCACTGGACTGCAAACCACAAGGTCGGCCGTTCAAATCCACCAGCTACTCTGTGGAAACCCTATACAGGGTCACTGAGTCAGAAAACAGCATATGACATGGAGGGGATCACAGTATCTCTGTAGGATAAGCACTGGACTGCAAGCCACAAAATCAGCATTTTAAACCCACCAGCCACTCTGTGGGAGAAAGATGAGGCTTTCTGCTCCCAAAAAGATTTACAGATTCAGAAACCCTCTCTCTACAGGGTCGGAAGGAGTTGGAACCGACACAACGACACTTAACACCACCAACACCATTGTTATTGTTAGGTGTTGTTGAGTCGGTTCTGACTCCTAGCATCCCTGTGCAGAACAGAACAAAACACTGTCTGGTCCTGCCCCCACTTCCCAACCATTGTGCCATACCACATGGAAAACTTGCTGCAACAGATACCAAGGGCTGTATACTGACAGAGCTTCAGAAAAATTCTCTGCAGTATGCAGACTCAGCAAGAGAAACCCACGTCGCTCGCAGGATTGATTCACTACAACCCTCCACAGAGAGCTCCGTTCTGAGGAAACCACTGCAGGAAACCTTTCTCCAGGGGTGATGTGCCAAGTAGCTTTTGTTGTTAGAAACACATCAGTTGTATAGATAAAACTCTAAGAACACTTTGTGCTTATTTTATTTTGAAGTAGAAAATCTGCAAGAGCTGATTTATCTGAAAACGCTGCAGGTATGTTTCTTAAGAACTGTTCACAGCAGCATTTTTGTGGGTTTCTCTCCATTTGGACAACTGACCTCCCTCATGAGACGCTCCCTCCTTTTGGTGTAACAGTTTGTCTTTACCAAGAAGGCCACAGAAACCAGCTACCTGGAGTCCAATCTGGCAGGTGGGCAGAGGAATCTTTTCTTCTGGCTCCTTTTGCCCCCACATCAGGCCAGAGACCCACGATGCCCCAACAATCCTGCTCAGCACAACTGAGGGTTGAGTTGCCATCTTGCTCTTAAAGCTAATGAGAGTTTTATGAGAAGAGAAAGACAAGGAGTTGAGGGGAGGGAGGTGAAGAAGAGCCCTCTTTGTGGAGAATTTGTATTGGAGATATCAGTCCGACATCAGGTTCTGAGATTCTAGTCTGTTGTTGTTGCTAAGTGTCATCAAGTTGGTTCCGACTCATAGCGACCTTGTATAAGGTTTTCAAAGAGTAGTTGGAGAGTTTGAACCACTGATCTTGCAGTTAGTGGTCAAGTGCTTATCCTATAGCACCACTCCAAGACTCCCTTTTGAAGTACTTCTGAGTGGGTTCAACCCACCCACCTCTTGGCTAATAGTTTACAAACTATGGTACTAGAATCAGCAATTCTCAGAGGAGCTCTGCTTCTCCTTGGTGGGAAGTTGCATGTAGAAACCAACACCTGGTCACTAAGTGAGCTCATAGCTATGGGATATTATCACTTCTAAGTTCTTCAGAGAATCCTGAACAAGTCAAAAGTCTTGCTTTGCCATCCTCACTTCTAAGGAGCATACTGGCTGAACTTCTTCCAACACAGATTTGTTGGTCTTGCGGCAGTCCATGGTTTACTTAATATTCTTTGCCAACGTCATTATTCAAAGGTACCAATTCTTCTTCAGTCTTCCTTATTCATTGTCCAGCTTTCACATGCATATGAGGTGGTTGAAAATACCAAGTCTTAAGCAGGCACACCTTAGTGTGATATCTTTGCCTCTGAACACTTTAAAGAGGCTTTTTTTGGCTGCAAATGTGCCTAATGTCATTCGCCATTTGATTTCTTGGCTGCTGCTTCCTTGGGTATTGATTGAGAATCGATGTAAAATTAAATCCTTGACCAATTCAGTTTTCATGATGTTGCTTATTGGTTCAGTTGTGAGGATTTTTGTTTTCTTTATGTTGAGATGTAAACCATATTGAAGACTGTAGTCTTTGATCGTCATCAGGAAGCACTTCAAATTCTCACTTTCAGCATCTGCGTATTGCAGGTTGTTAATGAGCCTTCCTCCAATCCTGATGCCATGTTCTTCACATACTCCACTTTGGGATGATATGCTTAGCATACAGATTGAAGACATATGGTGAAAGGATCCAGTCCTGACACATACTTTTCCTGATTATAAACTGTGCAGTATCCCCTCGTTCTGTTAGAACAGCTGCCTCTTGGTCTATGTACAGGCTCCTTGTGAGCAAAATGATGTGTTCCATTGTCCACAATGTTATCCATTGTCTACAATGTTATCCATAATTTGTTATGATCCACACAGTCAAATACCTTTGTATAGTCAAAGAAGACAGGCAAATATCCCTATGATATACTCTACTTTCAGCCAAGAGCTATCCCACATCAGCATTGATATCACTTATTCCACATCCTCTTCTGAATCTTGTTTGAATTTCTGCTACTTCCCTGTTGATGCATGACATTAGTGAAAAAACAAGTTTCCAGAAATGGATGGAATGCCCACTGAGATGTTTCAACAGATAGATTCAACACAGGAAGTGCTCACTCATCTATGCCAAGAAAGTTAGAAGACAGCTACCTGGCCAACAAACTGGAAGATAACATATTTGTGCCCATTCCAAAGAAAGGTGATCCAACAGAATGCAAAAATGATCAAACTATAACATTAATATCACACACAGGTAAAATTATGCTGAAGATAATCCAAAAACAATTGGAGCCGTGCATTGATAGGAAGGCAGAATGTGGAATGATGTGCTACTGACAAGCTGACCTGGCTCCACCAAGTGTACGATGTCATGAACAGAGAGAGTTTTTTTGAGGAAAAAGAGCCAAGTCAGTGTATGAAAGTCAGTTGAATTTTGAGTCAAAAAATATCTAAGACATCTAGGAGGAGAATGAAGAAATTTAGAGTTGGGACTGGATGTTGGTTGGTGTCATTGAGTGAATGTAGGTATGGTGATGGTGTTAAGAGGGCGAAAGAGATTGTCCTTGTTTTGAGTGATGCAAGATACAACATTTAGGGCTGAAATATCATGACAAGGGGTTCCTGCATACAGCAAAAGGGAAGTGTACGTGTAGGTATATATAGACAGCCAGATCAACACACAGAGAGGAAACGGGTGTGGCCTTCATCAGGGGTATCTGGTATCATACTGTTCTTTCAACTGTTTTGTGGGTTTGAAGTTTTTAAAAACAAAAGCCCCAAAAAATATTTTTTAAAGGCTGTGTGAGAGCACAGGAAATAGAGATCATACTTTAAAAACTACCACACACACACGTTTCTTTCTTCTTCCTTTTCCCGAAACAAGGACCTACAGGGGTTCCTCCTTACCATGAATTCTTCCTTGACTGGACTCACACTGATGGTCAAGCATGGCAGATAGATCTAGAAGCAAAAGCAAATGAAGCAGTCTCGTCTTTTTCTCCAGAGAATGGAAACTTACCACTCACTCACTTCTCTTATGTTGAACTGCAAGATCCTGTAAGAGCTACCGTGAATAATAACATACACAAGAACAACACTGTGCTCTCTGTGTTCAAGGGTTTAGAATCTAACACATCAAAATCGATTTGACAACAAGCTCAATAAAACATGAGAGCTATGGATCTATTAAAAAGAGGACACAGCCCCTACTTTCAAAGAACACTTGTCTTTGGAGAAATACAGACACTTGCTATTTAATACAGGAGTACTGGTGTGGTGCTGTAGGCTAAGCACTGGGCCGCAAGGTTGTTTGAAACACAAAGTCACTAGCTGCTCCTCAGAAACCCTCTCCAGGGTTGCTATGAGTTGGAACCAACTCGAGGGCACTTAACAACAACAACTACATTTAATACAAGATACAATTTGGGGAAAAGGTCTTTATCATATTCTGAAACTGATGACCAGCACAGTTTCAAAACAAATATATCCGAATGAGGACTTGAAGTAGGTCAAGATGTTTCTGAGATAAGACACACAAAAGCATGGCGCTATGGTGATGTCAAATTGTAAGTTCTGTTTTCTGAAAACACAGTTCTCTTGTTTACAACACTAAAGGTCTCCTTAGGAAATTGTAGAAACCTACGTGCTATATAAACTTGCTGTTGCCAAGTGCCGTCGAGTTATTTCCGACTCACAGGGACCCTGTATAGGGTTTTGAAGGGGCAGCTGGTGGGTTTGTGTTTCCGATCTTGCGGTTCACCGTCCAGAGCTACAGTGCCACACCAGGACTCCTGTATAGTTACATACAAGTATTTTTGGCATCCTGGTGTGGTGCTGTGGAACATGCAAGGTTGGCAGTTCAAACTCACCAGCCACTCCTCAGAAACTCTATGCAGTGTCGCTGTGAGTTTAAACTAACTCTAAGGCACCTAACAACAACAATATACATTATTTTTTGTTTGTTAGTTTTTTTTAACTGTTTCTTGTTGTGAATTGATTAAAGGCTTACAGACAAGATTACCAGTTATAGATTCAACAAAGCATATGCTTTGTTTCCTTTCATTTATTGCAATAACCTCCATACAACAGTTGTCCTGCTTCCTCCCAGTGGTTGTTATTATGTGCTGTGGAGTTGATTCCGACTCATACGACCCTGCACAGGGTTTCTAAGGCTATAAATCTTTACAGGAGCAGAAAGCCTCATCTTTCTCCCGCAGAACAGCTGGTAGTTTCGAACTGCTGACCCTGAGATTAGTGGCCCAGTTTGTCACCACTACACTAGCAGAACTCCTAACCACAGGTCCTTAAGACCTGTGAAATCATTCAGTCTGGCTCTGCCAAGGCAACCACAGTTCCAACTATCACATTCATTGTAGTGGTTAAGCACCATCAAGTCGGCTCCAGCTCACAGGGGTGACTTAATTAAATGTTTGACCAAGTATGGTGGTTGGTGGTCATGTGCCGTGGAGTCGGTTCTAACTCATAGCGACCCTGTACAGGGTTTCCGAGGCTATAAATGTTTACTGGAGCAGAACGCCTCATCTTTCTCCCGCAGAACAGCTGACAGTTTCGAACTGCTGAATGTGAAGTTAGCAGCCAGATTCATAACCACTACGCTACCAGAGCTCCCAGTGGTTGTTGTTTTTAGTGCCGTCGAGTCGCTTCCGACCCATAGCAACCCTGGACAGGGTTTCCGAGGCTGTAAATCTTTACAGGAGCAGAAAGCCTCATCTTTCTCCTACGGAACCGCTGGTAGTTTCGAACTGCTGACCTTGCGGTTTGCAGCCCGGTTCGTAACCACTATGCTACCAGAGCTCCTTGTCGTTACCCAGGTACAAATATCAACTTTCAAACTCATATATACATTTTTTAAAACTTTTTTATTAAGAACTGAGTGATAGTTTACATGAGAGAACATTGGCTTCACACCTTTGTGTCATTGCAATAATTACAATCACCTCCGTGCATCATCATTCAAAAGTATTTGCTTCCATTCCCTCTGCTTTTCTGTGGGGGTGGATGTACACAAAAATGCTCAGGAATATATAATAATTTAAACAACTAAAGGGCACATTCTGCAAGGCTGCCTCCTGGCTGCCAGCACCTAGTCCCTCTAACATATATTATTTTAAAGACTTACAGTTATGATTTCAACTATAACTAACCTTTAGAAGCAGCTTGCTGAGTTTGACATGATTGTATTTCGAGAATGAGACTCATTGAAACACGTGAACCTTATTCTTGCAGGCCCGTTTCTCAGTCTTACTGTTATGGCTCACTGATTCTGCGATTTTCTTAGCACGATTTCTATGTTTCTATTCCATTGCTGCCAAGAGGCAGTTGTTTGAACAGAACATGGAAACACTGAATGGTTTAAAATTTAAAAAGGTGTGCAACAAGGTTGTATTCTTTCACCATACTTATTCAACCTGTATGCTGAGCAAATACTACGAGAAGCTGGGTTCTATGAAGAAAAACGTGGCATCAGGATTGGAGGAAGACTCATTAACAACCTGTGATATGCAGATGATACAACCTTGCTTGCTGAAAGTGAAGAGGACTTAAAACATTTACTGATGAAGATCAAAGAGCACAGCCTTTGGTATGGATTACATCTGAATGAAAAGAAAACAAAAATCCTCACCACTGGACCAATAAACAACATTCCTATCAACAGAGAAAAGATTGAAGTTGTCAAGGACTTCATTCTTCTTGGATCAACTATCAACACTCACGGAAGCAGCAGTCAAGAAATCAAAGGATGTATTGCATTAGGCAATTCTGCTGCATAAGACCTCTTTAAAGTGTTGAAGAGCAAAGATGTCAGCTTGAGGACTAAGGTGTGCCTGACCCAGGCCATGGTATTTTCAATAACCTCATATGCATGTGAAAGCTAGACAGTGAATAAGGAAGACCATAGAAGAATTGATGCTTTTGAGTTATGGTGTTGGCTAAAAGTGCCATGGACTGCCAAAATAACCAACATATATGTGTTGGAAGAAGTGCAGCCAGAGTGCTCCTTGGAGACCAGGATGGCCAAAGTTCATCTCTTATACTTCGGACATATTGTCAGGAGGGAGCAGTCACTGAAGAAGGATATCATATTTGGTAAGGTGGAGGGTCAGAGAAAAAGAGGAAGCCCCCCAGCGAGATGGATTGGCAAAGTGGCAGTATCAATGGGCTCAAGCATGGCAACAGTAGTGAGGTTGGCCCAGGACCAGGCAGTGATTCGTTCTGTTGTGCATAAGGTTGCTATGAGTCGGTACTGACTCGATGGCACCTAACAACAACAACAATCCTTTATAATGTTTGAGCACATAACATTGCTCTCATAAGGTGTATGTATTCTGACATAATTGTCAGCCATTCAAAACATTTTTGTTTAAAGTTCCTGAGGAAACTATATACAACTGGATGGCATCATGATAAATGTAGGAAAGATTGCAGTTGTCAAAGACTTTATTTTGCTTAAATCTACAATCAGCACTCATAGAAGCAGCAGTCAAGAAATCAAAAAATATATTACACTGGGCAAATCTGCTTCACAAGACCTCTTTTAAAGTGTTCAAGAGCAAAGATATCAGTTTGAGGACTAAGGTGCACCTGACCCAAGATTATTTTCAATAATCTCATATGCATGTGAGTGCTTGACAGTGAATAAGGAAGACCATAGAAGAATTGATGCATTTGAACTATGGTGTTGGAGGAAAATATTAAAAGTACCATGGACTGCCAAAGAAAGTAACAGATCTGTGTTGAAAAAAGTACAGCCAGAATACTCCTTAGAAACCAAGATGGCTAGATTTGGTCTCTCATGCTTAGGCCACACTATCAGGAGGTAGCAGTCCCTGGAGAATAATATTATGCTTGGTAAAGTGTAAGGTAAGTGGAAAAGAGGAAGACTCCCAACGAGATGGACTGGCACAGTGGCAGTAGTAACGGGCTCAAGCATAACAATTGTGAGGCCGGCACACGACTGCACGGGCAGTGTTTCGTTCTGTTGTGCGTAGGGTCACTATGAGTCAGAATTGACTCAATGGCACCTAACAACAACAACAACTGAAAGAAAAGCAGACCCTGTGTCATCAGGTTGATTCCAACTCATAGCAACCCTGTACAATAGAGCTTTCCAAAGCTAAACTCTTTATGGAAGCAGAATGCTGCATCTTTCCTCCCAGGGCATGGTGGGTGAGTTAGAACTGCCGACCTTGCAGTTCACAGCTAAGCGCTGTAATCGTTGTGCATCCAGACTCCTGAAATTATAGATGGTGCTCTTAGTAATGGTTGAGTCAGGAACCACTCAAACTCTTTGTGCAACAAAACGCAACAGTACCTGGTCCTGCTCCATCATTCTAATCATGACGTGTGAGTGCGTTGCTGCTGCTGCCACTATGCCAATTCATCTTCTTGAGAGGCTTCCTCTTCTCCAGTGACCCCCCACTTTTCCAAGTATGGTGTCCTTCTCCAGGGATGGGTCCCTCCTGATAATATGTCCAAGACACATGAATGAAGTCTTGCCTACCTCATTTCTAAGTAACATTCTGAGCTGTACTTCTTCTAAGACAGTTTTGTTTGTTCTTCTGGCAGTCCATGATACTTTTTCCTTATTCTTCTCCAACACGACAATTCAAATACATCAGTTCTTCTTGCATCTTCTGTATTCTTTGCCCAGTTTTCACAAGCTTATGAGGTGATTGAAAATATTATGACTTGGGTCAGATGCAACTTAGATCTCAAAGTTCTTTAAGTAGTCTAAACATCTTAATTAATGAGCGTACGGATAGACTTGGTAATGATGCGCTGCCCAACTTTAAAGATGTGTATTAAACCTGTAAGGTCAGCTGTTTGAATATACCAGTCATTCCTCAGGAGAAGGATGAGGCTTTCTGCTCCCATAAAGCTGTAAAGCCCCAGGAAATCTATACAGGGTTTTTATGAGTTGGAACCCATTCCATGGTACACCCGCCACCACCACTACCACCACCAGTAAACCTGCAGAGCAATCTGCTAATGGTGTTTTTTGTTTCTTTATTTTTCCCTTCTTTCGTCTTCTAGTTGGGCTCTGATCATCCAGTCATTGAAGCCAGGTCAAGTGGGTATTATCTGCAAGTGTGGGTGTTCTTGTGCATATGCCCTCTCTTCTTATCAGCTGGACGCTTCACTCTCCACTCTAGTTCTTTGTGGCTATGTCATTCACTCTGGGCCTAAGAGTCCCCTGGACTTGCCATACTGCTGGCCAACCAGGTCTCCACCCAGGTTCACAGGAGTCTATTGAACGTTGTAGGGCTTAGCTCGCAGCTTCATTGCTGTTTTTCCCTCACTTCCCCTTATCGGTGACTAACATGGAGTCTATTTTTAACAGTATGAAATGAGCGTGACACGTTAACTAGGTAAATATGGTTGGTACTGAGGATTCTTGTAGAGGAAATATGAGGTAGAAGTGGGAATATACTTTGGGAGTCCATGGGAGGTATAAATAGTTAATGTGCTCAGCTACTGACAAAAAAGTTGGAAGTTTGAGTTCATCTAAAGATACCTCAGATAAAAAGGCCTTTACAGAGGGCTTTTGCAGCAGATTTGCCTAATGCAATATGTCTTTGATTTCTTAACTGCTACTGCCTTGAGTAGGAGCTCTGGTAGCTTAGTGGTTACGAGTTGGGCTGCTAACCTCAAGGTCGGCAGTTCAAAACTACCAGCTGTTCTGTGGGAGAAAGATGAGGCTTTCTGCTCCCGTAAAGATTTGCAGCCTTGGAAACCCTGTATAGGGTCACTATGAGTTGGAACCGACTCCACGGTACTTAACAACAACAACTGTCTTGAGTGTTGATTGTGGTCCCAAACAAAATGAAGTGTTTGATAACTTTAATGTTTTCTTTGTTTTGTTGTTGTTGTTAATTGCCATCAAGTAGGTATCGTTTCAGAGCGACCTTATGCAAAACAGAACCAAACACTGGCCTGTCCTGCACCAATCTCACAATCATTGCTACGCTTGAGCCCACCTTAGTCCTCAAACTGACATCTTTGCTCTTCAACACTTTAGGAAGACCTTGTGCAGCAGATTTGCCCAACACAATATGTCATTTGATTTCTCGACTATTGCTTCCATGACTGTTGATGGTTGATCAGAGTGAAATGAAGTCTTTGACAACTTCAATCTTTTCTCCATATATCTAGATGTTATTTTTTGGTCCAGTGGTGAGATTTTTTTGTTTTCTTTACATTGGGGTGCAACCCATACCAAAGGCTGTGGTCTTTGATCTTCATCAGAAAGTATTTTAAGTCCTCTTCACTTTCAGCAGCAAGTTGTATCATCTGATGGTTAATGAGTCTTTCTCCAATCCCGATGCCATGTTTTTCTTTATACAATCCAGTTTCTCGGATTATGTGCTCAGCATACAAAGTATTTTTTAAAAAAAGGAAACAAAAAACCTTACTATTGTGAATTGAGTGAAGGTTTACAGACAAGATCATCAGTTTTAAAATGAACAAATCATACATTTTGTTTCACCTCAATGATTGCCATACCTGCATGCAACAACAGTTCTCCTGCTTCCACCCTGTGCTTCCTATACACCTTCCCATCCCTTCTCAACTTTGTCCTCAGGTGAATGTTGCCCTCTTAATTTTGAATGGTTGACTGTTTCATGGTGAGCAGACCTTACCAGTGTTGGCTTTCCCACCTACAAACCTAGCGACTGCCTGGCTGAAAAGTGGGGCATGAAGGTGAGTTCATTTCCAGACCTCAAGGGTGGCTGAGGCCATGGTCTCAGGCCCCTCCTGTCTCTTTCTACCAGTAAGCCCAGTCTTCTATAATTTTGAGTTTTGTTCCATATTTGCTCCCACTCTATCTGGGACCCTCTAATGTGATCATTTCACGGCAATCATTAGTGGTAGCTGGGCACCATCTAGTTCTGACCTCAGAGTTGTGGCAACTTAATCAATATTAATTGATTCCAAGCCTCTTCAATTCTTATCACTCTTCTTTCTACCACACATGGAAAGACCAATACTTGGTTTCTCCATGAGTTGGTTGTTCATGAACTTTTAAAATCCTAGACATGACTCAACAAAGTAGGATGTAGAACATTGTCTTTGTGGACTATGTTGTGTCAACTGACCATGGTATCCCCTGACACTATGATCCTGAGACCCAGGTCCAGCAACTCATTGTGTTAAGATGTTCCATAATATCTAAGAAGTTTTCATCATTTTGTCCACTGTACTCTCCACCACATTCATAGGTGTGTTTGCAGCAAGGGCAAATATCCATGTACAAATACCCTCTCTCAAATGGTTATGTATTTGTGGGTATAATCCCACGCTTCCTTGCACACCTGTTTGTCTGTGTGTCTGTCCTAGTTTTGTGACTATTTTCAGCAAGTGTAGTAAGTTACAAGAATTTTCACAACTCTCTACCCCTAGGATCCATGCCTTCTTGCTGAGTGACTTTGAAGCAATTCTAATCAAAATGTGGTTCCTGTTTCCCCACCTCTTCACTCTGTGTTGGTTTTGTGTCTTCCGTTGGCCATTGGAATGTGGCACAACTAATACTGTGCCAGTTTCTAACCTAACTCTCAAGAGGTCTTACCTGTCACCACTAGCTTTCTTCCCATCTTGTCAAATGCTCTGAGAGCCACCTAGGGCTAGCCTCTGGAGAATGGGAGGCTCCGGGCAGCAGAGATAAACCACCTCATCAGGCATAGGAGACAGCCCAGGCAAGGTCAACACAGTTAGTGACTTCCTTTAAAATGAAGACCTAAGGGTGAGCCTAGCAGAGAGTGGCAAGAAGAGACACCCAGCTGAGCCCAGTCCAAGCTGGCAACCTACAGAATCATAAGCTAAATCAATAGTTGTTTTAACCACTGTTTTTTTGGGTGACACATTACATGGCAAAGGTAATTTTTGTTGTTGTTAAGTGCTGTTGAGTCGGTTCCAACCCATAGCGACCCTGAACAGGGTTTCCAAGGCTGTAAATTTTTACAGGAGCAGAAAGCCTCATCTTTCTCCCGCGGAGCAGCTGGTAGTTTCTAACTGCTGACCTTGCGGTTCACAGTTCAATTCGTAACCACTACGCTACCAGAGCTAATTGTTACAGGAAATTAAATAGATTGCTCTCTAAAACTCATTGTACCCACTATAAATGGATTTGTTAGTACCTACACGGAGTCCTCGTGGACTTGTCTTCATTTTCTTCAGCTTCAGCTTGAATTTGCAGATGAGCAATTGATGGTTTGTTCCACAGTCTGCCCCTGGCCTTGTTTTGACTGATGATATAGAGCTTTTCCATCGTCTCTTTACGCAGATGTAGTCAATTTAATTTCTATGTTTTCCATCTGGTGAGGCCCATGTGTACAGCCGTCTCCTATGCTGTCTAAAGAAGGTATTTGAAATGAACAAATCATTGATTTTGCATAATTCAATCATGCATTCTCCAGCATCATTTCTATCACCAATGGAATGTGGAAATCATCGGACAATCTCTTTGATATCCCATGCTGGTAAAGTTTTATTAAAGGTAATACAGAAGTACCTGCAAACATACAATGACAGAGAACTTCTAGAGATTCAAGCCAGATTCAGAAGAGGCCATGGAATGAGGGATATCATTGCTGATGTCCGATGGATCTTGGCTGAAAGCAGAGACTATTAGAAAGATGTTTACCTGGGCTTTATTGACTTTCATCTGTGTGGATCATGACAAGTGATGGACAACATTGCAAAGTATGAGTATTCCAGAACACATAATTGTGCTCATGAGGAATCTGTACCTTGACTAATAGGCAGCTGTTCAAATAGAACATGGGAACAGTGAATGGTTTAAAATTAAGAAAGTGTGCGACAATGTTGTATTCTTTCACCATACTTATTCAACCTTTATGCTGAGCAAATAATCTGAGAAACTGGGTTCTATGAAGAAAAACATGGCATTAGGATTGGAGGAAGACTCATTAACAACCTGCGATATGCAGATGATACAACCTTGCTTGCTGAAAGTGAAGAGGACTTAAAACATTTACTGATGAAGATCA
>NW_006408796.1:2553294-2595347 GCF_000296735.1 Chrysochloris asiatica | reverse complement strand
TGCACCTCACCCAAGCCATGATATTTTCAATAACCTCATATGCATGTGAAAGCTGGACAGTGAATAAGGAAGACTGTAGAAGAATTGATGCTTTTGAGTCATGGTGTTGGCAGAGAATTTTGAAAGTGTCATGGACTGCCAAAAGAACCAATAGATCCATTTTGGAAGAAGTGCAGCCAGAGTGCTCCTTGGAGGCCAACATGGCCAAACTTCGTCTGGACATATTGTCAGTAGGGACCAGTCACTAGAGAAGAATATCATGTTTGGTAGGGTGGAGGGTCACAGAAAAAGAAGAAGCCCCCCAATGAGATGGATTGGCCAAGTGGCAGCATCAATGCCCTCAAGTGTGGCAACAGTAGTGAGGTTGGCCCAGGATTGGGCAGTGTTACGTTCTGCCGTGCATAAGGTCACTATGAGTCGGTACCGACTTGATGGCACCTAACGACAACAAACATGGAGTCCTGGTGTGGCGCTGTAAGATAAGAGCTGGACTGCTAACTGCAAGGTTGATGTTTGAAACCCACCAGCTGCTCCTCAGAAATCATATACAGGGTCATTAGGAGTCGGAACCAACTCAACAGCATTTAACAACCATCCCCATCAATGACTCCGTGGCAGAATTCTCAGGACAGATAGGTCTAGTTCCTGGCCAAGGCAATTCAGGTGCAGCCACCACTCTGCTGTCACTAGAAGCTTACATGTTGCTATGATGATGAATAGGTTTTTGTGGAAGTTCCAAAGTCAGACAGGCTAGGGAGAAAGGCCTATAGATCTGCTTCTGAATATCAACCAATGAAAATGCAGGGATCACAGGATGAGGCCTATGACCGATCGGGAGGATGGTGCAGGATGGGGCAGTGTTCTGTTCTGTTGTGCACAGGGGCTGACTCAGTGCCCGCTAACAACAATAGCAGCTTCACTGTTCTCTGTTGTTGTTGTTGTTAGGTACCATCGAGTCAGTACCGACTCATAGGGACCCTATGCACAACACAATGAAACACTGCCCGGTCCTGGACCAACCTCACAATTGTTGCCTTGTCTGAGCCCATTGAAGCTGCCACTTGGCCAATCCATCTTGTTGGGGGTCTTCCTCTTTTTCTCTGACCCTCCACTTTACCAAACATGATATCCTTCTCCAGTGACTTGTCCCTCCTGAAAATGTGTCCAAAGTATGAGAGACGAAGTTTAACCATGTTGGCCTCCAAGGAGCACTCTGGCTGCACTTCTTCCAAAACGGATCTATCGGTTCTTTTGGCAGCCTGTGGCACTTTCAATATTCTCCTCCAACACCATTAACTCAAAGGCATCAATTTTTCTACGGTCTTCCTTATTCACTGTCCAGTTTTCACATACATATGAGGTTATGGAAAATACCATGGCTTGGATGAGGCGCACCTTAGTCCTCAAGCTGACATCTTTGTTCTTCAACACTTTAAAATGCTCTTGTGCAGCAGATTTACCTAATACAATACGTCGTTTGATCTTTTGACTGCTGCTTCCGTGAGTGTTGCTGGTGTGGTCTGTGGTAAGGACAAGACTGTGAGAGCTGGAACACAATAGGGCTGTCTTGTTTTTCCAGGTCTTGCAAGTTCTCTGCCTTTGACAGGTACCTTCTACCACTTTTCTACTCCTCTCTGGTTGACTGTGTACCATCGAGTTAGTTCTGACTCATAGCATCCCTGTATAGGGTTTCTAAAGCTGTAAATTTTTACAGAAACAGAAAGCCTCATCTTTCTCCTACAGAGCACCTGTGGACTCAAATTGCTGACCTGGCCTTGAGGTTAGCAGCGCAATGGCTAACCCACTATACCACTCTTATTAGTGGGAAATATTTTAGCTTTCCTCATCTAACGAGTTTCCTCTTTACACAGGTTCTAGCTTTCACAGGTATACTATTGTATACTAGGCACCTAAGGAGCCCTAGTGATGTAGTAGGTTAAGCATCGAGCTACAAACCAAAAGATGAGCTAGTTTGAACCCCAGTCATTCCATGGGAGGGAGATAAGGCGTTCTGCTGCTGTAAAGACTTACAGCCTTGGAAACCTTGTAGGGGCCGTTCTACTTCATCTTGTAGGGTTGCTATGAACTGGCTTTGGATCCCCTACATTTAACAACAACAACAACAAGGATAATGGTAACTAATGCCACTCATTACATCAGAAACAGAAAGACAGAAGTGGTTGGGGAAATAGCACACAAAAAAAGACAATGTAAGAAAAAATTACTTTTAGAATTTCTGTTTTGTTCATTTTTGCCTCAGGAATTTGCTTCATTTGCTCTTCCACAAGCATACGTTCTCAGACAGCAAATCTGTATATATATATTTTTTATTTTTTATTGTGAATTATGTGATAGTTTACATGGGAGAACATTAACTTTACATTCATCCTATCGTATATCGTTTCCTTGCCATGGTTACAGTCCCCTCCATGCATCGTCAACCAACCAAAGGGTACACCCTGCAAGCCTGCTCCCCGGTTATCAGCACACAGCCCATCTCCCTCTCTGGGTCTAAAGTCCCCCAACTGCTCCATCTCTCCGCATCATCATCTCTGCCTCCATCTCTGGTATCACTGTTTCTCTGGGTAGGGTCCTGCTCTCCACTCTTCTCCTATGTTAGTCCCAGGGACCTCCGCTGCTAGACTGCAAAGTTAATCCCCTCCTTTTGCTACAAAAAAAAAAAAAAAAAAAAAAACTACCTTTACATTTCCAACCCTCACAATCAGTCCTGATAACAATTATTCACTATTGTATTACAAGAGACCCATCTGCATCTCCTTTCATCAGCCCCGCCTAGACAGATTGGATACTACTCACTGGAGATTCTACCTTCCTCTGAGCCCTCTGGATCTAGATTCCCTCTTGAAAGCTTATAAGCCAGTCACTTCTTGCCTTTGTAAATGGCCCCCTCCCATTTTGGGTAGCCAATGTCCAAGTTGCCCATCCCTCAAACCTGTATTTTCTTAGCTCAACATTCTCCATGAGGTCTTCTCCTTCCTGGCCCCCTTCAGTACCTGTGCAGATGGTCCTATACTTGTACTATGTTACCACTGCCCTCTTGGTTCAATACATTTATATATTTTATCCTTAACTAGGTGGGCACTGTGGGATAAGTACTGTACAGCTAATTGCAAGGTTGGCTGTTCAAACCCACCAGCCACTCCTCAGAAACCTTATACAGAGTAGCTACGAATCAGAACCAACACAACAGCACTTAAAAACAACAACAGGATTTCTGCTTGACCTAGATGGAGTCCTGGTGTGGCACTGTGAGTTAATGTGCCAGACTACAAAGCCGTTTGAGAGGTCGGCAGTTCAAGCTCAGCAACTGCTCCTTAGAAACCCTATACAGGATCGCTATGGGTTGGAACCAACTCAAAGGCACTTAACAACAACAACTGACCTAAATGGAGTCCTGGTGTGGTGCTGTAGGATCAGCAATGGACTGCTAACCACAAGACAGGCAGTTCAAATCCGTCAGCTACTCCTTGGAAACTCTATACAGGGTCACTATGAGTCAGAACCGACGCAACAGTAATTCACAACAACAACTTACTTAAAGGTCAGTTTGAATCACAAGTCCAGTGTTCCAAGCCCACACACTCCCCCCCCCCCGCACCCCCCAAGTCCTATTGTTGTTGTTAAGTACTGTGGAGTCGGTTCCCACTCATAGCAAACCTTCATAGTATTTCCAAGGCTGTAAATCTTTACAGGAGCAGAAAGCCTCATCTTTCTCCCACAGGCTAGTAGTCAGAACTGACTTGATGACATTTAACAAGAATAACAAAAACTGCCCTAGAGTGAATGCGGTGGCTCCATGTGGTAAGCACTGGACTGCAAACCACAAGGTCCACAGTTCAAGCCCACCAGCTGCTCTATGGGAGAAAGATGAGGTGTTCTGCTCCCTAGAGAATTTGACGCCTAGTAAGGGTTGCTGTGAATTGGAACCAACTCGACGAGAATGAGAACAACTGACCTAAGGTTTGGCAATTCTAAGTATCATTCGTGCCATGCAGAAAGGCCTGGCCTCTGTTTCCATAAAGATTGTAGCCAGGAAAACCCTGTGGAGCACAGTTCTACTCTGACACACGTGGGGGTCGCAATGAGCCAGAATTGGCTTGATCGCAATGAGGTTTTTCGTTTGTTTTTTTTTAATCTTCAACTATGCTCTATACAAGGAGCTCTGGTAGCGTAGTGGTTACGAATCGGGCTGCGAACCTTAAGGTCAGCGGTTCGAAACTACCAGCCGCTCCGCGGGAGAAAGCCTCATCTTTCTACTCCCGTAAGGATTTACACCCTCGGAAACCCTGTACAGGGTTGCTATGGGTTGGAACCTACTCGAAGGCAATTAACAACAACAACAACAATGCTCTATACAAGTTAAGAAAGAGACCCCTGTCTTCTTTGCAGACTTTACAGTTGTTAAGTGCTGTCGAGTCGGTTGTGACCCATAGCGACCCTGTACAAGGTTTCCGAGGCTGTAAATCTTTACCGGAGCAGAAAGCCTCATCTTTCTCCCACGGAGTAGCTGGTAGTTTCGAACTGCTGACCTTGTGGTTCGCAGCCCGATTCGTAACCACTACGCTAACAGTACTACTGTTGTTTATATCCAAACATTTATAAACGCTTAGTAAATTGTTGCTGTTGTTAAAAAGCCGTCAAGTTGGTTCCAATGTATAGTAACCCTGTAGAGGGTTTCTGAGGAGCAGCTGGTGGGTTTGAACTGCGGATCTCAGGGTTAGCAGTCCAGTACACATCCTACAGCACCACAACAGGACTCCACCCTTAGTAAATTGTTGTTAAGTGCCGTCAAGTTGGTTCTGATTCATAGCGACCCTGTATAGGGTTTCCAAGGAGCAACTGGTGGGTTTGAACTTCCAGTCCTGTGGTTTATAATACAGTGCTGATCCTCATTAAAGTCCATTAAATTATATTCTGGGTGGGGGTGATCTTAGGGGATATTTTAGCTCTAATCAGGAGGCCTGTTAAATTTTCACAGCGCCACTCAGTATCCTTAAGACAACAATTCCCCCAAGAGATCAGAGTTATAGGATGGATCTGTTTTCTTTTCTGGAAGGCCATGAGTGAATGATTGGAAATCTGAGTCCACAGGTTTCCACCCAGCAAAGGCCTGGAGGCCTGAGGGACAGTGGACCTTGTTTACGTCTCAAGAGCAATCAGCAGCAATCCTGTTACTACATGAAAGGGAGAGTGCAAGTGTCTGAAGATAGGCTCACATCCTCCGCTGAAAATCTTCTATTTCCCCAGGCGAATTGTTCTCCCACGCAGAGTGCTTAATGCTTGTGGAAGAGAAACATTAATAACAGATATTTTACTTTACTTTGATTATAAGGTTGTTTTTTGTTTTTTTTAACTATACAAAACCAAAGATTAACTGTTTTAAAATTTATAATAAAAAACTAACCCTGCCAGTATTGTTGTTTTTTCCCACCCAAAATAGCTTATCTTTTCTTTCTTATTAAAAGTTACACTTTCATTGTTGTTGTTGCTGCTGCTAGAAGGCATCAAGTTGGCGACGACTCACAGTGGCCTGATACACAATAGAACGAATCACTGCTCAGTCCTGTACCATCCTCACAATCATTGCTAAGCTTGAGCCCATTGCTGCTGCCACTATGCCAATTCATCTCATTGGGGATCTTCCTCTTTTTTGCTAACCCTCCACTTTACCAAGCATGATGTCCTTCTCCAGGAACTGGTCCCTCCCGACAATATGTCTGAAATATGAGAGCCTTTCATGCTGGCTTCTAAGAGCATTCTGGCTATACTTCCTCCAACACAGATTGTTTGTTCTTCTTCATCACCAAAACTCAAAACCATCAATTCTTCTATGATCTTCCTTATTCACTGTCCAGCTGTCGCATGCATATGAGATTATTGAAAATACCATGGCTTGGGTCAGGCGCACCTTAGTCCTCAAGCTGACATCTTTGCTCTTCAATACTTTAAAGAGATCTTCTGCAGCAGATTCTATTCAGTAAGCCAGGCTTACTAAATTTGAATTTAGTCTGCAGGTGAATGGAGGGCCAAAGACCACCTTAGTGGCAGATCCCAGTGGATTTCAGTAAAAGATGGAGGGCAGAGCTCAATCAATCATGTTGTGGAGCCTATATATTTTCCCTCCTCTTCCCTTTATAAGTTTCATTGTCATCCGACTCCTTCCAGCCATTTGCTCCTTTTTGGAATCAGAATGGTCTCCCTATCTGCATACTGACTAACTGCTCAGAAGAAACTTTATGATTCAATGTCTTTGAGTTTTGATCTTTAGTATGCTTTTGTCTCTTCTGACTACTTTGCTGAGAGATTTTCTCCTGAATAACCATATGCCATTTTCTTATTGAAATAAAGACCCTATCCTGCCCCCACCACATGTCCTGTCATTGGTGAGAAGGTGCTGGTTCCCATCAGCTCATAAGAGTCAACTATGTACATTTCTCTCCATCTCTGTATTCAGGGAACTTGAAATTGACCATGGTGAGAATACCTGCACCATATAAGCAGGAAAATGCCAGAGTTATCAGTATATAATGATGTCAACTACAAAGCAAAAAGAGGGAATAGTGTAGATGCAGAACTTCCAAAGAAAAATAATGCACCTGCATATCGAAATAAAAAAAGAGGAAAATAAAAAAGATTTCGTAAACATTAACACAATAGAAATAAAAATGACAAGAAAAACCACATACAATAAAATGAACTCAGCAAACAAAATTACATGGAACAAAGTATCCAGCAGTACCACACACATACAAAAACACACAGAAAAATGACAACAATCAATTCATACCTCTGGATAATTACACTGAATGTAAATAGATTAAATGTATCAGTCAAGAGACATAAAGAACAGAATGGATAAGAAAACAGGATCTTTCAATATGCTGTCTTCAAGAGACATTTCAAAAATATGGAGACAGACTAAATGCTCATCAACAATGGTTGAACAAACTTTGGTATATATATACACCATGTTGTTGTTGTTAAGTGCTGTCCAGTCGGTTCCGACCCATAGCGACCCTGTATAGGGTTTCCGAGGAGCAGCTAGTGAGCTTGAACCGCCGACCTTGCAGTTCAAATGGCTTTGCAGTCTGGGGCATTAACCCACAGTGCCACACCAGGACTCCTATATATACCATGGAATACTGCAAAACATCGAAGGATAATGGTGAATCTATGAAACATGTCACAACATGGTTGAACCTGGAGGACATTATGCTAAGTGAAATTAGTCACAAAAGAACAAACATTGTATGAGACCAATGTTGTAAAAAGTTAGAGACAAAAAAGGGTTTTATTTGGGAATTGAGTGATTGAGTACATGGGAGAGAACATCAGTTTTACACTCAACCTACCATATTTCATTTCATTGCAATGATTATAATCCCCTCCATCATTCTATTCCCTCTTGGTTTTTTTTTTTTTTTTTTTTGGATGTACACCAAAACACTCAGAATATATAATCATTCAAACAACCAAAGGGCACACCCTGGAAGTCCCCCCACCCCCACCCCTGGCCACCAACACACAGCTCTTCTCCCTCCATGCATCTAGAGTCCTCAGCTGCTCCATCTCTCCACATCATCATCTGTGCCTCCATCTCTGGCGTCACTGCTTCTATGGATAGGGTCCCACACTCCGCTCCCACTCTTCTCCATTGATGGTCCTAGGGTCCTCTGTTTCTGGACTGTAAGATCAACCACTCCCTCCTTTTTGCTACAAAACTTCTACCTTTACATTTGTGACAATCGCAATTTGTCATGATAACAATTACTCACTATTGAATCATAAGAGTCTTAGTCCTATCTCAAAAAAGGTCTTCTTGATAAAAGGTTCAATCTATGATGGCTACGGGAGGTGGGGTAGGGAAGTGATTCATGGGCTAGAGGGGAGACACATGTTAACACGGTGACACTATACAACAAGGAGGAGGTTGGCAGAGGAAAGTGAAGGTAGAAGGAGACACAGGGAGGGATGCAATAGTTAAAATGAATAGAGGGCAATGCTATTAACTATTGGCACATGGAAGGGATTGCAATCATGTAATGAAGTAAAGTGTGTAATTTGCTGAATGTAAAATGGATGATCTGATCTGTAAACCTTCACTCAATTCACAATAAAAAGTTGGAAAACAAAACCTAAATGGAGTACAATTTCCCTCTGGGACACATGGGACTGCTAAACTGGTGGACTGGTACCATAGGATAAGCACTTGATCTCAAGGTCAGTTTGAAGTGCAAGGTTAGCAGTTCAAATCTACCAGCCGCTCCTTGGAAACCCCACACAGGGTCACTATGAGTCGGAACTGACTCGAAGGCACTTAACAACTTCTCTACATAAGTGTGATTCTTGGTGTGTGCCATGTGTGTACATTTTTGTATACCTCGGTCAGCTTTGCACAGTGAGCCTCGTGAAGGCAGGACTGGGTCAATATTTACAGCTCAGTTAAGCCTCTGCAATGTTCCAGGCAGGCGCTTTGCTGGATTTCCTGGAAAATGGGGAGGGAAGACAGGCTCTATGTCCTGAAGGGTCCTAATCAATGTGGTGGTCATGTTTGGCTAACTTCTGCTAATGAGGAAAAGCTGGGAGGTCCTGATTTTCCATATTGTCACCTGGCCTAGGTTCAAGAACGTGGCAAGAAAAAAAGGACTTCAGCAACCTTGCCCAGGGATAATGAGCTCATGTCAGCAAACGGCTTTGACCACCTTGAAAGCAGCCCTGGCCAAATGGAAATATGGTAGCTTCATAAAGAAGCGATGAGCTTCATGTTCTCAATGGACGTGCAAAGTCGTCTTCTCAGAGCCATCAAACCCAGGATCCACAAGCTTTGCTGTAAATTCAAGTGACCAGGAAAGTGTTTGCTTTGCTTTGCTTTCTTGTTTAAATGAAAAAAGCAAAATGCCTGCAATGCAATGGACTTTGAGGGTGGACAAACGTACTGATTCCTGTAACCACCAGTATCAGATTACAGAACAATTTTATTCCTAAACAACTTCCTTTTACTCTTTCTTTGTAGTCAGCTCCTCCTCTCCACCCACCCCCGTCCCTGCCCCTAACTCTACACCCTGGAAGCCAGGGATTGTCCTCCATCACAACACATGCATGTCAAGCCTGGGAGGGTTCCAATCACTGCAATAAATTGAATATTGCAACAAAACCAGCGATGAAAAGTTTTGGGGTTCCTAGGTGCAAAAAATGTGGCGACCATCCCTGCCACCGCTGTCTCTACTCAGTTGCATTTGGTAATTCACTGCAATGGTTACACACACACAACTCAGACACCCCACTCTCAGTTCTGGGATTTATTAGGGAAGTCAACAGGTTACAACTCAGGGTCAGAAATGTTCTGGGCACAGTTCTTCCGGTCAGGATAGCCTCTCTTCAGCTGTGGCCACGGGCAGGACTCTTTCTGCCCAGTCAGTGTTACGAAGCTCTTTTAGGGCTGCTGATAAATGCCCACAGGACACACCACTCCACCAGAAGCCTCAGCCTGAAAGCACCCAACTCTACTTCCATGGGTCAGCAAGCCTGGCTCCCCCAATTCAATGTCTGAAGGCACCCCACTCTGCAAGAAAGCCTCCTGCCCAATGTCATTCAGCTTTACCTGCTCGGTGGGCTGGGAACACATAGCTCTGGCTCGTGCTCTTGGTTCTGCTGCCGCTGCCACTGCCCCTCTGCCACCCTTTCGGTATCACAGCTTTCTGTCCCTGGTTCAAGGAGGTTCCAGCATAGAGAGTCTGGGGTCCAGAGGATGAACTCCACAACCCACTCTTCTTTAATGCAAGGAGATCATCCCTCCTGCTTCTAGGACGGCTCGTTTTAAACCCATGCTGTAGTTCCAAGGTCTGTTTGTTTTATGTTTTATTGTGAGTTGAGCGAAAGTTTACAGGGCAGATCATCAGTTTGACATTCAACACATCATATACTTTGCTTCATTACAATAATTGTAATCCCCTCCATGTATCATCAGTTAACAGAATTTCTCTCTATTCATTTTAGCTCTTTTATTTTTTAAACACTCAGGCATATATAATAATTTAAACCACCAAAGAGCACATTCTGTAAATCTGCCTTCTGGCCGCCAGCTCTCAGTCCCTCCTTTTCCATGAAATCTAGAGTCCTCAGCTTCTCCCTTTCCCCATCTCTGCCTCCGTCTCTGATAAGGTCCCACATTCTGCTTGTGCTCTTCTCCCTTGATGGTCCTAAGGTCCTCTGTTTCTGGACTGTAAAATTAACTACTCCCTGTTTTTGTTACAAAAATTCTACCTTTACAATTGTGACAGTCACAATAACAATTACTCACTATTGAATAGAAGTTTGGCCATCCTGGCCTCCAAGGATATGGTCAAACTTCGTCTCTCATACTTCAGATATATTGTCAGGAGTGACCAGTCGCTGGATAAGGATATCATGTTTAGTAAGGTGGAGGGTCAGAGAAAAAGAGGAAGACCCCCCAACGAGATGGATTGGCAAAGTGGCAGCATCAATGGGCTCGAGTGTGGCAACAATAGTGAGGTTGACCCAGGATCGGACAGTGTTTCGTTTTGCTTTGCATAAGGTTGCTAAGAGTCAGTACTGACTCGATGGCACCTGACAACAACAACTATTGAATCATAAGAATCTTATCCCCATCTCTTTTTACCAGATCCATCTGGACAAGATGAAAGCTATTCAGTGGGAACTCTATCTTCCCTCACACACCCTTTAACTAAACTCCCTCTTGAAACCTTGTAAACCAATTACTTCATGCCTTTATCACCCCCTCATTTTAGGTAGCCAATGTGTAAGTTGCCCATCCTTATCTACCCTGTGTACAGCGGGGATAGCATTGATACTTGATGTGAAGACTCCTTCCCTCTCTGTTGGTATTTTGAGCTACTAGTCCTGGTGTGACGCTATGGGCTAATGCTTCAGACTGCAAAGTCATTTGAACTGCAAGCTCAGTGATTCAAGCTCACCAGCTGCTCCTTGGAAACCCTGTACAGGGTTGCTATGGGTTGGAATCAACTCGACGGCACTTAAGAACAAAACAACCTCTATGAGTATAGGTCAAGTTCATCAAATTGTAGCAATTTACCCTCGTTTCCTTTATCAAAAAACAAAGTTTTGTTTTTTTTTTTAATCTTTCTCTAATCGAGCTGATTATCAAGCCATTGTGGCTAGGTCATATGGGTACTATCTGCTGGAGTTCCAAGTTTTTACAATCACGATGAACTCTGTCAGCCATCCCAACTGAATCCTATCAGCATCTCTTCCCACCTCTTCTTACCCAGACCCAGCAGGAAGAAGTTTGGTGGGAGTTACAAGGACTATGGGTAGATGAGTCAAACGAAGGAATCCACCACATGTCCTGTGCATATGAAACTTCTCTTTACATGTCACCGTCGTTTACGAAGTGTACAACAGAATTATGAAATAGTGTAAATTGTTGTGAGAATAACCAAAACGTGAGAAAGACACACAAAATAAGCACATGTTGTTAGAAAATAACACCAAAAGCCTTGCTGAGGCAGGGTTGCAGCAAACCTGCAATTTTAAAAATGCCTATTTGCAAAGCACAATTAAGATAGAGCAATTAAACAAGGTCAGCTGGTGCTGTAGGTTAAGCACTGGACTGCTAACCAAACCCACTAGCCACTCCTTGGAAACCATATACTCAGGGTCGTTAGGAGGCTGAACTGACTCAGGGGCACTTACATTGATAACAACAAGCTGTCCTTTCCATCTGTTTGAGATGTGTTGAAATGATTATACACTATGTAACATAATGAGATGGGCTGCTTCCAGTACAGGGACCCTGGTGGCACAGTGGTTAAGCTCTCAGTTGCCAACTGAAAGGTTGACGGTTTGAACCCACCTGCAGTTTGGCAGAAGAAAGATGTGGAGGTCTGTTTCTATAAAGATTACAACCAAAAGCGATGGCCTCCAACAGTATACAAGAGGGAGGTTGGAAGAGGGAAGCCAAGGGTATCAGAAGTCAGGGAGGAATGCAAGAGTTAAAGGGAACAGAGGTAAATACTGTTAACCGATGGTACTCGGAGTGGATTGTAATCCTTGTAATAAAGCAAAGAGTATGATTTGTTGAATGTAAAAGTGATGATATATTCTATAAATCTTCACTCAATTCACCGTAATGAGTTAAAAAGACAAAACCAAAAAAAAATCATTGCCTTCTATTCTGACTCATAGTTATCCCATAAGACAGAGAAGAACTACCCCCGTGGAGTTCCCAAGGCCTTAACCCTTTATGTGAACATACTTCCATTTCTCTAGAACACTGGTCCTCAACTGGGGGTAATGGTGCCAATATTCGGAGACATTTTTAATTCTCTCATGGGGTGGAGTGAGGATGTGCTTCTATTATCAAATGTGGGGAGGTCAGAGATGGCACTAAACATGCTACAATCCATGCTTAGGCTAGCCCTGCCTCCCCCAACAAAGAATTATCTGGCCCCAAACTTGCAGCCAGTACCCATTTGACCTAGATTGGATGGCTAGCTGACCAGAACTCAACCACATGAAGATAAAGATGCTTGATACTGTGAGCAAGTGTGTTGTTGTTAAGTGCCGTCGAGTCGGTTCCGACCCATAGCAACCCTGTACAGGGTTTCCGAGGGTGTAAATCTTTACGGGAGTAGAAAGCCTTATCTTTCTCCCGCGGAGCGGCTGGTAGTTTCGAACCACTGACCTTAAGGTTCGCAGCCCGATTCGTAACCACTACGCTACCAGAGCTCCTGTGAGCAAGTGTAAACGGCTCCAATGTGATGAACTAGACCTTTGCTTATGGATGCAGTTGCTCAAAATTCCAACTAGAATAGAAGGTTTCTTCATAACAAGGAACAAGCTTGTCTCCTCAGTATATTGGGTTGATATGGATGGCCAATTTAGACATTGACTATCAAAAAATGGTCTATAAAGGCACGAAGTGGGTCACTTTGATGAGTGTGCTTAGTTTCAGAATGAGGAGAGTAAGGTAGAACCCCCCTGAATAGTTTTCCTCTTTTCCAGATGGATCTGGTGAAAGGGGACAGGAGATGATGTTGATAGGATTTATGATTCAATTGTGAGTAATTGTTAGCAGGATTCACTGTGATTGTCACAGCTGTAATTGTAGAAGATGTGTAGTTAGTGGGGAGGGGGAGTAATCTTTCATTTCAGGAACAGACAATGGCTGGACCATTAAGGAGGAAGAACTTGAGTGGAGCGTGAGATTCTACCTAGAAAAGTGATAATAGCAGAGATGGTGACAGAGGCGGTGGCCTGGGGACACAGAGCAGCTGCAGGTCTAGGCCCAGGGACTGAGGAAACCTGTGTGCCTACAGGCAGGAGACTAGCTTGCAGAATGTGCCTTTTGGACATTTAAATCAACAGATGTTTTTTGTTTTGTATGTGTATTTTTGCTTTGCTCATTTGTGAATTATAAGATGTAAAAGGGAAGCCACAGGATGGAAGTAACATAACTGTTGGTGTAGGGAGGAGATTGTAATCACTGAGATGAAACAAAGTGTATGATTTGTTGGATGTAAAGCTGATGATCTTGTCTGTTAACCTTCACTCAATTCACAAAAAGTTTAAAAAGAAAAAGTAGTCTTAACTATAACAATGACTCTGAGACTGGCTCAGAACTGGGCCATGTCTCGTCCCTTGTGCATACAGTCGTTATGAGTTGAAGCCAACCTGACAACATTTATAATGTGGATATTGAGGAAAACCCTTACCATGGGATACTTTATATTTGTCACTGACAAAGCTGCATTGAAGGAAATAATGGAACTTTAAGTGGGTTTAGAATTGTATCTATTTAGTTAAAAAAAGTTCCTAGGTGTGAGGCTGCAGGATGATGTGCACTGGACCGCAAGGTCTATGTGTACTGAAAGGTTGGTAGTTCAACACCCCCATCACTCCTTAGAAATCCTAGACAGGGTCGCTATGAGTCGAAACCGACTCGACATCACTTTTTGACAACAACAGCAAATGATACACTTAACAAAGTTGCAGAGACCCTAACTGGACACGTATCTGAAGCTATGAGCTTACACAATAGAAAAGCGCTACATCTCTTGCTAGTGTCCCAGGCAGGAATCTGTGTTAGTACAACAGCACTGCTGTATTTGCCTTCACAATGCACAGTGTGAGGTTTTTCAGAATGTAGCTGCTGCTGGCACACACAGTAAGCAGCCACTGATGCTGCTGATATATATACAAATGCTGCATGGGGTTTGTTTCCTTGGTTCGAAGACCTACGACCATGATTTTGTTGCCTAATATTATTCTACCTCCTAGTTCACTGTAAAGCATCTGGGGTCTTTAAGGCTTGAAAGCAGCCCCCTAATGTGTAACAACTGGTCTCTGTTGTTTTGGATCAGCGGAAGAGAGCAACAGGACTCCATGTCTGGTTCTCCCCAGGAACAGCTGTCTCCTTTAGCAGGAGACCAGAACTGATGGTGCCCAGCTGCCGTGATGGAACGTTTGTGATCAAAGTTTCTACAGCAGAATCGTGATCCAAAGGAGGGAATGACAAACTGTTTTAATTCTCCTGGGTCCATGGAAAATTAAACATGGGCAGCCCATCTGCCCATGTTGTTGTTATTAAGTACCGTGGAGTTGGTTCCGACTCATAGTGACTGTGCACAGGGTTTCCGAGGCTGTGAATCTTTACGGGAGCAGAACACCTCATCTTTCTCCCGCAGAACAGCTGGTAGTTTCGAACTGCTGACCTTGAGGTTGGCAGCCTGACTTGTAACCACTACGCTATCAGAGCTCCATACACGTTCTTTTTTTTTTTTTTTTTTTTAATGTTTTATTATTATGTGATAGTTTACATGGGAGAACATTAGCTTTACATTCATCCTATCATATATCATTTCATTGCCATGGTTACAATCCCCTCCATGCATCATCAACCAACCAAAGGGTACATCCTGCAAGCCTGCCCCTTGGTCGTCAGCACACAGCCCCTCTCCCTCTCTGGGTCTAGAGTCCCCAGCCGCTCCTTCTCTCCATGGCATCAACTCTGCCTCCATCTCTGGCGTTACTGTTTCTCTGGGTAGGGTCCAGCACTCCGTTCTTCTCCCTTGATGGTCCCAGGGACCTCTACTCCTGGACTGCAAAGTCAACCACTCCCCTCCTTTTGCTATAAAACGTCTACCTTTACATTTCCAACCCTCACAGTCAGTCCTGAGAGCAATTATTCACTATTGTACCACACGAGTGCCAACCCCATCTCCTTTCATCAGCCCTACCTAGACAGATTGGATACTACTCAGTGGAGATTCTACTTTCCTCCATGCCCTCTGGATCTAGGCTCCCTCTTGAAAGCTTGTAAGCTAGTCACTTCTTGCCTTTGTAGCCCCCATTGGGTAGCCAATGTCCAAGTTGCCCATCCCTGTCTACCCTGTGTATAGAGATGGTGGGAATGATCCTCATTGTAAAGATTTGTTCCCTCTTTTGAGCTACTGCATCCATAGATGTAGGTCAAGTTCATCAAATTGTATCAGATTACTTTTTTTTTCTTCTTCTTTCTTCTAGTTGAGTACTGATCATTCAGCCATTGAAGCCAGGTCAAGTGGGTATTATCTGCAAGTGTGGGTGTTCTTGTTCATATGCCCTCTCTTCTTATCAGCTGGACCTTTCACTCTCCCTCTAGTCCTCTGTGGCTATGTCACTGATCTGGGCCCAAGAGACCCCAGGTCTTGCCACACTGCTGGCCAGCCAGGTCTCCACCCAGGTTCACAGGAATCTATTGAACATTGCAGGGCTCAGCTCTCAGCTTCACTGCTGTTTTTCCCTCACTTCCTCTTATCGGTGACCAACCGTGGTCACCAGCCAGAGTGCATGTCTGGATGTGTATGTCCATTGAGTCTTAGTCTTGGAAGGGGGTTTGCCCTGAGGGGACCTGACCACTTGCCTTGATGTTTCCTAGGCAAGCAACTTGCTTGTTCTTGTAGTAGTCAGTCAGAATGCCTTTATTGTTTTGTATTTTTCCTGTTGGTCTTTCTTTCAAGAAGTATCTTCTCTTCATCTAGCTGCTCCAAGCTGCTCTGCTTGTCCTTTCAAGTGGAAATTTCCCACCTCAGAAGATTCTGGATGGGGTTCAGGATTCCACCTATGGTCTTATGCAATGCAGATGTTCTACAGGAAGCCTCCTTCACTGGGCACATTGTAGCCCCGTTTTAGGTATTCCAATCAGTGATAGGCAGAAGATGGACTTACAAGCTTTCGATAGTGATATTTCTGGCTATTCCTTTCTCTCACCCTCAAGTGTGTATTTTATAATGGTATGCAAGTGAAACCAAGATTCAAAAGACATCCAAGCATCTTGACATTGTTTCCCCCATTTTGACCATTCTAACCATGCTTCAATCACTGTATCCCAGAGCCCTGCTGGTCCTAGAATGCAAGGTTAATCACTCCCTTCCCTTTGCCCCAAAACTTCTATGTTTACATTTCCAGCCCTTACAATCAGTCCTGATAACAATTATTCACTATTGTATCGCAAGAGAGCTATCCGCATCTCCTTTCATCAGCCCTGACTAGGCAGAATGGATACTACTCAGTGGAGATTCTAACTTGCTCCATGTCCTCTGGATCTAGGTTCCCTCTTGAAAGCTTGTAAGCCAGTCACTTCTTGCATCTGTAACCCTCCATTCTGGGTAGCTGATGTCCAAGTTGCTCACCCCGTCCTCTCCATGTACAGAGGAGGTGGGAATGATCCTCGCTGTGAAGATTTGTTCACTCTTTTGAGCTGCTGCTTCCATAGGTGTATGTCAAGTTCGTCAAAGTGCCGTATAGCTCTTGCTAAGACTGCCAGCACGATGTTGAATAGGAGTGGTGACAAAGGGCATCCTTGTCTGTTTCCTGTTCGCAGAGAGAAGGCTTTCAGTTTCTCACCGTTGAGAGTAATGTAGGCTGTTGGTTTTGTATGTATGCTCTAATTATGTAGAGGAATTCCCCTTCAATTCCTACTTTATTGAGTGTTTTTATCAGGAATGGATGTTGGATTTTGTCAAATGCCTTTTATGCATCAATCGATATGATCATGTGGTTCTTCTCTTTTGTCTTATTTATATGGTGGACTACGTCGATAGTTTTTCTAATGTTGAACCATCCTTGCATCTCTGATATGAATCCTATTTGATCATGATGTATTATCTTTTTGATGTGCTGCTGGATTCTGTTGGCTAGGATTTTGTTGAGAATTTTTTAATCTATGTTCATATGGGATATTAGTATATAATTTTCTTAGTGATGTCCTTCCCTTGTTTTGGTATGAGGGTTATGCTTGCATCATAAAATGTATTAGGAAGTTTTCCATCCTCTTCTATATTCTGGAATAAATTGAATAGAATTGGTGACAGCTCTACCCTGAAAGTTTGGTAGAACTCACCAGTGAAGCCATCTGGGCCTAGACTTCTTTTGGTTGGGAGTTTTTTGATGGCCTGATCAGTTTCTTCTTTTGTTATGGGTCTGTTCAGGTTTTCTACTTCGCTCTGTGTAAGTTTATGTAGGTCGTGTTTTTCTAAAATTGTATCCATCTCTTCTAAGTTTTCAAATATGTTGGAGTACAAATTTTCATAGTATTCTGTTATTATTCTTTTGATTTCCTTTGGTTCTGTTGTGACATCTCCCATGTGGTTTCTAATGTGTGTTATTTGTGTCTTCTCCCTCTTTTCTTTTGTTAGGTTTGCCAGTGGTCTGTCAGTTTTGATAATCCTTTGTTTTGATCATAGACTGACCTCCCAGAGTCTATGACTTTGTTCTTACAGTTTTGTTCTGTTCTCGACTCTTCCATCTGTTGATTTAGTCCTGGGAGGTGCTGCACGAATGTCAGTCTCTGGTTGCTATCTGTTCTTGTTGGTTCTCCGTCCACAGAACTCCCTTTCAGATGTTTTGTAGCACAGGGTTGGCTTTGGCAAAGTTCCTTACCTTCTGTTTGTCTTGGAATGTTTTGATTACACCATTGTATTTGATTGATAGCTTTGCTGGATAAAGGATTCTTGGTTGGCAGTTTTTACCTTTCAGGGTTTTATATATGTCTCCCCATTGCCTTCTTGCCTGCATGGTTTCCACTGAGAGACCCAAGCTTAATCTGACTTGCTTGCCTTTGTATGTGATGCTTCTCTTTTCCCTGGCTGCTTTCAAGATTGTCTCCTTACCTTTGATTTTGGAGAGCTTGATTATGATATGTCTCAGTGATTTTCTTTTGGGGTCTATCCTTCCTGGGGTTCATTGAGCTTCTTGAATGTTTATCTTTTCAGTTTTCAGGATGTTAGAGAAATTTTCTTCCAGCAGTTCTTCAACTATTTCCTCTGTGGACTTGTGTGATTCTTCCTGTTCTGGAATGCCAATGATTCTTACGTTATTCCTCTTCATGTTGTCCAACATGAATCTTAGACTTTCTTTGGATCTTTTAAATTATTTTTTCTGCTTGTTCTTCTATCTTAGTGGTATTGAGAGATTTATCTTCCAGCTCAGTAGTTCTGGCTTCCATCTCTTCAATTCTATTCCTTTGCCCTTTCAGTGTATTGTCTATTTCTGATATTCTATTATTAATAATTTGAACCTCTTTCTGTAGGTTTTGAATTGTTTCTAATGATGTATCTATCTTACTTTATTGTTCCTGTAGCACTTTCCTGACTTCTTCCTTGTTTCTCAACTCCATTGTAAAGTGTTTTGAAACATTTTATAATCATTTTTCTGAATTCCTTCTCAGGCATTTCCAAGGCCTGCCCTCCTTTCAGAATGGAGTCCAGGTCTACCTACATGTCATTTGTCTCAGATATTTTATCGTGTTTCTGGACGTCTGCTGATATGCTCATCTGTTTTTGCTTCCTGGACATGTTTAGTGTTTAGCTGTAGCCTTAATACTTGATTAAGTGTGTGTTGTGGTATTTTTTTATGCTTTCTAATTGTCTCCAGGTAGATGTAATCAGGATGTGGGCTTCCCTTTTCACTCTTCTTATTGCTTAACTCAGTGTAACTTTCACAGGTGGTATATGCCTCCCTGGTATACGGCACTTGGTATTGGTTCTTCTCTGGAATGTGGGGCTTTATAGGGTGTGATTGTATCTTGAATATATGGCAGCAATTGCTGTCTCTTCTTGGATGTTATAGGGAGAGAAAGCACCCTCTATAGGTAAAAGTGGAGACAAAAACAAAATACAGCAGAGCAAGGAAAAAAAAAACCCAAAAAACAAAACATCAACAACAAAAACACTATATTGGATACTGTAATCTATAATCATGGAAAAAGGAGAGGAGAGAGAGAAAAAGAAGAAAAAAATCTGTAGCCTAATATAATTTTAATGTCCTCTTTCAGTTTCTTGCCTTCAAGGCATCTGACAAATTTCAAGATGCCACTGTTGGTTGTTATGCTGTACCTCAGGCTTTAATTTTTGGCCTGTTTTGTTTTTAACCTCTCTCCTTCTCCATGCCCCCTGTTCTGGCTTTTTCCCTATTAATAAACAGGTTAGAGTTGGCTATGGACATTTGAGCTGCCCGCCGCTTTACATGCTGAGGGTATCTGCGCATGTCTGGCAGAAGAACCCACGAGTGCTGGGGGTGAGGGGTGTCCACTCGCTCAGGCACACCCTCCCCCCGCCCAGTCACCAGAATGGAGGTACACAGACAGTGAGGGGCCAATGAACAGATACCCCACCCCCCACACAAAAAAATCAGAACAAAGCAAAAACAACAAGTGTGTTGTCTACCTTTGCTCTGAGGTTCCTGTGGTGTTATTCCGTGGCAGATCTGCTTGCTCTCCCTCTTGGTCTTGCCGTTTGGTCTCGCCCAAGATGTTGACTCTGGGCCGCGCTGAGCCCAGCAGATTCTACAGTATGAGGTTTCTTCTGCTACAAGTTCCATTAGCTATAAGCCTTCAGACTTTTTAAATATTCCTAGATATATGGTTCAGAGACTTGGAGCTGTCCCCTGAACCCGCTTTGCCTGGTATTCTGAGGTATTGCTCACAGAGATCTTCATGGCACCTCTACCCTATCCGCCATCAAGCCCCGCCCCCACATGTTCTTTGAAACCCGGAGTCTTTACGGAACTGTTTTCCAAAGTCACTATGGAATCAAACATTAGCCTGGGAAGCAACTTGGTGGAGATGGTTTTGCCTTTGACATGGGCTCTTTAAGAGAATAATCTATGTGCATTGAGGAGCAGCAAGTCCAGAGTCTGTCTGGGAGAGATATACATAGCATGTCTTGAGTGCCTCTGTGTGTAAAACAAACAGATCCTGGTACCCAGCGTGTGTTCCAATGTTATGCCCTGAGAAATGAACATTTCATCTACAAAACTCATTTTCACCAGACCCTCTCTGGAGTGTCTTCTCAATACAGAGGGCTTCCAAAAGCTTGTGGGAAAATGAAATTAAAAGAGAATGGAATTCAAAAGTTGAACTTAAGCGTCCCTCATATCATCCAGACTATGAAGACTATAGAGGGAGCCTAGGAACAAAGCGGTGGAATTTCTTGTCCAAACTTCAAAGGATCCTTCTTGAAACGGATTGCTGTTACCTATTCAAACTCTGCAATGCTGAGATTATAATTACAGTCTTCTAAAATTGCACCGAACTGTGTGTGTATACATAAAACAAATCCTGTTACCCACTGAACAGGTGGTCTTTTTTTAGCTGCAGTGGCCTAAAAGTTCATGTAAAATAAGCATATGTTATCTACCTGCTAATAAATAATCCTTCAAAAACCAATTTTAATGGTATAACTTCTTATAGATATATTTAAGTTTATTTAACAGTTTGGTAATAAGGATTCAAGTTTTTACTTTTTCTAATATAAGCAGCAAAGTAACAAGTTTTTGAAAGCATCTCTATTTCCTTAGTATAGTATAATGGCTGACTCCACTGGTTTTTCCAGGCCTTTGAAACAGCTTTGCTAAAATGTGGTTGTCACCCCCCGCCCCCCCCCCCACAAGTGACGTTTGTGCTCTGAAATGGGGGGAAATTGAGATCAATGAACAGCTAAGATGACAGAGGCATGGGATTTGAGGGTGTTTGGTTTGGGGCTGATCACGTTTTCATGCCTCTGTATTAATGTTTATCCCAAACCCTGCAATGTCAACATTTTCTCATGTAATTACTGCTGTTTCCACACAATTGTTCTTCGTAGATGTCTTTCTTCATTTTTTGAAGTTGTTATGTGTTACTGAGCTTTGTCTTTTAAAGGACTTAACACTACCCACAGTGAGTGTGCAATCAACAAACATTAAGTTGAAATTTACAAAGAGAGAACAGTATTCTCCCACAAACTTTTTTGAGTGCCCTCATCCTTTTTGGGTTGGTGCTGTCTGATATGAATCATAAATAGTCACAATATGTTTGATTACACTAATTTCTGGCATTCCTTCGTGCATGTGAAGATGAATCAATGTCAGTGCCTAGCGCCTTGGTAAGTGCTCAGAACAAATGAGTTATTATTGTTGAACATGTAAGTCTACTTTGGAATCCTTTTAGAAAATCATTCTCAACGTAGAATATTTTCTCTTGGGCACATAAGGGTTTCCAGGGATTGCCATTTTCAAAGAGTTGGGAAACCTGGGATGAGAACTAGTCCATGATTAGAAGGGCCCCTTGGTTTACTGAGGCTTAATCTACTTTACTTGGACTGAGACAGATGTATGTATGTGTACCATGAAGCATTATACACATTTATGCCTATTATGGTGAAAATACCAAGGGACGTCAAAAAGTTCACAGAAAAATGCCACCATCTTTTAATTCCATTTTCTGCACACTTTTTGTAGCTCTTTCATACAACTTGGCCTTGAAAGGAATTATGTGAGAGTTTGCTAAGATGGTGAGCAAAGTTGGTCTGTGTGCCTGTATCCAATTCTACATCTGACTTTTGGGGGGTTGAGAGGCTATGAATTTCAGCTCGATGGCACTTAACAACAATAACAATAAAGACATGGATTGTATCTCTTATTGTGGTTGAATTTCACAGGCTAGACTGGAAGTCTCCTGAGTGCAAGGACACCATCTGCCGTCCTCACGCGATTCCAGTGTTCACTGTACCTACACGTAGTTGATGCTCAGTAATTATTATGTAGATTAACATGAGGCTGTGTCTTGATCTGATTGTTGAAACAGGAAATAAATGCTTTATGCTCTGCTCTCTAGAACTCCATGGTCTCTCTTTTATACAGTTCTCCCCAGACCTGCTTAGGGGCATCATTTGGATATTTGGAACTTTCTGTTTTATCTGTCTCATCTTGAGGGACCTTATAGCTTTTGTTGTTGTTAAATGCAGTCAAGTCAATTTTGACTTATAGAGGCCCTGTATAGAGTTTCCAAGAAGCAGCTGGTGAGTTTGAACCATCGACCTTGCGGTTCAAACCAACCTTGTGGTTGAGTGCTTAACCCTACAGCAGACAGGACCTTTGGAATATTCATGGTAAAAATAGAGGCAACAACAGGGAAGTGTCAAGAGTAACTTGATAAAACCACCAAGGCATGAGCAAGTGTCATCAAATCTGGGTCCTTACAAGAGATGAGAAGTCTCTCTGGAAACACCACACTTGGAAAATGCTGGTCCTTTTCATCTACCTGACTGTTCAGATGCAAACAGTGGGCTGTTCTATTTTGGGCTTCACAAGGCAACGGCTCAAGGTTTCCTTTCTTTGATCCAGGTGTTGGTGGAGTACATTTGACATTTTAATACTAACTTGCCTCTAACAAGTTAGAAAAGAATTCAAAAACGTGTTATAAGTAATTACATATGCATGAATTATTTAAACTTGGAAATAAAACAGGAGAACGATGACATGTCTTTCCAACGTTTTAAGGTCCCTGGGAGGCAGTCATGCATGGTTTATTCCAGTCCCCAGGACAGGGGTGGGGAACCTATATTCTGCCAAAATTTCTACATCATTCGTGGGCCACACAGAATTGTCAGCTTAAAAAATTAGCCTGCTGTATTTGGTCCAACATTGAACTAACTTACCCCTAAAGTGATGGCTGGTATGGTGCTGTCGGATAAAGCACTGGACAGCAAGATCAGTTTAGACCACAAGGTTGGTGGTTCAAGTTCACCAGCTGCTCCTTAGAAACCCCATAACGGTTGCTATGAGTCAGAACCAACTCATAACAACAAGTTTGACACATGTATGTGTATATATATATATATATATATATATATATATATATATATATATATATATATATACACATAGATACTGTCACTGCTAAGTGCAGTTGAATCATTTCTGACTCGTCATGGTGGTGGTGGTGGCGGTGTGCTATGGAGTTGGTCCTGACCTATAGATACACTGTACAGGGTTTCCGAGGCTGTGAATCTTTATGGGAGCAGAAAGCCTCACCTTTCTCCTGGAGAACCACTGGTAGTTTTGAACTGCTGACCTTGAGGTTAGCAGCCCCACTCGTATCCACGACACTACCAGAGTTCCTTGTATTGGGTTTTCGAGGAGCAGTTCATAGGTTTGAATCCCTTATAGTAGGCTTAGATCTTGCAGTTAGCAATCCAGTGCGTACAGCACCCCAGCAGGACTCCACATATAGGTATAATAACTAAACCAACCCTACCGCCACAGAGTAGATTCAGACACTTGGTGATCCTATACAGAATTTCTGAGCTCTACATCATTACTTGAGCAGAAAGTCTCTTTTTTCTCCCTCAGAGTAGCTGGTGGGTTTGAACGGAAGGAACTACTGCTGCTAGTGTTAAGCTGTCAACTGAAAGTTTGCAGGTTTGAACCCACTTCATGGGAGCAAGATGAGGGAGTCTATTTCCAACTCATCATGACCTTGTATGGGTTTCCCAGGTGCGGCCAGTGGGTTTGAATTGCCAACCTTGTGGTTCAAACCAACTTGCGGTCCAGGGCTTATCCTACAGCTCTCTCTACAGGGTTTCTGTAAGATGGAACTGACTCAATGGCACAACAAATATCTTCAAAACGAATTCAGAAAGAAAATACAAGATTGAGGAAAGCTGAGGAGATGTCACCTTTGGTGTTGGTGCCTTTCTTGCTAATAAGCAGTTTTAACACTGTCCTCGCTAACCACCTAGAACGTCATGGATTATGCATGATAGACAGACAGACAGAAAACTGCTGAAGCCTAGCAGTACTATCTGGTCCTCGGCTGTGATGTGGTTCCGTTGTGGGGGAATACGTTACTATCCAGGGGGGACTGCAATTTTTTCTAAATCTATAACTATTTCTAAAGAAAAAATAATAATGCTGCTGATCTCTAGATGGGCCCATGGTGGTGCTGTGGGTTAAGTGTTGGGCTGTTAACCTCAAGGTCGGAGGTTCAAACCCACCAGATGCTCCAAAGGATAAAGATGAGATTGTCTGCCCTTTGGGAGAAATTCTACTCTGGTCACTGAGCCGGAAGTGTCTGAAGAGCAGTGGGTTTGATGTGAAAAGGAAGCCTCCCTTCGAGCTTTGGTCTCTTACGGAGGTGAGGCATATCTGTTTTCTTTGTCTGTGTCCTCATATATAGCAAGCTGACTCCTCGGTAGGGAAGTCGGGAGGACTCCTGGGTGGGGTAGAGTGGAAAGGGCATGGTACCCCCATTCTCTCCAGGACTTGATGACAATGAAGACAAGTGAAGACAGAAATCTCTGCTCACCTTCCTCTCACCCCTCCCTCTCTGGACCCCACAGGTCCCAGATAGCGCCAGGCTTTCGGGTTATTTCAATATCTTGGGAAGTGGCAACCAGGAGAATTAATTGGGCAAAGTGCCCTGGCAAATGGGTGGGTCAATAGGTGGCTGGACCACCCAAAAGTCTATTCTGCTTGGTAGAGTCAGGTTCTAGTACCGTGCGTTCCAGGCAGGAAGGTCTGGAGCCGGGCAGAAGGGGCATGTGGGTTTTCAGACTTAGGCAGTTTCATTAAAAAAGCCCTCTTTCACCTTCCGAGTTTCCTGGAGCCACACTCTGCACTAAAAAAGGCACTTGGGATTGCATGTGTTTGTAGACCTGGGATTGGGTGCATGTCACACACAAAGCTTAGAGTCTTAAGACAAAAAACATAAAACAAAACAACAAACCTTTCCCCCACATGTGATAAACAATTCTGTGGGCGGTGCAATAGGCTCAGCTGCTAACTGGGAAATGGGAGGTTGGCGTCCACCCAGTGGTGCCTTGGAAGAAAGACCTGGCAACCTACTTCCAAAAAACCAACCAATGGGAACACGCTGAGGTGTGGCCATGTGTCCAAGTCAACACAATGGCAACTGGTATTTTGTTGTTGTCTTTGAATGATAAAGGAAACACGTGACATATTAGCTAATATCTTTTTATTGTCAGACTTTCTTTGAACCAACAAACATGATTTCACAAAGGTGTCCAAAAGGGATAAGGCAAATTTCTGGTTTCCTTGTGGGTAAGACTTAGCTGGTCCAAGCCTTTACAATTTCTCTCTATAAAAATAGAAGTCCTAGACCAGATTCCCTCTTAGTCAGCACTGTTGATTAATTTATAGGGGCTCTGCTGAGACTACCTGCAGGAACTTGAGATAAAATCTGTGTATATTGCTTTAAAGCCTCACCAGGTAGCCTGGGTCCTTCAGAGATGCGCTCGTGCGTGGTATTTCCTCCAGAATGCAGCATCTCTCGACCCTGTCCCACAAGCCCCAATCCTCATCGATCCCAAGTGAACCTTCCCAACAGCCCACTTCTCTTAAATCCTTCAGAAACCAAAGACTCCAGAATGACTTTCCATTGTCGCAGTCCTCTGCTTCAGAGTGGCTTATAAATACAATCTCACGCCAAACGCAGGCTGCGCCCCCTGTTCATACCACAGCAGACACAACGCAGACTCGCTGCCAGGACAAATAAAACTGAACCCAGGTATGTCGCTGCAAATACAGCAGAAAGGGATTTGCCAGTTGTAAATACAGACAGCCTTGCTGAAGGAACAACGGCAGACAAGAACTCAGCACTAGTAAAATTTACAGACCGTTTTACACCATTGTTGTGAATGCTCACGGTACAAGGATTACGGAGATGAGTTTATGGCATACATGCACGCTCGGGCAAGCACAGAGACAGAAGAGATGAAACAAAGAACAAAGTTCAGACATGTCTGAGGGCTGCCAGCAGCACTCCTCGTAAATACCCCATCCTCCTTGGCTCCCTCGGTCCCCTCCCCGGCTCCCTCACCTTCCCTCAGATCCCGGAAATCAAGCTGGGAGGTTAGTGCACAATCAATGGACCAATGCCCATCCTAGCTCGCTGCCAGCCTCCCGCACGGTGTCGGGGGGGCAAGAGCATCACCCTTCAGTAGCATCATTAAGGCTGATGAGTGTCGGTCAGTCGGTCGGTTCTCCAGGCTAAGGCACTTCCGGCTGCTTTGGCGGCAGCGTGGATTTTGTTTTTCCTCTTTCGTTTTTAAGGCATTGTATCCTCTAAGAGTCCTAAAGCTTTGGAAACGGTGCAGACTGTTAAGGTACACAGCTGTAATGCAGGATTCCCTGAAGTTGACAGGGCGAAAGGATGCTCGGAGACACCTCCCTCCACCGAGGGGCTTCCAGGAAGCCCAGCTCGGCTCAGCACAGAGGCAAGATGGTGGCACACTGGGACCCCCACGGCCTTCACCTGGAGCTTCCCTGGCTGCTCACGGAGCGTGTTGTGCTATAGCGCTTCTTCACGATCATGCTGATGTAGGCTTTCATGAGCTTGGCCACATCCACCACCTGTGGAGAAGCAGAGGCACTGTGGTTGAGATTCCCACGATCCGAGCGGGAGAGATGGGGAAATGGACGGGTTCCAGTTCAAGGAGAAAGAGACCTACAGGCTGGTGCTTCTCCAAACAACGTCGCCCCCTGGTGGCTCTTACCCATGAAAACAGCAACTCAGCTTCTTCAGTCCCATCTTGTACATACACTGGTAGCAGGATTCAAGGACTCTACTGTCTCCACTGGAGCGCATCCTTACAAAATCCCATTACTGACAGAATCACCCAATTCCAGCCCTAGCAAGGACCCCAGAGGCCTTCGCAGCCGCCTCTCCAGACACCTGGAGGCTTCCTTGGGATGTTGGCTCCTCCCCTTTTTGTGTGTCCCTCTTCACCGCTGGCCTGGCTCCCTCTGAAGGCTCCCTAGCCTTCTCCTGCCTCTCTCCTCTCTTCCACTCCTGCGCTGGTTCCCCACTTCCACGTTACAGGTCCCATAGTAGCTCCTTCTAGTCTACTATCCTGACCACATCCTGTTGCCAGGGTCCCTCCAACCTCACTGCCTTGACAGACAACCCTGTCCAGTGCACCCCAAAGACTCTCCTCACCTCCTCCCAGGACTTCACCCCAATGGCCGGATGGGGCCTGTGGCTCATTCACTGCACTGCCCCCTGTACTGACCAGCAGCTCCCTGCCTGGAGATCTCTGCAGCGTTCTTGTATCATAACTATGATGACTGCTCTCAGCTTTGGGACTCTCACATAGGAAGAGGTTTTTATAAGACAGGGTGCCCAGGATGGTCACGTCCTGGAGCTCTTCCCTGTGATGCAGACATGTCGGTTCTGACTCTTAGCAACCCCCACGTACACCGACAAGAAACTCTACCCGGACCTGAGACAACCCAAAATCGCTGTAGCCATTGCTGCAGCCACTGGGTCAGGCCATCTTGTTGGGGGTCTTTCTCTTTTTTGCTGACCCTCCACTTTACACATCATGATGTCTGTCTGTCTCAGGGACTAGTCCCTGCTAGAACCCACTTCCACCGTACAGCATATCATTTGCCCTTCCTTCCCTTTCCTCCACAGGTAAAAGCTGCCCTGCCGGCTACAATGCAATCCCATCTCTGTTTCAAAAGTGTACACACACACACACACACACACACAAAGCAGCTGGAATTCCCAGATTCTAGAAGGTGAGGAGGCAGATACTGGAGAGGGACCACCAGCCGCCTGCCTTTTTATAACCAAGTGAAACAGTATGAAAGAAGCCAAAGGCATCTGAAATGTTATCTTCTTCTTCTCTTCTGCTAAAGACCATGCATGAGAATGTCTGCTCGGTCTGCCCCTTACCTCACTGGTTTCAAACAGTAGCTCCCGTTCGTCCACCACGATCTTATACGTGTTGGCCAGCGGGGCCCCGAACGAGAGGATGTGCTCGTACTGAAAGACTTCCAACGGCTTCCCCTCCCCTCGCTTGTAGACGGAAACAGCATCCGCGCTGACGCCCAGCCAGAGCTCCTGGGGGAAGCCGCCTTCCTTGCACTGGTGGGTGAGAAATCAGTGAAGGGTTAGAACACACGGCAGTTACAAGATTGTCTCCCAGTCTCTAATTCCCACTTAGAAAACCCACTGCCACCCAGTCGGCTCTGGCTCACTGAGCTCCTTACACACATTTTCCAAGACTGTAAATCTTTCCGGAGCAGGCAGCTTCATCTTTCTCCCTTGGAGCAGTTGGTGGGTTTGAATCGCTGATCTTGTGGATAGCAGCCCAATGCCTAACCCATCACCCCACGAGGACTTCTTGTATTTAGACTTAGGGGGTTCGCTATTTTGATGGACTTCTGACTGGTTGATCGACCCAGGGCATTTGGGCAGCCTGACTGATAAGTGTAGACATGAAGCCTTGATTCTATTTCATGATGCTACTGTGTTGCTAGCTACTGCACTTAGCTGCCTGGAAGAAGTGTGGCCCACTCACCAGTGGGTCTGCTCAATAGCCAAAGAGCCCCAGCCAGTCCATGCCACTCCCTCCACTACAGCCTCGAACCATTTTGTGGAGGATGATTCTTTAAACACAAAATTGAGGAGCACAGAGGAAAATTCCCCAGAGCATGTGCACAGAGTGGTTTGGGCTACTCTTAAAAACCACAGCTCCACACAAGGAGCTCCACTGGCCTCCTGTAGGTGCGATGGGGAGCAGGTAACATGGCATGACCAACTAACATGCTTGTACAGAGCAGTGCAGAGGGAACCAACCCTAATGTACAGGTTAATAAGCGAACCCAGGGAGGAAGCAGAAGACTACCATTACACTGCAACCAACACCATGAAACAAAATGTGTAAAAGTTGTTGAATGGGAAATGAATTTGCTCAGTTAACTTGAAAGTAAACCAATTTTTTTTTTTCTTATAAATAAGACTGTTTCTATAAATCTTGGGGATATAAGGTTTCACACGGTAGGAAATGTCCTACAACACCTCATTTCTAAGAACTAGCCACCGCCCGACCCACCATTCATTCAGGATTGCACTGTGTCTCCCAGAACTATGTCCTGAAAACCCTCACTTCTGTGCCCGTGGTTATAAACCCTGTTGGTGAGACAGGATTAATGGAAGGTGTGTCTTGAGTCTGCCCCTTGTGAGGTCTAAAAAGGATGAAAGAAGCCTTTGAGAAGCAGAGACACAAAGAAACGACAAGTCACGAGCCGAAGTTCAAAGAGACAAGGAGCCGCCTGCGAGCTGAAGGAGAGAGAAAGCCTTCCTCCAGTGCCCCCAGTGAGAACACCAGTGGCTGTGGGTTCAATTCCGAGGTGTTTCTGGTCCAGCAACACTAGGGCAACACCAACCAACCAAAGTCAGACTCAGCTAAAAAGCCACAAAGGGACCAGACTAGATCATTAAAACTTAGATTTTTATAGAGCTTCATCTGACGGTCAAGGAGCCTTGGTGGCACAGCAGGTTAAGTGCTGGGTGGATAACCATAATGCCAGTGGTTCAAACCCACTAGCTGCTCAAAGGGAGAAAGGTGAGGTAAAGATTCCGTCTCAGAAACCCTAAGAGCAGTTCCTCCTATGTCCTGCAGGGGTTGCCATGTGTTGGAACTGACTAGCAGTGGGCTGGATTTTGGCTCTTTTTAAGTCATCGAGTAACAGCCTGACGCTTCTCTGTGCGAGTAAAATGAAGCTTTCTGTTCCCATAAAGATTTACAGCCTCGGAAACCAGACGTAGGGTGAGTGATTTGTCAGCACGATGAATGGTGGCCCACCTCACTCTGCATGTGATCATGACTTAGGGCCTGGGACACAGCCTGGTCTAGGCGGGGATACCTGTGCCCAGTCCTCACCTCCACATCGAAGAGCGTGGACCCGTACCCGGGCCACTCCTTGATGACAGCCATGTACTTGGCCATGGCCTGCTCCTGTTTCATGCCCTGGAACTTTTTCCACTTGTCAATGATGCTGGCTCGTGCAGACGACACCTCCTCCTTCACCCACATGTCCAGCATCTGCTCCTCCTCCAGCTTCTGCCTGTGGACAGAGCCAGTGCGGAAGCTCCGCCTCAGTGTCCCCTCCAGGAAGCTGGTCCGCCTCTTCTCCAGCCGCTCGCCGGGAGTGAAGCTCTTGGTGGCCTGGCTGATTCGGGCCTTGAGCCTGTGCAGGGAGTACACCTCTTCCAGAGCCGGGACCGTGGTGTGCAGGCTGTAATCTCCCTGCAGGTACTGGAGACGCAAGGCAGCCAACACCTGCAGGTTCTCCTCCGGGGCCGGGTAGTGGCCGTGGATGACCGCCTCGTGGGCCTGCAAGAGGGACAGCCAACAGCGTGATGTCACTGCCAAGTCACCTTCTGACTGCTTGGACCCTACATCCATCATGGCTGTAAACGTCTTCCAAGCATGGACACCATCTACTACCCACTGAACGGTGGCCCCCAAACATGCCTTGGAATTCTAACCTTCATGCTTGTGGATGAATCCTGTTTGGGGAATGGGTCTTTCTGTTCCTAAACCTAACCACCTGTGTGAAGCATAGACCTAGAACACCTTCCCCTCAGAAGAGTACCTCCCGAAGCAGTGCATGCTGGGAAATCTCCCACCACCCTGAGTGTCTAAAGGACTGGTGGTCACTGACAAATTGTGCTCACTGGGCAGGGGGTCTCTTCCTCAAAGCTCCCCTTACCTGTTCAAACATAAACGCAAACTCCACGCTGTCTTTGGGCACGTTATCTGTGTCCAGGAAGCAGTAAAGTTTGAAGTAGAATTTCCACGGCATGTCTCCCGCTTCTGAGGTGGCCGCCAGCCTGCAACAGAGGTTGGGGAGACTCAGGGCCCTGGTCACACACCACACCTGGCCCAGCCCGCTGCAGCGAACTAGGTTCTGACTCCTGGCGACCCCTCAGGGGTTTCTTGACTATCATCTTTACAGAAACAGATCATCCAAACTTTCTCCTGGGGCACCTTCGGGGGTTGGAACCATCAACCTCTATGTTAGCACCTGAGTGCAACCTGTGTGTAGCCCCCAGGGACAGAGGGCTGACTTCAGATGATTCAGGCATTCGGCCTGGCTCCTGGGACAGAGATGAGGGGGAGGAAGAAGACACATGTAGTGACGAACAAGCTGCCACGTGGGCCTCACCTTATGAAGGCAGGCAGGTAGCCGTCACCAATCAGGTAGGAGACACCTGCTGAGGCTCCCGGAGTAACCGGGCGGTGTCCGCACAAAGACACGGACCAAGGTGGCTCCTTTATTGTCCCCACCAGCCCTCACCCAGCGACAAAAGTATTTAGACACACTGCCAGGAACTCAAGTGCGTGGGGGCTGAATTGACCCCCAATAGGAATACAGAGTGGAGAAGGTGAGAGTAAAACATCAAACAGGAGGGGGCTTTAAAAAGTTTGTGGAAAATGTCCATTATCTTTGCATTCCATTTCTCTGTGAACTTTTTGAAGCCCCCTCATATTCTAAGTCCCAAACACCAAAAACCTAAGCCGATACCATCCAGTCGATCCCAATTCCCGGTGTTAAGAGAGCAGAACCACTCTGTAGGGTTTTCTTGGCTGTAACCTACAGTAAAGCACATCACCAGGTCATTCTTCTGTGGTTGTTGGGTGGGTTTGAGCCATCAACATTCTGGTTAGTGCACCACCCAGGTACCTTCTTGTGGATCCACGGGGTATCAGATGCAGTTCGAACAGTTTCTAAGTTGGCTTGAGTCTATTAGTCCAGTTTCAACGTGAATGAGAAATGTGCCCACCCCACCCCAAAGCTGGGCTCCAACAAGGACTGAGAACAAGGACCCTCAGGTGCTGGCCTCCACCAAGGACGTAGAGCAAGGCCAGGTAAAAGAACAACAGGAAGATGAACTAGCTAATTAAGGTTTTGTGTCAATCTGGGCTGTTGTAGCCCTTAAGATGCCGTGGTGGTGGTGGTTCTATGCCGTGGAGTCGGTTCCGACTCATAGCGACTCTGTATAGGGTTTCTCAGGCTGTAAATCTTTATTGGGTCAGAAAGCCTCATCTTTTTCCCATGGAACAGCTGGTAGTTTCGAACTGCTGACCTTGAGGCTATGCTATCAGAGCTCCTTAAGATGCAAGCATGCCCCCTAATGAGGTCTAATATAATGCAATCACCTCCATGCTAGGATCTGCTCTGAGCAGCTAATAAACTAAGACGTTTCTTCTGTGGAGTGGAGGGAGTAGAAAAGGAGGGGCCTACAGCCACAGAGAAAGGGGAGCCGGGAGTGGAGAGCAGCCTTTGGGTCTGGAAGCTCCTAGATCCAGGGGAAGTCTGATGTCAAGACACATGGCGAACTCCCAAGAATGCTGGGCCTCCAGATGCTGAAAGGAGACCAGGCCCTTCCCCAGAGCCCACAGAGAGAGCCTTCCTAAGGCACCAGGCCTCTAAAATTGGACTTCCAGACTCCTAAACTATGACAGAAGAAGTTTCTGTTTGTGAAAGCCACTCCCCTTGTAGCATCTCTGTTCCAGCAGTGCTAGATCACTAAGCTAGAACACCACATCCGAGATGGGGGTTTCACTTAGGAATCAGGGAGAGCAGGCCAGTACGCTTCAACACAGGCCAAACAATGAACCCAAACTCCGCAATGGAGCTGAAGCGGAGTGCTGGGAGTCCAGATTCTCATGCCTGGCCATGAATTTCTTGTATTCAGTAGGGTGGACTTACTTTTCAAACTTGGCTAGCACGTCAGCCACGATGGTTCGGCTTTCGATGGCTTTGTCTAGATGTCCGTTGTGTTCGAACAAGGCGAACATGTTCCTGCTATCCTCCATGGCCAGACCTCGGATCAGCTTCTCCACTACCTGCAAGACACGGCACAGGGTCTTCAGCTTCAGAAGCTGTGGTTCCAGCTTGGGGTGTGGGCTGTGCCCGCAGCCAAACCCAGAGGGTTCTGTGGGGCTCTGAGCAATCCCCTAAGGTCAAAGGGTGTTTAGGAGTCCACAAAGACAATGTCCTACATTTGACTTTGATAAGTAGCAATGGGAGTAAGAAGCTTGTAAGTGCAGTTATTGGCCTCTCTCCGTCTGGAGCAAGGACACATGGGAACAATGAGCCCACGGGACTCATGGATCACATACATGTCAGTCTCCATGACCATGAGACCAGAGAGCTAGATGGGGCCCAGCTATCTCTGAGGACTGCTCTGAACCTCAGCAGGACGTCCTGGACAGAGTGGGAGAAAACTGTGGAATAAAACCCCGAACCTTAACAACCGCCAGCCTGGGGGGAGTAGTTAATCTTACAGTCCACCAACAGACAACCCTAGGACCACCAAGGGATAAGAGCACGAGCAGAATGTGGGACCCTATCCAGAGAAGCAGTAACAGCAGAGATGGAGGCAGAGATGAGGACATGGAAGCAGCTGGGAAGAGAGGGACTGGATGCTGGCAACCAGGAAGCCAAAGGCTTCCAGACCCAAAGGCTGCTCTCCACTGCCGGCTCCCCTTTCTCATGGGAAGAGAGGGACTGGATGATGGCAACCAGGAAGCAGACTTGCCGAATGTACCCTTTGGTTGTTTAAATGATTATATATTCCTAAGGGTTTTTGTGTATATCAATAAGCAAACAAACAAACAAAACAGAGGGAATAGAAGCAAATACTGTTAAATGATGATGCATGGAGGGGATTGTAATCATTGCAATGAAACAACATACGATAGGATGAGTGCAAAACTGATGTTCTCCCATGTAAACTATCACTCAATTCACAATAAAAGCTTTAAAAAGGAAGCAAACCTTCACTCAATTCGTAATAAGCAGTTAAAAAAACACAACAAAATCCCCGCCAGACTTAGTGGTGGGACAAAGACTTATGGAACCCCGAAGCCTGGCCCTTAGATATTTCCTTCGAGTCTGGCACTGAACTTACCCCAATGGCTCAACTTTCAGCCAAACAAGCCTCAGGTGTATAAGGTAAACAAGAACCCGAGGGAAGTGCGCACTTCTTAGAACAGCCAACCATACACCAGCAGAAGGGCAACATTTGCCAGGTGTGGTACTGCAGGATAACACACTGGACTGCTAGGCTGGTGGTTCAATCCCAGCAGCCGCTCCTGGGAAGATCTATATAGGGTCGCTATGAGTTGGAACCAACTCGATGGTACAAAGCTCAGCGGTAGGAAGAAAAAGGAAAATGGATAAATGGAAACAGTAAACACTCAGTAGGAAGGGGTCAGAGTGCTGTTAAGGAGGGAGAATTGTCAACGAAGTCACAACACAAAATGGGTATGAACGGTTGAATGCAAAACCAATTTGCCCTCGAAATGTTCACCCAAACCACAATATAAAACCAAAAAACCTTTAAGACAACAAGTTATGGTCCAAAATGGTCCAACGTGTGGGTTTCAGAAGCACCATTTTCCCCTTGTTCTGTTGAAATTAGCTTCACTTCTTCCTGACCATAAAAAACTGAGGGCATTTGGCCCAGTGGGTAAGCAGCTGCTGGGCCTATCTCCAACAAGCCCACACAAATAGGGAAAATGCAAGCACACCAAAGCCCGGTCTTTCATCTGATCCATTTATGAACGTTCAGATGCAGTGGGCAGTCTCAGCCACTCTTCAGGAAATGTCTACTCTGGTGTTCTTTGTGGCTTACTCCATTCCTCTGTGAAGGGTACAGGCCAGAGAGAAGTACAGAGGATTACTTCTGATTAATAGCAGAAAGGATTTTACCAGACTCTAATATACGAAGTCTCTGCTCTTCAAAAAGCTCTAAGCTAAGAGCCAGGAATTGTTTGTGCAAATAAAAAGTTTTTGAATTGGGTGATGGTTGGGGATAACAAAGTAATGACTTTGGATGGTGTATGTTCTACACAAGCACCTTTCCTGGGTTTTACTGCACAACTTCTAGTCAGTTGGTTTTACAATAGTTTTAAAAAGAAAAAAAAAGAAAGGGTAGGGGATTCACTGCTTAGGAAGACTGAGCTTCTGTGGCCAGTGATGGATGATGGTCATCGTCATACAACACGATATGAACAATGCAATTAACATCACAGAATTGCCCGTGAAAGAGATGTGCTAACGTATATACAAAAGGGCTTCAAAAATCTGTGGGAAAATGAAACTTTTTGAAGCTCCCTCGGGTTTTTCCCACAAGGAAGCAATATGTTTTTAACAAGAAAAGACAGTGTGATCATGTGATACAACATTCTAGTTATTTATGGGCACACAGAGACATCTCGCTGCAGGCGCTATCCAGGAAGCCCTTGTAGCTGATGAGGCTGAGTAAGGTCTACAGAATATTATCTCTCGTGATTGTGGCGAAGTTTAATTCTGTGCTCCTGTTCATCTTTTATGCTATGTTGCTGTTTGTATGTGGTTGGTGGCATGACAGCCAATCAATGGCAGCCACGTCCTCCTCAGCACAGCGGCCATTCGCCTCGCCCTCACCTCGCCGGCCGTGGTGTGCGAGTTGATGGTGATCTTGCAGGAGCCCCCACCATAGCAATACACCGTGGATGTCATTTCCTGCCTATGGATCAGTGCTTCGATTTCATCTCTGGAAGGCACAAACTCTCTGCATTTGGTTTTCTTAAGAGATTCGTAGATGAAGAGGGCATATTTTTCCATCTCCGTTCCTGGAAACTGTTCCCGTATCCTAGGAGAAAAACAGTGACAGTCAACCACTAGAAGGAGGCTGGCTGGTTCCACAGAGGATGTGGTGAGCGCCCCCTGGTGGTGAACAGTGACGGTCACGCCACTAAAAGGAGGCTGGTAGGAGTGGAAGGCTGGCTCCACAGCGGACATAGTGAGCGCCCCCTGCTGGTTAATAGAGCAAACAGAGACTTCCTGGAAGTGGGACACGTTCTGCTTAAATGTGGCACTGTGGGTTCATACGTCAGACTGCAAAGCCGTTTGAACCGCAAGGTGGGCGGTTCAAGCTCACCAGGTGCTCCTTGGAAACCCCATACAGGCTATGGGTCCGAACTGACTCAATGGCACTAACAACAAGCAACGAACAACATCACAAAGCAAAGGCTGGACTGGGAGTGATGCTGCCGCCGGCTCATCTCTGCGGGGTTTTTCATACTTGTCAGGGCCAAATGTCACACTGTCACATGGAAATGATTTTTTCCATACTGAGCCAAATTCCAAATCAAATTCTTTTCACTTGTTGGATCTAGAGCAGATACCCAAGCTGCTTTACTTTTTTCTATTTACATAGGGTGCTGGTGACTCACAGCGACCCTGTAAGGCACTGCAGAATGAGGACTGCCCCATAAAGTTTTCCAGGCTGAAATCTTTACGGAGCAGACTGTAGGGACTTGTCTCCCTGGAAGCCAGAAGGAGTCCTTTTATACAGAGAAGTAGGATTAAGAAAGAGTTAACACAGGGCTGCTAATTGCAACGTTAGCAGTTCAAATCCACCAGCTGCTCTGAAGGAGAACGATGAGGCTCTTTGCTCCTGTAACGATTTATAGCCCCTGAAACACTGTAGAGAATTGCTATCAGCCAGAACTGACTCCACAGCACTTAACAAGGACCCCTGGTGGCACTGTGGCTTAGATGTTGGGCTACTAACCGCAAGGTCGGTAGTTCAAGTCCATCACCTATCTCACGGCAGAGACACGAGGCTGTCTATTCCTATAAAGATTTCATCTTGGAAGCCCTAGCAACAGTTTTACTCTCTCCTAAGGAGCTTTAGTAGTGTTGTGGTTACAAATCAGGCTGCAAACCTTAATGTCAGCAGTTCGAAACTACCAGCCGCTTTGCGGGAGAAAGATGAGGCTTTCTGCTCCCATGAAGATTTACAGCCTCGGAAACCCTGTACAGGGTCGCTATGGGTCGGAACTGACTCGACGACACTTCACCACCACCACCACCACCAGGTTTCTATCAGTCAGAATTGACTCAGTAGCGTGGAGTTAATGTCCAAAGAATAACACAGGAGTTTTTCAGTCTCTAAAACGGACTCATGTGGCTTAGGGGGAAAAAAAAAAAAAAAGCCATATTATTTCAGGGAAAAAGAGTCAGAGTCACAAACTTGACTGTTATTGGCTGCTGTCTAGTGGGTCCCAGCTCACACAACTCCACACAGCAGACACTCATTGTCTGGGCCTTCTCCTCCCTCACACGCAGGCGCAGACTGGCCGGTTGTCTGGTCCTTCGCCTCCCTCACATGCAGGTGCAGACTGGCGCGTTGTCTGGGCCTTCACCTCCCTCACACGCAGGTGCAGACTGGCCCGTTGTCTGGGCCTTCTCCTCCCTCACATGCAGGCGCAGACTGGCCCGTTGTGATTAACAGCATCCAGAGGCTGATTTTCTAAAGTAGATCACCTGGCCTTTCTTTCTACTCTGCATACATCTATCAGGTAGCTCCACGGAAACCCGTTCAGCATCACAGCAAACACACAAACCTCCAGACATGGATGGGGGGTATGCACGAGGTGCAGCGGCCAGGGAAACAAATCTAGGCCTCCCGCCAGGAAGGCGCGAATTCTACCACGGACGTTCCCGACCTACGCGGAGGCTCTTGGTGACTGTTATCGAGTCGATTCCGACTCACCTTGACCGTCTTCCAAGGTGTCTCTGGGTGGCTTTGAACTGCTAACATTTTGTCTAGCAGTCAAACGCTTAACCATATGCCCCACTCAGAGATGGCCAGAGCTACACTAAAAACAAACACACAGCAAATAAACCCACTGCTGTTGAGCTGACTCTGCCTCAGCAGCCTTGGAAGACAAGTGGAGACCTGGCCCAAATGGTTGCCTAGACCACAATCTTCAGGGAAGCAGATGGCGGCATCTTTCTCCCTCTGAGCAGCTGGTGGAGATGAACTGCTGACCTCACAGTTAGCAGCGGAGCACTGAACCACAGCACCCCCAGAGCTCCTAGCCCTACATAGGGGCTTCACTCCAGGTCCTCTCTGTCTCAGTGAGGGTCCCTGCCCCCAGGTAACTAACCCACCTCTTCAGGTGGAACTTGAGGTATTTGAGGATGTGTCGGCTGGGGAGATAGCTACAGCTCAGGCACGTCAGGATCTGCCAGCTGTACAGGTTGCCCACGCTGCCCGGATGGGGCACTTTGTTGGTCTGTTTGACGAGCTGGCAGTAGAGTTCATCTCGCAGCGGGCGGAGGTCGTGGCCTGTCTGCAGGACGCCCTGGATGATGGGAATGGGGTCAGATGTGGATTCCAGCTGCTGAAGGGAATTGAAGATCTTGATGGCTTCATCCTGAAGGGTTGTATAGCCTTTGTCTTTGAGTACTAGGAAAGCAAAACCAACACAGGGGTCTCACACAAGGGCTTCAGATCAATCCCGCAAACACCCACTGACAGGGCCCTAGACAGGGTTTCACGGCTGTCAGTCTTTACAGGAACGGACAACTTCATCTTCCGCCCTTGGAGCAGTTGGTGGGTTTGAACAGGCCACCACCTAACCCACAGCACCATCAGGGATCCTGACAAGGGCATCAGGGAAGATGTCGTCTAAGCGGCTGACAAGAGGAAGAAATGGGGTTAAAAGCCTGCCCTGGTGGTGCTGGAAGGTTGGCAGTTCAAGCCCACAGTCATTCCAAGGGAAAATGATTGGGCAGCCCACTTCTCTAAAGATTACAGCCTTGGAAACCTCGCGGGGCTGTTCCATTCTGCCCTACAGTGTCGTTAGGAGTCAGAATCGACTCAAGGTCTGTGGGGTTACATGAGGATAATTACGCTCTATTAGTTTACAAAACACTTACTTATAAGCGAGTCTAATAGAACCCTGGTGTGTCACTATAAGATCAGCACTGGATTGTTAATGGCAAGGTCGTTAGGTCAAACCCACCAGTCTCTCTCAGAAACCCTATACAGGGTTCATTCTGAGCTGGAATTGACTCAGCAGCACCCAACAGCAACAACCACATTGCCTAGGAGGTTCCAGGTTGGGTGTGCATGCTTTAGGGTCTGCTTCTCTAGAGCAGGGACAGACACACAGCGTCCAGGCAGAGAGCCTGTACTTTGTCTCCCTGAATCACTACAGAAACACTTAGCATCACACTACAACCAAGTGTGGCAAATCCCTGCTTTTGTAATGAAATGACTACATGGTATTGCGAAATGAATACAAGGTAACAAATGCTAATGAGAGTTACAGTCTCAAGCTAGCGGGGCGGAAGTGGTCACTTACGGTTTAGATTTATGTCTCCGTAGGGCAGGGGCAGGAGTGGAGAATGCAGGGGGTGGTGGGTGTAACGCAGGATGGGGTTCCGCTTGTAAATTTGCTCCACCACATCTACATTTAGACAGTTCTCCTGGAAGATGAAGCAACCGCGGTAAGGCAGGAAAGAAAAATGTAAGGAAGAAAGAAAACACAGGAAGGGAGTTAAGGGTTAGAAAAAAGCAACAAAAAGAGGGAACGGTTTACTATAAAAACATTTCCTAAAGGGCGAATGAAATCAAACACCTATGTTACATTTCAGAAGCCTTGAAACATCCATAAACCTGTTGTGTAGGGAGGTGGCCTGGGGGAGCCTTGTGCTGATCACTTCAATACAAGCATACCACACAATCTACTTTAGAAGATAAATCACCACAAAGAAATTAGCTCTATTTAATCTCTTTGGTTAGTTAACTGGTTAACTCAAAAAGTTCAGGGAAAGATCACAGAATTTTCCCATGAACTTCTGGGTACACTTTGCATTTCCCTTCATTTTCTAATCACAATAATAAATCTCCCCCAGAGATTGTATAAGGAGCTCTGGTAGTATAGTGGGTTACGTATTAAACTGCTAACGAAAGTTTAGCTACCAGCCGCTATTCAGGAGGAAGGTGAGGCTTTCTGGTCCCGTAAAGATGGAGTCCTGGTGTGGCTGGACTGAAAGATAAGCGCTGGACTGAAAGACCAGTTTGAACCACAAGGTCGGAGGTTCAAACTCATTAGCTGTTCCTCGGAAACCCTATACAGGGTTGCTATGGGTCAGAAATGGTTCGATGGCACTTAACAACAGCAAAAACAAAGGTGTACAGCCTCGGAAACCTTATACAGGGTAGTTAGTTATGAGTCAGAGCCAACTCCATAGCACTTTAACCACCAACTACCACCAGAGAGTATACATAGTTTAAAAATTAATTTAAACGTCTCTTGTTAATTAATCATCATTTAGCTAAATCATATTAACTTTGCCTGTAACTCATTTTTAAAAGCATTTTGCTAATTCTTGAAAATTGTTCTTTTGCATTCTCGAAAGTATCTGAAAATCTCATAAAGAATGGCCACAGTAAAGTTAAGTACAATTAAAATATAGCTGATAAACTAAAGTAAAAACTGGAAATGAATTTGAGAAAATTCCCTGCAGTTATTTCTCATTCTGGGGGGGGAACGGGCTCACCCTCATTCTCAAGTCCACCTTCCTTCCTATTCTTGAGATTGAACCAAGAGTCTCTCACTGAATTCCCAGCATGCACTCACTCTGCGAAACACTAATTGCAGGTATGAAATAACCAAGGTTACTTTTAGAACTTTAAATAAACAGAAAGTTGGAGGAGAGGCAATGAATCATACTCGGTAGTTAATTTCATTTCCATTATGAAACTTTTCCAATAACATCGAATTAAAAACTAGAAAAAAAAAAAAGCCCATTTGCTTATTACAAAAATTGTATGAGTAACTTGCCTAATTTCTTACGAAGCACTGTTTCCTATTTGGAAAATTCTATTTACATTTTTAAGCTCTATCTTCAAAATAATTAGCAAATATAAAGATAGGTAAGCTTTAAAAAAACAAGTTTGTTTGATAAAAGTTCTCTTTTTTTAAAAGCTCCTTTCTACAAAGGATGCTTCAATCTATCAATCATCAGAAATCCCACTATTCATACAGAGAGCGTTGGGTTCCATAGAAAAACCTTAGAATTCATCACTTGCTTGAATCTGGCTCTTAACACTCAGAAAACATGTATTTGGGGATCAAGAGGCCGGTGTGAATCTGTGGAAACACATATAATGCTCACGGATCAGACCCTCTCCCGTCTCTGGACCAGTTAAGCCCACGCTGCCGGATTCAGTTTCCTCTGCGTGCATTGATCACACGCATTCTAGCATGTTTTCTGTGAGAGTTTCAGCGCTTTCCTTGGCATGTGGAATCTGCCTGTGTGAGTAACTTGGAGGAAGAGCAGTAAAAATAAGACGCTTGAACTGGCTCTGCGTCAGGCATTGATTCTAAACGGGGCTACGTCAGCGATGTACCCAGAATATCCCGTCTCCTTTTCCAACCTTGGGACGGGGCAGTTCATGGATGCCATCTAATCTGTAATCCATTCAGCAGTCCTAGATGGAGCAACTGATCTTAACAGACAAGAAGCTACAATTGGACGCCATCAACATTGGTCTGGAGATTTGTGGGCTCCTGTGAGTTTGGAGTAACTTGACAGGAACCCCAAGTTTCCCAGACCAACCTGGGTTCCCTGGGAAGCCACTTGCGTGACCTAGAAACCATGCAAAGACCAAGAAGAGAATCACTTCTTACTCCTAGGAAGTCTCAGAAGTGGATCTTACAGTCAAAGTAGGCTGTCCCCAACAAAGACCTGGGCACGTCCCCGTGAGCTGGGTGCCCCACAGCCTCACCAACAATGACTGCTTCCCTGTGCCCGTTAGCCAATGATCGGGTTTGCATCTGTGACAACATCTGTAACATTCCCTAGACACAAAATATCCTTACCACAGAATTTCATGAACAGTACTGCCTTCTAAGAAGCTCTGGTAGCGTAGTGGTTACGAATCAGGCTGCGAACCGCAAGGTCAGCAGTTCGAAACTACCAGCTATTCCACGGGAGCAAGAGGCTTTCTGCTCCCGTAAAGATTTACAGCCTTGGAAACCCTGTACAGGGACACTACGAGTCGGAACTGACTCCACAGCAACAGTACTGCCTTCTACATTTCTATAATAACAACAACA
>NW_006408796.1:2545850-2552516 GCF_000296735.1 Chrysochloris asiatica | reverse complement strand
GTACTACCTTCTACATTTCTGTAATTTAAAAAATAATTTTTTTCCACCTAAACCCTTAGACTTCAGATTTTTCAAAACAGAGATGCATGCATGGAAACTGAACCAGGACCCAATAGATGAGCTCGATGTAAGCTATAAGTCTCCCCCTGATCCACGGCGGCCTCTTAATTCCAACAGGGATGTTTCTGGAGCATGAGGACTCTTAATTCGAGCACCTCATGAATCCTTGAGAGGCTTCCTATGGAACCGTGGGCACTGTATTTAAGCAGTCTGATATCTGACCGTTGATTGATTCATTGATTTTGGTGACAGAGTAAAACTTGAGCTGGATATAAGGTCTGAACATCTCAGGGTGAGGGACTCGGTGACCCAGGGAATGGGGTTCCCTCTCACCTTGATGTCTTGGATCAGCTGTTGGGTGGGGGTGTCGATCGGGGCCTTGGTGTCGGTCACATTTTGAATGGCACTTGACCACCTGGTAGCTTCGTTCAGCAGCTTGGTGTAGAGGCGGTAACAGTGCTTGCGGCCATACACTGTGACGTTCCAGTAGCCTGCGGCGGGGGAAGCACGGTACACACATTAATGTGGACCTCTAGCTCCCGAAGAACAGAAATTCAGCATCATCAGGGGTCTACGTTCCTGCCACCTGAGCCCCAGCCAGGTACTGAGTCAGGTACTGATGCCCATCAATACTTGATAGAATAATGCTACATTATCCATCCAGCCTACCTGTGAAGTTTATACCTAAGCAGGGACGATGACAGATGCAGAATTAAACACTCAAATTCTATATTCACTCGGAAAGAGCCAAACCAGTATCTCTCAAGTGGACTCAAGAGGACCCCGTGTACATCAGAGTAGCTCTGAGCTCCACAGGGTTTTCAAGGGCTAAATTCTGACAGGTAAATGCCAGCCCTTTATTCCAAGGTGCTCTGGGAGGACTTGACTCTCCAATCTTTCAGTTAGCAGCTAAGTGTGTTAACTATTTGTGACCCAACAAAAGAACAGGCTCTGCAAGCAAAGTGGTACCTATTCCCTCCGATTTCTGTCTGGACTCATGACTTTCTGTTTCTTCTCATTAATTAAAAAAAAAAAAAAAGGCACAAAAGTATAACTAGCAACTGTAAGCCCACCTTCTAAAAATATCATTATTACACCAAAACAGAAAAAACAAAATTAAACTTGATCAATGCCTATGCTTTGTCTTCTGCTAGGGTCACAGACAGTTGGCATTATCTTTTCAATCTGTGTGTTGTGTGTATATGCAAAACATTGTCACTGTCCTGTGCCCTTAGTGACCCCGTGCAATGTACTATTTATGAGAGCAAATCACCATGTCTTCCCTCCCATGGAACTGCTGGTGGGTTCGAGCCACCCACTCACCAGTTAGCAGTCAAGCACTTTGACCATTGTGCCACCAGGTCGTCTGCAAGACCTCTCCGTTGTCTGCTGACTATCGAGTTGGTTCCGACTCATAGTGACTCTATGAAAGCGGCTGGTGGGTTTGAACTACCAACCTTCCAGCTACCAGTCTAGTGCTTATCCTACAGCACCACACCAGGGCTCAAGAACTCTTTGTTGTCCATGTTGTGTGCTGCGGAGTCAATTCTGACTCATTGTGAATCTGTATAGGGTTTCTGAGAAACGACTGGTGGGTTTGAACTGTTAACCTGGCAGTTCAAACTGACCTTGTGGTCCACTGCTTTATCCTACAGCACCACACCAGAATTCTTTACTATGGCTTAAATACAAAGTGTTCATATAGCTGTGAGTTATGCGTTGGGGTTCAAACCCAACAGCTGCTTCACTGGAGAAAGATGAAACTAGCTGCTACGGGAAAGATTTATAGTCTGGGAAATTCTACGTAGAGTCGGAACTGTCTTGATAGCAGTGGGTTTTGGCTTTTTGGGTTTGTATCACTAACCACAGGACCATGGTAGCTCCATACCATAAGCACTGGATTGCAAACAACAAGGTTCACTGTCTGAGCCTGCCAGCCACTCCTTGGGAGAAAGATGAGGTGATCCGCTCCTGTGAAGATTTAAAACCTCGGTAACCCTCTAAAGGGTCACTGTGAGTTGGAACCGACTTGAAGGTACTTAACAACAACATAGCTAACCACAGACAGCCTCTGAAAATCAATGAGAAAAAACAGAGCACCGTTCGGGGCACCCCCAGCTCAGACGCTCTGTTTCGGGCCTGGCCATTCATGAGCACACTACCTGTCTCCTTGAATATCTTCTCGTCTGGGGGGACAACCGAGCAGAGGCTGTTGAGGACCAAGGTGCCCAATTTCACTGCGTTCTTCTCTGAGCTCTTGTAGTAATCCAAGGAATTGTGGGTTAGCACAAACCAGCGCTTCTTCAACTTCAGCGAAGACATCTTCGGGTTGTTCTTGACTTCTTTGTGCAGCCAGCCTGTGCAGGGAAGGCGAGAGAGCAATGTGAAAACTTACAAGATTGCCAGAGACAACAGAAGCAAGGGTGCCACTCAAATGTAAGCCCGAGATCTACTGAAACAGTAGATGTTCTGTTATCTTTTTAGCACAATAAAACAAAGCAAAACAAGCGGAAAAAAAAAACCCACTATTAGGGGAAACCCAAATACCAAGTCATCACTTTCATAGCACATATAAGTGAGGGATGTTTCTACAGTTGCCAGAAGTGATCATGCTGTGACAGTAGTTAGTTTCTGCTGAGTGGAGCCTGTCTGAGAGCAGAACTGTTCCATAGGCTTTTCATTTTAGAAGGAGATCGCCAGGCTGGTCTTCCAAGGTGCCACTGGATGAATTTGAACCTCCAACCTCCAGGTGAGTTGTCAAGATGCTGAATGGCTTGTATCACCTAGAGACTCCCTTTCCTAAACCATAATTAGAAAGACCACACAGCACCACACTTCGAGAAGCAGCTACACAGAAAAGATGCTCGAGGTGGGAAGGCAGCATCAATCAATGGACGAAGAGTGAGAACAGGGCTTGGTGAAGAGCAAGGCAAGGACAGGGGACAGCTGTGCGGTTAGCTCTAGTTTAAGGGCCACAGAAACACAAAGCAGGAGCGGGCTTCACCTCGGACGATGAACTCCTGGCCCTCGACCCTGGTGTCTCCCTTGGACCGTTGCAGCAGTGCAATCCAGTGGTGCATCTCCTCCGGCGTGTCCGCGTTGCAATGAAGGACGCGGTTGGCTGTGATGATCACGAACGAGTTGGGTCTGAGGGATGGGGTGAAAGGGAAGCAAAGTCTCTTAGCTCACGGTCAGAGTCACCTTTGCGTGAACCAGAACTAAACAAGCCTTTTGCTGGGCGTTCGGGTCACCGGCTCAGCCCTGCTGTGCTATTTAAAGTATTTTACATGAAGGCAAATATCGCTCATTTCGGTGGCATTTATTTTAGGCATCATTAACCTTTACATTGGGAGCAACCTACTCTGAAGGTCCTGGAAGGAAAAACAGGATTTCTTTGTGCAAAACTTTCCAGAGGGCGTTCAGTTCCAGGAAAGCACAATAAAGTGACAGAGAGGGAAAATTTTCTTTTGGATACCTCTCCAAAGTAAATTTCTCTCTGACTCCATGTACTGCTGTGGATGGGATTCCTGAGAATTGGGAATGAAATGTCAGGTGCTGGAAAGAATGGCTCACTAAGAAGGTATCAGTGGTTCATCTTATCTGCTGATTCTGCCTGGGATGAGAAGCCACCTGGGTTCATGTTTCCACAGAACTCTAACAAGGGGGCATGGTTCACGGCCATGGCTAACAACATAGGAAACAGACTATCTGGCATTTTGGTTTCTCTAGCCATGCCCTGAACCTCTCTCTCTGTTGTTGATAGGTGTCATTGAGCCCTTTCAGAATAAGATCACCAGGTCTGTATTCCAAGGCTCCTCTGGGTGGTTTGAATATATCAATCTTATGACTGTAAAGTGAGTGCTTAACTCTCTGTGCCACTCGGGGACTCCTTTGAGCCCCTCGTGTCTTCACGTGCCATTGGGCCCATTCTCACTTACAATGACCCCACAGGACACAGGAGTCCTGGTGTGATGCAAGGATGGCGGTTCAAACCCACCAGCCGCTCCTTGGAAACCCTTCACGGGGTTGCAGTGGGTCAGAAGTGACTTGACAGCACCTAACAATAACAACAGCACAGACTACAGGAAAACCGCCCCTATAGGGTTTTCTAAGCTGCGATCTTTATAGGAAGGAGTCTTGGTGATGCCATGGATAAGTGTTGGTCTGCTAACTAAAAGGTCAACCGGTTCGAATCCACCAGTTGCTCTGGGGGAGAGATGAGGCTGTGTGCTTCTGTAAAGGGTGCCCCTCGCACGCCCTATGGACCGCTTTTCCTCTACCTGGGAGGCTCACTATGAGTTGGAAACTATTCAGTGGCAGTAGGTTTGGGGTCTTCACAGGAATACACACCTGTTGAGTGGATGGTGGAGTCACACCATTGACTTCTTGGTTAGCAGCCAAGCGCTCAACCACTGTGCCACCGGGGCTCCTTGAGTCCCTCCTATCCCAGAGCCCACTGCCACGGAGTTGATTCCGACTCAGAGCAACCCCATAGGACAGGGAGGGGACCCACAGCTAGACAGGAATTCCAAGACTAAATCCTCAGGGGAACAAACAGACAGCTTCATCTTTCTCCCAAAGAGCGTCTAGTAGATTTGAACTGTAATCTTGTGGACAGCGGCCTAATGCTGAACACACTGTGTTAGCAGGGCTCCTTAGAACCCCTCAATCCTCTATCTAACTACTTAGAAGCTAGTGAATGGGATCCTTTGCAAGTGTTTGACTGTTCAGTGTAATTAATTAATTGTGGCAGAAATGTAAGGAAAGCAGAATGCTAACTGCACCATAGTAGCCAGGGGTGGGCCGTGGGGGTTCCATGGGAGAAGAAGTCTCCTTAGACCCAGTCAATGCGCCTCATATGCAACTGCAATCCTTGTTTGTCAGTGGAGCTTCTTGACTGAGACACACTAGGAAGAAAGACCTGGAGATCTATGGAGCACAGTTCTGCAGCAACGCATACAGGCACGCCAGGAGTCAACATACAGGCACGCCAGGAGTCAAACTAGCACCAGAAACTGGCTTGGTTATTTTGGTTTTAGGAGTCAGGCAAAGAGGTAAAGAGTAAGTTGGGTTTGAGGTACCTCTTAAAACCAAATGAATTAGAGAGCAATTTCTGTAATTGGGAAAGGAAACAGATGCACATCTGAAGAAAAGAAACAATGTGGACAGGGAAGTAGCACTCCAGCCTCAAATCATCAGATGCCCAGCTCCGAGAGCCAAGAGGTTTGGAAGCTGAGAAATGTACGTGAGGTGGGAACCTGAGGACCAACCAGGACTCTGAGCTTCGATGGGTGGGAAACACCCAGGCGGGCACAGGTCCCCGGCCTGGTCTACGGTGGTGCAGCAGGGCGCCTACTGGAAACAGAACCACAGCGTGTCATGGCGACCCGGCAACTCCAGCTCTGCCTGCCGGTTGTTGTTACTAGCAGTTACCAAGTTGGTCCCCAACTCAAGGTAACTCCACATACAATGGGATTGGACAGCTGTGATCCATTGTGTGTGTGTGTTTTACATTTTTTTTTCTTTTTTACTCCCCTCCCCCTTTTTGTGTACTGCCACCCTCCCCAGCACCCAAACTATCCTGTGTCTATTCCCTACCCTGTGCTCCACCTTCCCTTCACCCCACCCCCAACATCCCAGTAACCAGCAAAGAATCCTCCCCACTTCAGTGTGGGTTCTTTTCTTTAGTCTTTTACAAATTAGTCCTATGCAATATTTCTCCTTTTGTGACTGACTAATTTCACTCAGCATAAGGTCCTCAAGGTTCATCCATGTTATGCGGTGGCTTCTAGCTTCCTTGTTATTCTTCAAGGTAGCATAGTATTCCACTGTGTGTATGTACCACAGTTTGTTTATCCAGTCTTCAGATGATGGGCACTTTGGCTGTCTCCATCTTTTTGCTATTGTAAATAGTGCTGCTGTGAACACTGGTGTGCATATATCTACTTGTTCCACTGTATTAGAAAGAGATCCAGGTCTTTCTTCCTAGTCTTGGTCTGGAAGCTATGCTGAAAACTGTCCCAAACACACATGCACAATCCTTCACTGACATGAGGTGCACTGGCTAGGAATCAAATCTGAATCTCTCTTGTATGGAAACCAAGGATTCTGCCCCTGAACCAACAGGGCCTCCCTGCTTTTCCTGGTCAGGACTTACTCTAAAGCCGCCTTGCTGAGGGTGGCTGGCAATTTTGATGGTTAGTCTGCTCCAAGAGCAGAAATTCTACTGGAGGCCAGAAACAGAACTCACAAACAGCAAAGAAAACTCAAGAAGAAACAAACAAAGCACACTGGGTCCGAAGGCCACATCTGAAGATGATCTGCTTTCAAAATACAAAAGCCAAAACCATAAACACATGCTACTCTGTGGGGCACCGGGAGGTAGAGATGGCAAGGGTAACTCATGCTAGCTGTTGAAAGCATTAATACCCTGTTGTTGTTGTTGTTGTTGTTGTTGTTGTTAGGTGCCATTGAGTCGGTACCGACCCATAGCAACCTTTTGCACAGTAGAAAGAAACACTGCCCTGCCCGATCCTGGGCCAACCTCACTACTGTTGCCACGCTTGAGTTCATCGATGCTGCCACTTGGCCAATCCATCTCCTTGA
>NW_006408796.1:2543526-2544289 GCF_000296735.1 Chrysochloris asiatica | reverse complement strand
AAGGCTTGAATTTTTTCTTCAGTTCTCCCAGCTTGAGAAATGTTGAGCGTGTTCTTCCTCTTTGGTTTTCTGATTCCAGATCTTTGCACATTTTGTTATAATATTTGGCTATCTTCTCGAGCTGATCTTTATATTAGTACCCTCTGTGGCTTTTTATAGACATCCTTTCCAAAGATACTAATCTCAGAGCGGGAGGTAACCTACCCTTTGGTGAAATTCTGACAAAAATATCCCCCACATCTGCACACATCTCACGGCTGCCTGTGTCCAATTGAAAAAAATATTCCTCTTGCATTTTAAGGAAGTTGTCTGAGGTTCCCATCGTGTTTTCTAGCATCCCAAAGAGACACAGGGAAAACACAGATTCTGGATGATAGAAAAGCGGGCCCTGAGAAGGAAAACTTGGAGTCACTGGGGATGACCAATGTGGCCCCAAAGCATGGTGGCGCCTTTATGCCCAGGGAGATAATGAACTGCTTACCTATCTGGACTGTCAGATGCACACACAGAATCAATGAGTCCCACATCCAAAGTGCCCTGAAAAGGGAGTAAGAATAGAACCATTAAAGCCAAGTGTGGGTCAGAATATTAACTTCTACCACTCCCCAAACAAGCACACAAGAAGGCTCCCTCTTTCTTTGGTTACCTGCAAAGTAAGTTTATATAAGAACCCCTCCCTTCACGTTGTGACTATATGCAGGCTATTGTAAATAGTGCTGCTGTGAACATTGGTGTGCATATATCTACTTGTTCCACTGTATTA
>NW_006408796.1:2536771-2543426 GCF_000296735.1 Chrysochloris asiatica | reverse complement strand
AAAAAAAAAAAAAAAAAAAAAAATCCCTCTGGCTCTTCAAAGAAGAGTGTTTAAGAACACTTGTCAGCAAGACACATTTTCTGATGTGTACCACCGTGTTCTTCTACTGACTTATCTAAGAAATGCTGCTCGAGTTCAGGAAAACAAGGGGATTGAATTTTATTTCTAAACCACAGTGCTAGGGCTCTGCTTATGGGAGGCAGTGAAAACTGGGACACGTTCAAGAAAATCACCAAACCCATGGCAAAAAAAAGTGTCAAAGGCTTCCAGGATTCCACAAAAATTGGGGTTTTGGACTTATGTCCTTTTAAGAAAGGATTCAGGTGGGAGAATCAGAATCTAATAGAACTTGCTGTAATTAATTCTGTTTTTCTGCACGACGTTCCTGTTTCCCTGTTGGTTTTCTGGTGACATCAGTTAATGTATCATGGGCTCCGGCTCTGTCTAGGGAGGAACAAGCTGCCTGGCTCTGCATCAGCCCCACAGGCATTGGTTTGAGTTCACTGTTGGGGTTAACTGTGTCAGTGTACCTCCCTGAAGGTGTCCCCACTGCTTCCTGGTCCCCTACTTTACCTCTTTGCATATTTCACCCATAATTGACTTCATTTGCCAGGGACTCATAGTGACCATGTAGGACAGTGGAGATACCCCACAGGGTTTCCTGGGCTGCAGTCTTAATGGGGAGGCATGACGGGGCAGCTATAGGATAAGCCCTGGATTGTTAACCACAAGGTCCGCAGTGCGAGGCCACCAGCCGCTTCATGGGAGGCACAGGAGGGTTTCTGCTCCTGTAAAGATTTATAGCCTTGGAAACCCTATGCAAGACCGGACGTAAAAGGCACTTAACCACAATCATTATGGGAGCCTAGTACTTAAATCTTTGTGCCACCAGTATGCCTTCCATTTACTTTATCATTTAATTATTATAATCTAACTTTAAAAAATCAAAAGGACGCTGTTTAACAATCATCACTGAGGTTCCTTCCCCACTGCCCTGCAGCCTCGCTTGCCCCAGCACACCCCTGGCTCCAGGGAGACACTCACTCACCACGGCATTCTGGGGGTTCGCCTGTTCGTCGTGCATCTCCCGGATCTCCTGGTCTGTAGATGCGTGCACCTGGCTCAGCACACTGAACCACTGGCTGTGGGCAGAGAAGACCACCGTCAAGAACGGGCGGCCCTGGGGTTTACACAATGCTGCCATGCTCCCCCCTCACAGTAAGTGTGGGTCTGACAACACCCAGAGCTGTTGTTCTTAGGTGCCACTGAGTTAGCACCGACTCATAGTGACCCTACACACAACAGAACACAATGCTGCCCGGTCCTGCGCCAACCTCATAATTATTGCTACTCCTGAGACCATCGCTGCTGCCACTTGGCCCATCTATCTCGCTGGGGGGTCTTCCTCTTTTTCTCCAACCCTCAACTTTATCAAATATGGTATACTTCTCCAATGATTGGTCCCTCCTAACAATATGTCTGAAGTATGAGAGATGAAGTCTAGCCATCTTAGGTACCAAGGAGCACTCTGGCTGCACTTCTTCCAACACAGATGTTTGTTACCTTGGCAGCCCATGAAACTTTCAATATTCTCCTCCAACACCATACCTCAAATGCATCAATTTTTCTACGGTCTTCCTTATCCAACTTTCACAGGCATATGAGGTTATTGAAAAGACCTGGCTTGGGTCACTCATGTCACCATAGTACCCCAGGCACACAGATGAGTGGTGGGAGGCAAGGCAGAGATGCAGCCAAAGTACCTTTACCACCTGGTCCAAAGTTCGGTCAACAGAAGACCCTTTCCTACAGGACCTGCAGAGCTTTACAGACAACTGATCGAGAAGATAGTGATAAATCTCTGGAGAAATTGAGAGTGACTATTTCTATCAAGGAACTCAAACTGAGGAAATTATCTATAATCTTGTTGTGAAGTGCCAGCAAGTCAGTTCTGACGCACGGTGACTCGGTGCACAACAGAACGAAACACTGCCCAGTCCTGCACCAACTTCACAAATATTAAGTCTGAGTCCATTGCTACTCCCAAGATGTCCACCCATTTCATTGGGGGTCTTCCTCTTTCTCATTGACCATCCACTATTATAGGTCTAATATATATATAAGTAGGGTAAGCACTGAACTGCAATGCTGGTGTGAACCACAAAGTTGATGGTTCAAAGTCACCAGCCACTCCTTGGAAACCCTATACAAGATGTCTGTGAGCTGGAACCGACTCAATGGTACTTAACACCAACAAATATAAGGAGCCTAGCTGGTATAGTGGGTTGCATGTTGGGGTGCTAACTGAAAGGTCAGCAGTTCAAATCCACCAGCTGCTCTGTGTGAGCAAGATGAGGCTCTCTATTTCTGTAAAGAGCAAAAGCCTTGGAAACCATGCGATAGGGGTTGTTGAGTACTTTTGATGACTCAGATGCATAGAGACCCCAGGTGACAACACAGAACTGCCCTGGGGTTTCTGTTACTTTTATTTTACTGTGGTTTGGGTGAGAGTTTACAGAAGAAATTAGATTCCCAGGCAGCCACGTGTACACATTTCATTTATTTGGGGGCAAATGCTACCCTCTGGGTCTCATGCTCACCATACCGAGGAACATGCTCCACACGAGTGCTCCTGTTCATTTATAGGCCTGTCTACTGATTGGCTAAAAGGAGACCCTGGGGATGTAGGTTCAGCTCCAGCTTAGAAGGATGTCTAAGGGCCACAGCCTTGGGGGTTCCACCATACTCCTACCAGACCAGTATGGCTGACCTTTTTTATGATTTTGAATTGTGAGATTTATGATTTATCCAGAACCTTCCATTGTGACCTCGGTCAAAGCGGCAGTGGTAGCGAGGTACATCTATCTGGTTCTCTGGTCCATTAACCCTTTCAGCTGATGGCTCCCCCGAGTCTTTGAGTTTCTTCATTCTTCTTGGCTTTGCACAGGGAGAGACCAAAAGTTGTCCCCTGGGGTTTTCTACGCTGAAATCCTGACAGAACAGCTCAGTGGGCCTTTTCCCATGGAGCCTCTGGGAGGTAAGTTGCTAAGACCTCAGCCAGTACACCAGCAGGATTCCTTAGGCGGTATATAGATGCCGTTTTGTTGCTGTTTTAAGTAACCTTCAAGGAAAAATGGTCACTATTGGATGTCCACCCATCTGATGGGATTTTCTACTGAAGCAACTAAAGCCACAGACATGAAAATCAACTGCCTGAAGGAAAAAAATGAGAAATTGTTTTCACCCTTCACCGCCTTCATTTCAAAATGACTTTCCACACTTTCTGTCTCATCAGAATCAGTAATAAAAGGAAATTGGTCAACTCCAGCAAAAGAAAGCAGAGCAAGTATAACTGGATACACAATACACCCCTGAGAAAAGCCATTCATCCCACAGTTACTACGCAACTATTGGAAGGCTGGTACCGTTCGAGTTCACTGAGAGGTATCTCAGAAGAAAGGCCTGGTGCTCTAGTTCAGAAAACAGCAGCTACTTAAAAAGCCTGCAGAGCTCAGCTGTACTCTGAGGCATACACGAGGCCACCACAAGTTGGAACTGACTTGACCGCATGTGGGAAGTGCCAATTGTAAACAAGGTGTTAGTACTCCTGTCCTTAAAAAACAACAGAAAACCCATTGCACTGCATCAGTCCCGTTCACAGTGACCCTACAGGACAGCCTAGAAGTGTCCCACAAGGCTTCCGAGGCTGTAAATCTTTACAGAAGCCTACTGTCTCATCTTCCGGAATGTGGAGGAGGTAGTGGGTAAGATCACCGACCTTGCGGTTTGCAGCTCAGTGCTTAACCCACTGTGCAACCATGGCCCCTGCCTTTCCCTCAGGGAGATTTAAGATGCAAATACAAATTCTAGGTAAGCACAGCGCTGCTTGCCAGAATCTCAGGAAAAAGTCGGTATCCTAGGAAACCAGAGAAGAAAGCACTCAGTACGCAATGGGACATTTAAATGAGAAAAAAAGACACTCCTTGTGACAGGCAAGGTTCTGTGTCAAATTGACTGGACCTGGGTTCTGGTTGCTCAGCAGCTCAGATGTAGTTCTCACCTCATGATGAGATTTAATATGACATAGTCCTTCCCCCTGCCCTGACCCATCACATCCTGGACCAGATGGAATTTCCCTATGTGTGGTAAATCCTCACTTAAACGAGGCCATCAATGAGGCTGGACACGGCTTACGGGTTAGAGTGTACCCTGAGTCAATCTCTCCTGAGACACAGAGAGAAGTGAGCAGACAGAAAGTGACCCATTACCACCAAAAAAGAAGTGCGGGGAGCCGGGTGCATCATTTGGACCTGGAGTCCCTGACGTGTGAAGTTGATAGATCCAGGGAAAGATTGAGTCCAAGACTCATGAAGTGCCCCAAGGAAGGCTGGGCCTATGATGCTGTAAGGAGACCAGGCCCTTTCTCCAGAGCCGGTGCCCTGAGTCCTAAATTGTGAGAGAATCAAGTTCTGTTTGTGAGAGTCACCCCCTTGTGGCATTGCTGTCAAAGCAGCGCTGGATCACCGAGACACTCATCTATGAAGGAAGGCCATAAGTAAGCCACTTCTGTTTTTGTTGAGCGTTTTCAAGTCAGTTCGACTCACAGTGACCTGGTATGGGTTTCCAAGGAGTGGCTAGTGAGCTTGAACCACAGACCTTGTAGTTCAAACAGACCTTGCAGACCAGCACATTAACCCACAGTGCCACACCGGGACTCCAAGCCACGTATAGCCAAGCACTAAAATCTATCTCCTGAGCTTCCTGAAGGACAAAAATATGACACCAAGAAAGAACTTGAAAAACCCAAGACATACAGGCTTCCCAGGAGACCCAGAGAAACAGCTTAATATAAACGTGTTCTAGCAACTCTCTATTAACTTAGCTCAAAAACTCCAATCAAACAATGGAGAACACCCCGAACACACACATTCAAGAGGTAGGCCAAATCTGAGGGACAGACAGAGAAATAAAATTGGCTGTGCTTTCTATCTGTACAGATGGTGGTGGTGGTGGTGTGCCTTGATGTAAATTTTTATGGGAGCAGAAAGCCTCAGCTTTCTCCCATGGAACCGCCGGTAGTTTCAAACTAGCAGACAATGAGGTTAACAGCCCGACTCATAACCACTACGCTACCAGAGCTCCTTCTATACAAATGACACCCCATTAAATGTACAAATTTCTTCTCCTAAATCAAGTGTTAACTTGGGAGACTGAAAAGGAATTTTAAAAGATGCATTCCTTCCACCGGTCAGGAGAAAAGTCCTGAGCTAACATATTGCAAATGTCCAATTTAGCAGGGTCATCAGGGTGTCAGACAGACAGGACAACTGTCATATGCTGGGGCCACAATTCAGCAGAGACGACGTGGGCGCTCCCCAGACCACAAAACACCATGCGTGGCCTCTGGAGCACATAAGTGGAACGATGACGCTTGAATTCCATGAGGGTTTGTGGTTTTGCTTTGTTGTAATTGACGGATCTAATGAGCAGAGTTTTTGTTACTTCCCATGGCACGGATTACAGTTGACATTTGAGCAACCTAGGGAGGTTTGAGTCACAGTCGAAACTCTGTGCATAGCTTTTGGCTCCTCTAACTTTACGAATGGTCTAGAGCTGACGATTATACTAACCTGTAACACAGTGGATGGTGCATAGGGTTGCTATGAGTTGGTACCAACTGGATGGCACCTAACAACAACACAGTGGATGAACACATATTTTGGACGTTATATGTATTTAAACACCACACCCAGTAAGAACTGTGTTTTCAAAATATGAGATAAAAAGGTGGTTTGAAAAAGGGCAAGATTTTCACTACTGCTGACATAGCTTCGGTAACAGTTTCACAAAATTCCCTTTGATGTTTACCACAGTGAGTCCTTGTCGCCGGATTCACTTATTGTGCACTAGTAAGCAGACTCGATGGCACTTAACAACAATAACAAGTAGGCAACTGAAGCTGCTGAGATCCACCTACAGCACAGATTTTCGGCAACTCCACTTTCTCTCGTCAAGTTCTGACTTATCTCTGAATCCCAGGTCAAGTGAAGCATCTCCAGAGGCAAGCTGTTATTATTCAAGGTTTACAGCACTGCATCAAACACAATGAAAACCCACGATCGCATTTTCTTTCTGAGATATGCAATTTCCTGGAGAGACAAACAGCTTTTGCTCATGCGTAGATGATTCAAAAGGCCTTTTTAAAAACAAAAATCAAGGTATAAATGGGACTGCACAGTTTAAACCCACGCTGTATAAGGGTAAGCTGTATTTTCTGAGTCTTTGTCACCTCTAAGGCTTGTGTTGGAGGCTAGATTACACCAAGTCACCAATTGCTGACGAGTCCATCCTGACTCACGGTGACCCCTGTGTGTCAAGGTAGAACTGACCAGCAGCTGATAGTGTCCCTGGGTGGACTCCAATCTCCAACCTTTAATCTAATGGTGTTGTGGTGTTCTAAATATACCCGATACAGCTTTTCTATCTAAACCCTGCTTATTGCCCATCAAGTGATAGAGTTGTTGTTGTTAGGTGCCATCCAGTCGGCGCAGACTCATAGTGACCCTACGTACAACAGAAGGAAACACTGCTCAGTCCTGGGCCAACCTCACAATTGTTGCCATGCTTAAGCCCATTGATGCTGCCACTTTGCCAA
>NW_006408796.1:2498616-2535665 GCF_000296735.1 Chrysochloris asiatica | reverse complement strand
AAAACTTTACTCACATGGGATATCAAAGAGATTGCCTGACAATTTCCACATTCTGTTGGGGGTCTCCTCTCTTTGGAATGGGCACAAATATGGATCTCTTCCAATCAGTTGGCCAGATAGTTGTCTTCCAAATTTCTTGTCAGAGATGAGTGAGTGCCTCTTGTGCCGCCTCTTTCTTGAAAGACTTCAATTTTTATTCCATCAATTCCTGGTGCCTTGTTCTTTGCCAATTCCTTCAATGCATCTTGGACTTCTTCCTTCAGTATCACTGGCTCTTGATCATATGCTACCGCTTGAAATGGTTGAACATCTACCATTTCCTTTTGGTACAGTGACTCTGTGTATTCCTTTCATCTTCTTTGGATGCTTTCTGCATCATTCAATAATTTGCCCAGAAAATCCTTCAATAACGAAAGTTGAGGCTTGAATTTTTTCTTCAGTTCCCCCAGCTTAAAAAATGCTGAGCATGTTCTTCCTTTTTGGTTTTCTCACTCCAGATCTTGGCACATTTTGTTATAATATGTTACTCTGTCTTCTTGAGTTGACTTTTGAAATTTTCTGTTCAGATCTGGTACCTCCTCATTTCTTCCACTTGCTTTAGCATCTCTACACTGGAGAGCAAGTTTCAGTGTCTATTCTGGGACCATGCAAATAAGGTATACAGGACTCTACAGCTGGGATTGGTTAGTTTTGCCTTCCAGCTAGGTCTAGAAGGAGCCATCTCAGAAGCAGAGACAGAAGATCCTAGGACCATCAAGAAGGAAGAGCGTGAGTGAAACTTGAGATCCCTACGTAGAGAAACGACAATGGCAGAGGTGATGGCATGGAGAGACGGAACAGCTTTGGACTCTAGGTCCATGGACTGAGTAAAGCTGGGTGTCTACGTGCAGGAGACTGCTTTGAAGAATGTTCCCTTTGTGCATTCACAGTCTGGCTAAAAGAGCTTTGTAACACAAGCTTCAGCAGGGCAGAGGCCGAGGGGCCACATGACTGAGAGGCTGAAGACAAGAGTGAGGCGTGCCTGCAGTCTGGCAGAGCAGAGGAGTTGCTGGCTGGAGAACTGCTGTGTCCTGAGGTGGTTTTGATCCTGAATTGTATCCTGTTCACTTCCCTAATAAACCCCATAGTTAGTTGTGAGTATTTGAGTTCTGTGTAGTCATTGTCATGGATCATCGAGCCCAGATATGAAGCAGACAGTGCTGTGAGAGGGGTGGTCGGTGTCAGAAGAGGGTAAAGAAGGTGGTAAGGTGGAAGGGGAAGTCAGACATGGTCCCACATAGTTTTAGCGGGTGCTAACTGTTAGCCCCACCCAGGGGCTGGCTCCTAAGTGTTCTAACAATTTCTGAGAAATGAATCCAGACCTGAGGATGTGACTCTCCTATGTTGGAAGGGGATCTCGGAGTTGCTCAGTGTGGGTGACAGCACTTTCAACATAACCCTACAAAGGTCCCAGTGGAGCAAGGGCAAACAGAACAGGTTCTCTGGAGTGCTGCATCCACTTGTGATGTGCCAATCTGTGGTTCCCAGCACAGTACACCATATGAATGCCTAATTCAAATCAGCCAGTACTTCCCATTCTAGCTCACTGATGTCTAGGGTGTCATTCCTTTATTTTCTTTATTCCTTCCATTTCATTTTTGATGACTTCCAAATTAGACTCATACTCTACACCCTCATCTTCTGATTATTAATGGATACTTGGAGCTCACTCTTATTTCGAGTCTTGCCTCATCAGCAAACGAAGGTCTCAAACACTTTGCTCCCTTCTCAGTAAGAACCACTCTCTTTAAAGAAGTCAGCTCCCTTCCCCAGTCCTGTTCTGAGTGCCTTTCAACCTTACGGGCTCATCTTCAAGCACTATTCAGACCAGGTTTCACTGATGTTAAAAGGTCACGAATCAGGCTGCTAACCTCAGGGTCAGCAGTTTGAAACTACCATCTGTTCCGAGGGAGAAAGATGAGGAGGCTTTCTGCTCCCCTAAAGATTTACAGCCTCGGAAACCCTGTCAGGATTGCTATGAGTCGGAATGGACTCCACAGCACATAACCACCAACCACCAATCCCTCAGAAGTGGATTGCCTATTCTATTTTCCTAGTGTCAGTCTGGAAGCTCTGCTGAAATCTGTCCATCGCAAGTGACCCTGCTAGAATTTGAAACACTGGTGGCATCGTTTTTAGCATCATAGCAACACACAAGCCACCGCAATACAACACACGGAGGGCAGTGGTGATCTCACTACAGGAAACAGTGATTTTTCTTAATGTTGTGCTGTATCTGGAGGCTTCATCAGCAAGAGAAGATGAAAACTTGAGGCCATAAACCTAGTCAATACTCCAGCCCCAGTAACGAAGAGCACTGTCCTCAGAACTCAGGCAAAAATCTCATCTGAATTTCTCAACATACAAACATCAGCAGGGGGCTGTGTCTACTCAACAGGTTTGAGCTTGTAACGACATTACATTTTACAGTCTCCTTTCTCTTCAGGTCAACCTTGTAACTTGGAAACTGTGTGTGTGGAGTAATAACAACACCTACCCAAAGGACTTGTTGTGAGGAGTGACTGAGTTGCTTTAGAAAGCTGCCTGGAATACTGTTGTTGTTAGGTGCCAGCAAGTTGGTTCCGACTCATAGAGACCCTGGATGGGATTTTGGACGAGTGGCTGACAAACAGCAAGTTTTAGCTAAGTGTTGGAGTCCTGGTATGGAGTTAGAGGAGAACTGCAATGCCAGTTTGAGCCATAAGGTCAGTGGGCCAAATCCACCAGCCGTTCCTCTAAACCCTATACAAGGTTGCTGAGTCAGAATCGACGGGCACTTAACAAGATGTGTTAATGATCTCTGCTATCCTATTTGGAGTCCAGGTGTGGCGCTGTGGACTGCAAAAGCGCTGAACTGCAAAGTTGGTTTGAAACTCAAGGTTGACGGTTCAAGCTCACCAGCTACTCCTTAAAAAACCCTATAGAGAGTCACTATGGGTTAGAACCGACTCTACAGCACTTAACAACAACACTGTCCTATTTACTTCCTCAATATAAAGACCTCTGTTGTTTTTAATTAGGTGTTGTTATTAGGTGCCATCCAGCTACTTTGAACTCACGGACCCCACTCGACAGAGTAGATGTGCTCCCTAGGGTGCTGCAGGCTGCAGCCTTTATGGGAGCAGACCACTGCCTATGCAGCAGCTGGGCAGTTTTGAACCACCAACCTTTTGATCAGTAGCTGAGTCCCTACCTACTGTGCCACCAGGGTTCCTTACTGAGATCTTTAAAACACTCTAAACACCATAGTAATATCACTCATGGAAACAGCTATTAGTTAATGCTCTCGCTTGTTCAGACCTTTAAGCAAATACAAACTGTTCACTTTCAAAACAAAGATGCTTCCAGAAGGAGGCATGGCCTTTCAGCTGGGTGTAGCTGTATAGCTGACGTAATGCTTTCAGTGACTTAAGTATAAGTCCATACCATGATAACATGGGCTTGGATGGCATTTGAGGAGGAAATCCTGAACCACGTACTATATGTGAACACAGGTGTCCGTAAAGCCTACAAACTCTAATTTCTTTGTCCATCCTAACATGGAAACCCAGCGAGAAAATCTATGGCACCATTCAAAGCCCCAAGGACATACAGTGACTTGTGTGACTTTAGGATGGCGTGGTCCCTCACCTGGCATCTTCGGGGGACTCGGCGATCAGGTGGAAGGTGCGGTCAGCCATGATGATGTCGATCCCATTCTCTTTGTTGGTGTTATCGATGATCTCCCTGCAAAGGGACAGAAGCAGCCAACACCAATCAGGAACCGGAACTCTTAACCGTGGCGGGGAAGTGCCGTTTCAAGAAACAAGCAAGTAAGCTGGAGAGTTTTAACTGCAAAAGAGTACACCCAACTTTGGGATTTCTTTCATGAAGATTTGGTGTCCAGTAGGGGGAGCCAGATCCTCTCTGCTTTCTAGTCTGGAGAAATGTGGGCAGAAAGTGCTGGGGGCACCTCCTTACTTCTCCAGGGAGGGGCCTCTCGTCTCACACTGGCCCACACCCATACACTGCACCCCCATGTAAGGATCTGAAATCCTGCCAGTACTTTCCTTTCTCTCCCCTCACCAAGCTGCCAAGGAAGGAAAGTCTGAGGGTGCCCGTGACTGGAGCATGCTCCCTCTAGTTCATCACAGCTGCCTAACCACAATTCACACTCCAGACTTACTCCGTCCAATAAAAAAAAACCCAGGCGCCATGGAGTCTCCATGTGTGCCAGAGTAGAACTGGGTTCCAGAGGGTTTTCAATGGCCAATTTTCTGAAGAAGACTGCCAAGCCTTTCTTCCAAAGCACTTATGGGTAAACTTGAACTTTCAACCTTACAGTTATCAGCCAAGCACTTAACTGTGGATGCCACCTGGGGGCTTCACCTTGAGGGACTTTGGGGAAAGGAACAAGGTTGGGTGTGAGTCTCATCCCAATATACACCACTGACTCACAAAGTTCAAAATAGGTTGTTATTGCTAAATACTGCTGAGTTGGTTCCGACTCATAGTGATCCTGTGTAGTGTTTCTGAGGATCTGCTGGTGGGTTTGAAGTGCCAACCTTATGGTTCACAGTCTAGTGCTGATCTTACAGAGCCACACCAGAATTAGAGTACACCTGGTATTACATACAACGAGGAAAAGGGTCTTGGGGATAAAGCCAGCTTGTTTTGAAAACTGAAGCACACAGTTTGGGTTTCAGTTTATAGTTAGCATTTTCTATCAATAAAACAACATTTTAACTGGTTAGAGAGAAATCAATAATACTGTGCAACCTTTTAGCTACGGTTGTTGAGATAAGACATGATTATCTTAAAAAAAAAAAAGGAAATCCTTAAATCAGAATTGTGGTGTGTGTGATGTTTTCCTGAGCAGGAACATGATATGATGGGATCGTCAGTGATGTGTGGAAGTGTTGGGCACTACAGCGTCCGGTATGAGGAGAACCCAGGGAAACCCGAGGAGTTGTATTTCTGCCTGGAAATCTAATCCTGGGTCCCCGGGTGGTGCAAAATGCTTGCCCTCAGCTAATTAAAGCTTGGTGCTTCAAGCCCACCGCGTGGTGTCACAGAAGAAACGTGTGCACTCAGCTTCTATGAGGATGACAGTAAAGAAGACTCTAACACACGTGGTCCCCGTAGATGGCAAAAGGTCTTTTCTTTTTTTTGGAGAGGTAGGTAAAAAGATTGGGTAGGGGTTCTATAGGATAGGCACTGGACTGCTAATCACAAGGTCTGCAGTTCAAACTCAGCAATCCCTCCTTAGGAACCCTATACAAGGTGGCTCTGAGTTGGAACTGACTCCATGGCACCTAACAACAACAATATGAGTGGGTGAGACGTCATGACTGAGCTCTCAGGCCGTGTTTGGGAACCCCAGCTGCCCATCAGAATCCTGGAAAATGTTCTGTAAAACACAGACAGGTACTGGGGCATCCCTTCAGGCCAGAGGTAGGGTATATCTCACCATACCCGAAAACTGAGAGGTAGCAAATCAAAAACTCCTGGGGTGATTGGAAAATGACTTAGGAGTTTTGAGTTATGGTGTTGGAGGAGAATATTGAAAGTGCCATGGGCTGCCAAAAGAACCAAGAGATCCGTTATGGAAGAAGTGTAGCTAGAGTGCTCTATAGAGGCCAAGGTGGCCAAACTTTGTCTCTCATACTTTGGACATGTTGTCAGGAGGGACCAGTCACTGGAAAGGGACATCATGTTTGGTAAGGTCAGAGAAAAAGAAGATCCCCAACAAGATGGATTGGCCAAGTGGCAGCATCGATGGACTCAAGTGTGACAACAATAGTGAGGTTGGTCCAGGATTGGGCCGTGTTTCATTCTGCAGTGTATAAGGTTGCTATGGGTCCGTACTAACTCGATGGCACCTAACAACAACAAAAACAAATCAGCTAAATTCTGCGAGCTCAGAATGACACGTGGAAAACCAAGTGCCTAAAGCTGTCATTGCCAGAAAGCTCGTTTTTCTGGAAACCAGGAAAGAATCAAACATCTCTCCTGCCTTTCCTGCAGACTGCTCCATGGAGGACCATTGGGCTGATCCAGGAAAGCTCCTCTTTATAGAAATGTTGGAGCTCATAAAGGAACATGCGTGTTTCCATCGGGGAGCCTGGTGGCCAGTAGTTAAGTGGTCAGCTGCTAACTGAACCCACGCAGAAAAGGCCTGACGGTTAGCTTCTGTAAAGAGTTCAGCCTGGAAAACCGTCTGAGGCAGCTCTAGCCTGTCCTCCAAGGACATTAATTAATCCAGCCCATAATCAACAGAGTCAGCTACTATTACCAGAGTGGCCGCCTATTAAACCCGAATCACACAGGCAGCCCGTGAGAGCCACCCAGCTGGCCACCCTGAGGCGTCCCAACGTACTTGGCCGTCCGCACTTCCACGGTGCCCTTTAGCTTCTCCTCGCTGTCGTTTTCAAAGTACATCAGCTTGGACTGCCGGAGGACAAACCAGCGCTTCTTCCAGTTCCTCCGGGACAGTGTGGAGGAGCCCCCACCTTTTTTGTGGAGCCATCCTTGCTTTAGGGCCTCCTGCTTGGAGCGGAACCACAGGAAGGTCTCATCTTTGAGGACGCACCAGCGGCGTTTCCAGGAGTTCATCAAGCCACCTGTCAGCCCAAGACCGGGCAGAGAAGGAGCGAAGCAAAATTAGCCAACCTGGACAATGAGGTGGGGTTATTTAAGGCAGGCATAAAGAAATGGCCCTCCATGAAGGGGGACCTCCTAGCTTAGGTTCAGAGTGGGAATGTCACAAGCTTGTTTAATGACACAAGAATGGCGTCCCTTCCTTGTATCCAAAGCGGCTCTCAGCTTTGTGAGCAGTTAGCAGAAAGGCCAGCAAAGGAGTGACCCTCTAACCCAAGGATGAGCCAAGGGCCAGGGGGGCAAGAGCCGCTCCCGTATGTATGGGATACAATTAGTTCCAAACACCCCCAGAGGCAGTTTACACTTTTCCTTCTCTATTTGGTCACTATGGAAACAAGAATGTTCAGTTTGGCCATAAACTCTAAATAAACTCCAAAAGTACACAGGAAGACACAATACAGCCTTTTCAGGTTTTTCATCTGAAAACGCTTTCAATGTAGAGGGTTTCCAAGGAGCGACTGGTGGGTTTGAACCTCCAGCCTTGCAGTTAGCAGGTCAGGACTGATCCTACAGCGACTCCATATATACACATAAATACATATAAATAACATAAATAAAAGATAACAAGTATAAGTAAAATGAATATGAAAAGAAACATGCCAACAGAAGAGAGAAAAGCAAAGGAGAACAGAAAAAAAACTGAGAAAGAGCATACAGAATAAAAAGAAAAAGAAAAGTGCATATGGGTGTTGTCTAAAGAGCATGAAGAAACAGATGTGAGGAAGCCAACAAACCTTGGAGATGGGAGAAAGCAGGAACGGGAACAAGGGAGACAAGAAGGTAGCAGGGCCAGAGACACTGCCTAGAGAGGGTGCCCCTGCCAGCTTTGTCCCCAAGTTCTTGACTTCCCCTGTTCACAGGGCCGAAAGAGGCACAAGAACATCCTCTCTCTCGAATGCCAATCAAAACTAGAGGAGCCTTGAGAACCTTAGGCTAAGTGGAAGGACAGCGTGGTTAAAACTGCTCGTCCATGAACTAGCCCAATACAAAGCTCGTCAGTGGTTACCAGGGTGACTTGCTGATAATGGTGGTGGGCTAATCTGGGAAAGGATCATGGTGCTGGTCGTATGAATGCCAGGATGAACATCACCAATGTTCCTGGACGGTACATAGAAAAGCTGTACAACTAGCCAAGTGTTTTATTATCCACTGAGTCACAATCCACTCAAGGCAGTGGGCTTGTTGGACATACATAAGGAGGCTTCATGGGGAAATGGAATGAATAGACAACAAGATTTTCCACCCAAGTTTTGAAGCCCCCTGGTATTTTTAACCACACACAAATATTGGTGATTATAGTTTCTCATTATTTCTACTTAGGTGGGTCTAATGCTGATTTTGAGGGTAGACTCAAGAACATGAACAAGGCTGGGTTGTTGATGTTGTTAAGAGCTGTTAAGTCAGTTCTGACTCAGAGCGAATCTGTATAGGGTTTCCAAGGAGCAGCTGGTGGGATTGAACTGCCAGCCTTGTAGCCAGGGCTTAGCCTACAGCACCACACCAGGACTTGAAGGGTGGGAAGAGGGTCTGAATTAAATCATTTCAAAAAAAGAGTATGTTTCAAGGTCCCCAAGCAGTATGATACATTCAAAGTTTAACACCAATCGTGTTCTATGGTGAGCAGCTGAGGGGTTTGCAGCCAGAGCTCCTAGAAAGCATGGTTGGAGGTCATGAATTCATTGTCCTAACACGCGTCATCACTCTGGGGCATCAGCCTTCATTCTTTATGGAATGAGCATGCCCTCCCCGCCACCATGTGGCCCTCTGCTCACCCATGAACAACCTGCAGCAGCTAAGAGGCACTCAGGGTGACTCTCTGCTCCCCTTTGACCTGTCTTCTCCATTGCTGTCCCCACCCCAGGCTCTATGGCGGTGGCAGGCGGTACCTTTCATGCACAGGAAGCTGTGGAAATAGGGTAGCGTGACACAACTGTATACGGAATCCCGCCGGTAAGACAGCTCATCATCCGTATCAAACCGAGAGTCGAAGTCTTCTTCACTGTCTTCTAACTGGACAAGACAAGACCGACAGACAGAATACGGGTGAGCCAACAGGGCATTAAGCAAGCCATGAAACGGCTCAGCCTGTGTCCACATTTACAAGTGAAAATTACGGAAGAAGCAGCAACCTCCCAACTGAAAATCGTGCAAAATGGGTGGGCTGCTTTCACAAGAACCCAGAATGACAAACGGTTAGCTTTTTAAGGTCACATGGTCTGTTGAATTGATAGACTGAGAGCTAAAGAGCCCCTATTGTAAAACTAAAGACATACCTTATGCTAAAGAGTATGGTTTTAATCAAACCAAGCAAGGATTAATTCTTTTTATATTACTGTGTTAACAATATCTGCAAGACTTACAAAGTCAACTAAATCAGCTGCTAAATTAATTCTGAGTCTGGCAGCCACGTGTGGATCAGAGCAGAACTGTGCTGTTCCTTGGGGTTACCAGTGGCTTGTTTTGGGGGGAAGTGGATTACCAGGCCTTTCTTGGGAGGGACCTCTGAGTGGGTTCCAACGGCCAATCTTTCCATTAGCAGCTAAGTGTGTTCACTGTTTCACCACCCAGAGATTTCTTTACAAAGTCAGGGAGCTGTTCATGTTTGACTCAAGGAAACATACAAGTCCACTAAACGCATCCAGAAACTTGCATACACCCTGGAGATTAGTGTCAAGTTCCCACAAAAAACTTCTCCAATATGCCCTCAGCAATTCTCGTTCCAATTACTGAGTGTGTCTCCTTTCCTAACCTGTTGTAATGCTATGAAAGATACAGCTCAATTCCGTATTGAAATGCCTGGTTGCCAAGGTCTTAGGTAAAACTCAGTTCTGGTCCCTTGTGTTCCATCTACAAAAGGCAGATCAAAGTTCCACTTAGCAATGCCAAAGCTGTTGGAAAGAAAGGCATTCTGAATTTTCTGCAAGGTTATGATTTTGAATGTGTATGATTTTGGGGTGTGACTTAATCTGAAGGATGAGGAGACAGAGGCATGGACTATGGACAGTTTCCATTTTAGTGGACGGTGCCAGTGGTCTGTGATTGGCTACTAACAGAGAGGTTGACATTTTGAACGCAGACAGTGGCTTCAGTGGAAGGTGTGGCAATCCGCTTCCATAAATAATAGTATTAAGACATCTCTGACCCCGTAGGTCAGAAGAGAGCTGCCCCAGTAATGTTTCCTACTGTAATCTTTGCTGGAGCAGATCACTAGGTCTTTACTCCTACAAAACTGCTGGTAGATATGCAGTCAGAATCAACTTGATGGCCAACAACAGCAACCAAGAAGGTCCAGGTACTCACCGAGGACTGGGCTCCTTCAGAGCTGAACCGGTATGCGCTGGAGCTGTTGTAAGTTCCCACGGAGCAGCGGTAGTCTGGGGACCACTGGCTGCTGCAGGAATTGGAGAAGGTCACGCTGCTGCCGGAGGTCATGGCGCCATCTTCGTAATCGTCCTGGTCACAGTCATAGTCCCCGTCCAGGGAGGGCAGGTCCCCAGGACTCTGGGGCATGCAGTAGGTGGACTCCCCGCTGGATGAGTTTTGCAGGCTGATGGAGTCTGGGCTGGCTGGGGTGAGTTGCACAGTGCTGTCTGCGCTGGGGCTGGTGGGCACCACGGTTTCGTTCATGTAGGGGTCTTCCTCGGAAGAGTCGTCGCTGGTTCGGATGCCACTGGTCCTCTGGTCCGAGTGGCCATGCTCACTGGGGTTGGGGGAGTCCTTGAAGGCATCGTCGTCTGCCTCGAAGCCCTCATCCACTTCCTCCTCCGGGTAGGGCTGGCTGAAGTTGAAGTTGGGCTTCTCCTCACCTGCGCTCTCCGCCAGCTCGCTGAAGCCGCTGCCCACTGACAGGGAGCGCTCGATGTTGCGCACACACTCATCGATCTCATCGAAGTTGAGAGACTCTAGGAACTCATGGGCAGCGCGGCAGGCCTCGTCTTCCAGCCGCTTGAGCTCCTCGTCGCGCAGCTGCTGCAGTTTCTGCAGTGAGGCCTCTGTCAGCGACAGCTCCTGCTGCTCCTTCATGCGCTGCAGGTCCTCAATCTCCTTCTCCAGCCGCAGGATGTCTTCTACCTGTTTGTTCTCCGTCTCCTTCTCCAGAGCCCTGCACGGCTGCAAGGCTCCTAGCTCCTGCTGCTTCTGGGTCGCCTCCTCCTGGACACAAAAGCAAAGGAAGACCTGAGAAGGTTTCACTGCAAGGAGAAAAGCAAGCTGGCACTGCTCATTTGCAATGGAGAAAAACCACCATCCAATCAATTCTAACTCCCTGAGATGCTGTGTGTTGCTGGGTACAACTGTGAGCCGTGGGGCTTTCTAACTCCCTGAGACGCCGTGTATTGCCGGGTACAACTGTGCACCGTGGGGCTTTCTAACTCCCTGAGACACCGTGTGTTGCCAGGTACAACTGTGCACCATGGGGCTTTCTAACTCCCTGAGATACCGTGTGTTGCCGGGTACAACTGTGTGCCGTGGGACTTTCTAACTCCCTGAGATGCCGTGTGTTGCCGGGTACAACTGTGTGCCGTGGGGCTTTCTAAGGGAAGATTGCCAGGCTTTTCTTCCTTGGTGCTGCTGGTGGGTTAGAACTTCCAACCTTTAGGTAACCAAAAGTCAAACCAAATCCTACAGAACAGAGCAGAACTGTTCCTTTGGTAGTACACAGACTCATCTTTCTCCTGTCGTACGGCTGTTGGTCTTCAATTGCTGACCTTGCAGTTTACACTCCAACACTTAACCCACTGCACCACTAAGGTTCCTTTGGTTAGTTGTCAAGTGCAAACCTTTTGGAGTATCCAGGGACTTAACAATGCACAGGAAAAGCTCTGACTATATGTGGTCACAGTGTGACACACTGTAGTGACCGACATGAAAATCCCAGAGATTCATGAAGCTTTACTGGACCCAGAAATCAACGGAAAAGTAACAGAAATGGCATCGTTCACATTTCCTCGACAGCTCTTCTTTACATACCACCTTCCTGTATAGTTTCTATTTTTAAGTGGAACCTCACAGCCATTGAGTCTACTCCGACTCATGGCTACCTCACGTGTGTCAGAGGAGAACTGTACGCCACAGGGCTTTCCAAGGCTGATTTTCCAGAAACAAAGTACCAGGCCTTTCTTCCACACCCCTCTGGCTGGACTTGATGCTCTAGCTTCATATGCTAAGCACTCTACCACTCTGAAGCGTGCAGGACATGGAACAAGGAGACACCAAGGTGCAGAGCACCCTTTACCTGCTGGGTGCAGATCTCCACTTCTTGGTGCATGCTCTTCTTTTCTCTAAAAACAGTAAAAGGTAAAGAAAGTGAAAATCAACAACTCCTTATGAGAGGATCCTTTGTTTTTTTTTTAAAAAAAAAATGTTTTGCAAAAGACAATGTACAAAGCATGATTCTTTGGGCATGGTTCTGATTCCGTGCATGAATACAAGGAAGCTTCAAAATGTCTGTGGAAAAACGGAAGGAAAAGACAATGGCATTTCCCCACAAACTTTCTGAAGCTTCTTCATATAAAAATACTTAACACTGAATCTTCAGTGCTGCCAAGACAATGTCGCATTCAAGGCACCAGGAGTGACTGTTTCAGAATGTAGGTTCAGGTCCATGCACTGGGCTAAGGTGTCAGTCCAGTTCATGGCAGCCACGCATGAACGATACCTTTCTTCCTCCTCCCGTTTCCTCTGTTCTTCCGCTAGCATCTGTTGTGCTTCCCGGTTCCGTTTCTCAGCAAGCAGCTGCTTGTATGCTTTCCGGGCAAGCTGACCTCTCAGCTGCTTCTGGAAACTGATGGTGGCTTTTTTCAGGAGCAAAAATCTCCTCCTCTGAAGGAAGGCTCTGAAATTCTTCTGGATGATCACAGTGCAGCAAAGGATCTTCCTGTACTGCTTTCTAATAACACCAAGAAAAACAAAAAGGAATCAGAAATAAGCCTTGAGGTAAAAACTTCGGCCGTACAGATGAGCTGACAGGAGCCCTGTAAACCAAGAGAGGAGGAGCCCAGCTGTGCCCAGATGTTCTCAGACTCACTACAGGGGCAGGCAAACAAGCAGGCCCCTCAGTCAAAACAAAGCTCAAGGAAAGAAAACAATACAACACAACAGCCAGAACCCTATCGTCATTTTGGCAAAATAAACATATAACCTCCTAATCCTTACTTTGAGTTGCCTTGGCAGGAAGAGGGATTGTAAACAGGGCCAAAAAAGATCTAAGAAATTCTCCCATGTGCGTGGAGCCCGGGGTAGTGCGCATGGCCGATGCGCTGGGCTGCTAACTGAAATGTTGGAGTTTAGGACCCATGCAGAGGTACCTCAGAAGAAAGGTCTGGCAATCTCCTCACCCAAAAGAACAGCCACAGGATATGGCCTGGGCAGTGGTCTACTCTGACACACATGGGGCAGTCCTAAATTAGGATGGAATCCATGCCAATCTATGGTGATGGCCAGTGTATGGAAAAATTCCACAATCTTTTAATTCCACTTTCCCACATATATAAGAAAACCCAGACCCCAGAACGTAAATGTCTGTATTGAGAAAATGCCTCTTCCTGCAAACATAGGGTGATGGGCTCTGGGGACTCAATGAGATAGATACTCAAAGTTGGGCGGCTGTGGGCTTCCACAAGCGAGGCAGAGGGACTAGGCCAACAAATTCAACCTCTCAGCAGAGTCCTCTAATGTCATTGTTCCAAGTGAGACGGTACACATGGACTCGTCCCCTCCTACCTTCACCCAGCGCATGCTGACTGGGCACCAGCTAGGCCTGGTGGGGCCACCACCTGCTCTGAATGGGACGTACATGGTTCATGCTGCCCCATGGAGACACTCAGAGAGGACAGAGACACCTCGAGGGCCCGCTGTGGGTCTTACCGCGCTAGGTAGCCCAAGAAGTGCGCTCGGATCACCATAGCCGCCCTGGTCACCTCCTCCTCCCGCTGCTTCTCCAACTTCTGCTCCAAGGACTCGCGAAGGAAGACCTAAGGAGAAGGCCACGGTGAGAACCAGAGGGCCCGGCTGCTCAGAGGAGGGCTGTGTGTGTGTGTGTGTGTGTACTGCACTCCTAAATTTGCACCCAACACACATAGCCATCTTCCTAGAATATGCTTCTCAAACTCACTTAAGTAAAAAACCAGCTGTTTGGGTTTAAAAATGTCTCATCTGTGAAGATGAGAATCACATTTGTAACGAACAATAAAAACATACTACTTTTTATTGTTATTGGGTTCTACAGACAAAAAACAATACTAAAATTTCTATGAAAGTTCCCAAATGCTCATGTTCAGGGCCACATGAGGAGTCTGAATAGGAAGCAAAAATGAGAGAAATCCACAGAGTGTCTAAAATGTGTCTAAAATGTGGAAGTCTTCCTCTTGGTGTCTGTTGATTGATTATGGCTATTTTTTGTTTCCATCTTGGCTCTAAAACCTTAAACGCACATCTAGAAATTGGAATTAAGAATGTAATTCGGTAAGCTTTCGCCCAAACCATAATACAATGTTACAGCAACAAGAACGAAGAATGCAATTCTGAAATTCGAATAAGGTCGATGCCAGTTCAGCTAACACAGAAGATCTGAATTGTTTTTAAGTGCCGTTGAGTCGGTTCCAACTCACAGCAATCCTGTATAGGGTTTCCCAGGTGCCACTGGTGAGTTTAAACTGTCGACCTTGAGGTTCACAGCCCTGGTGGTGCAGCAGTTAAGTGCTCAGCTGCACACAGAGGATGGTTGTTGTAACCCTCCCAATTGTTCCGCGGGAGAAAGGTCTGGTGATTTTTATCCACGAAGATGGCAGCCAAGGAAACCCTATGGGGCATGTCTGCTCTGTCACATGGGGTTGTTATGAGCCTAAATGACTCAGTGGCCTCCAGAACAACATTGGAAATGCTTTAATGTTTACATTAATATAACATTTATATTCTAATGGTTTCTGTGGAGGATTCAGTGTTTATGGACTTCTATGTCCAACTCCTCACCAGTTAAAGGTTACCACTTTTTAAAAGCAGATTTTCTCTTCTTAAATACTTCCCTGCTCATCTCAATCTATGGAGTCCTGGTGTGGTGCTTTAGGATAAACACTGGACTGCCATCACAAGGTCTGCAGTTCAAACCCACCCAGCTGCTCCTTGAAAACCCTATACAGGGTTGCTATGGGCCGGAACAGACTCCACCGCATTTAACCCTAACTCAATCCACGGCAATCTCTCTCGGAAGTGGAGGCCTCCTCATTCTCAGAGATTAAATGGATCTGTGTGACAATCCTATGCTCACAGCTTGCTTTTCCACACCACAGTTAAATGAGACAACGTTTATGTCTTTATTTCTATGTAACCATCATAATAAACAAACAAACAAACAACTAGCTGCCCTGGAGGTGACACTGACTCATGGTTGGCTCCATGTGGGTCAGAGCAGAAGTGTGCGCCAAAGGGTTTTCAATGGCTGATTGTTTGGAAGCAGATCGCCACGCATTTCTTCCAAGGCACCTCTGTGTAGACAAAGTCCACAGCTGAGCACACCACCCATTTGTGCCTCCCAGGGACTCATCCTACCCAGGTCTCAAGCCTTCCCTGGGCCTCGTTTTCATAATTTGAGCAGTAAAGAGTGTTGGTTCTTTGGAGCTCAGTAAGCAGATTGTTATTGGCTGAGGAATGAGCAGCTTCACTTTTGGGTGCGGCGTTGCGGCGTTGGAGCCAGAATGTCCTGAATTCAGGTGTAGCATCTTCTCGCCAGGACCGAATGAGAGCTCTCCTGATGCAATCTTGGTGGAAGCAGATTGTTGGGGCTTCACTGAACCACTGGATGGGGTTTCAAACTGCCAGCCTGTCGCTTTCTCAGCGGAGCACTGCACACTGTACTGTTGGGGTTCTGTTATTTAATCCTCATAAGGGGGTAACTGGACTCGGGGTAGCACTGCAGGATAATGCACTGGACCCAAAGGTTGGCTTGAACCTCAAGGTTGGTATGAGTCGGGACTGACTGGATCACAACACCAAGGCAGTGATTACTATCTATGAGGATGGGCATGCATTCCTGAAGAAGGTGGGAGGCCTATGAACCAGGAACACTACACTCTATATTGGGTGACAATGAGGAGATCAACAGGCAACAACCAGGGCTCCACCCAGGGTGCCAAATAGGTTTCCTGTCAAAATTTCTGTCTAAAGCAATGTCTGAAGGAGGAAATAAGGCCAAATAAGGAGCAGGGAGTAAAATTCCAGGCAACTGCATCTATGGCAGACCACCCTCGGTGACCCCGTGAGTTATGCCGTCCACTATGAATGGGGGAGGAACCCAGGGCTTACTCCTAGCTAACAGACTTTGTCAACAGTGATGGTCAGTTACTCCCATGATTCCATAAAACAGAAGGAGAGATTCACCTACTGACCCTGGAGACACAAGCTGTCCTGCTACGAGAGGACCAGTGAGCAGGAACAGTGAGCCGCTTCTAAAGGGCTGAGAGCAACCTCTAACTGACTATCAACAAGAACTTGGGAACCTCAGTCCTACAAGTCACAAGAAGCTGGATTCTACCAACAACCGTGCTGGAAAAGGACCCCGAGCCCAAGGCAGAAACACATTCTGGCGGGCAGTTGCCTGGTGAGACACTGCACAGAGGGCCCACTGAAGATGCACCCAGACTCCTGACCCTTGGAAACTATGTCTAGATAAAAACGTGTTGCTTAAAACCAGCAAGTTAGGGGCCACAGTTGCTACACAACAAGAGATAGCTAATCCGTAGCTCAGTGTACCACATCTCCACCTATTAAACACACACATCCACCATGCCCTTTTCCTTGCGTGGCCTCAAAGTGATGCCTAAATACTTGGCAATGTTCTCAAAAGAAACCGCATCACATGAGCAGAAACATACACAGTCTAGACTTTGCCCCACAACATGGAGGGTCACGAAACTCAAGTCTTGAGGAGCAGTTCTTATTTTTGGGGATGTACATGTATTCAGAGGTCTCCTCCCAGCTGTCTGCATTTCTGTGTCGTATACAGCTCCATCTTTCCCTCGGGATAAAATATCGGTAGGGAGAGAACTGGGAGCAAAAAGCCCAATCCGCACAGGCTCTGTCCTTGGACATAAGAATGACATCATTAACCAATCTTAGGGCCACTTTCTGGTGTTGAGGCCTCTTTTCCTCCATCTGGAATAAGGGACCCTGGTTAAGGAACTCAGCTACACTGACAATGGGTGGATTGGGACTTTAGTGATCTTTCAGGCTGGCTAGTGTATGTGGAGACAACAGCTTCTGTCTCCACATGAAAAGGTAAGAAAGATCTGAGTCCCTGGGTGCTGAAATGGCTATTAGTATATTCAGCTGCTAACTGAAAGGTTAAGTGTATACAGAGGAGCCTCGGAAGAAAGGCCTGGTAACCTATTTCTGAAAAACAACAACGAAAACCTAGTGAAGCACAGTTCTCCTCAGACATGCACACAAGGGACACTGGTCATGAATTGGAGTCAAGTTGGTGGCAGCTAGTACAAGGTCCTGGGGTCTCGCTCTGTGGACTTTGCAAACTGCTCAGCACTTCCGTGGCACTACGTTATTCCACCCTAGTGGTTATGAATCGGGCTGTGAACCTTAAGATCAGCAGTTCAAATCTACCAGCGGCTCCGTGACAGACAGGATGAGGCTTTCTACTCCCATAAAGATTTACAGCCTCGGAAACCCTGTACAGGGTCACTATGGGTCGGAACTGACTCGATTGCACTTAACAACAACAACAACAACAACTGACTGCCCAGGTGACAACACACAGAAACACTGAGATTGGAAACAGGAGGCCCCCAACTGACAACGTATTCGAGTTACGACAAACCACACTCCTGAGTACTCGGTTCGTGTTTGTTAATAACTTATTGCTAGTAAGTAACATACACCACATACAACAGTGTGGCGTGCAACTGGCCAATGCCATCATATCTGCCCATCTATATGTCATGTTTCCAACACTCACAGACTAAGAAGATAACAAAAATGAAAACAAAACAAAAGGTATCTGCCTTATGTCAGAACTGACATACATGGGAATAAAAAGCCGGTCATAAGACAGGAACTACTTCTGTCCCCTAGCAAACCTCAAGGGTGTCAAATAAAACAGTAACTGCTTAGAAGACCACAGATTGGCATGACAACATGACAATCTTCCATGTTACAAACACACAGCGGTGTTTGCTGGGATCTTCCCGGAAGTGTTACCTTGGTCTTTCCCAGCTGCCATTCGCTGTTGGAAGTGTCGTAGAACTGCAGGAGAACACTACATTTCCCTCTCACGTCCTCAGGTGGACTCAGGTTCCGCATCAGCATTTTATACCTGCAACACCACCAGCACACAACGGTGTCACACTGGGACTTCCTGTTGCCCAGATTCCCCTCATACAGAGCGAGGATCCACTCTGTTTCTTTCCACTTGCCTTTTGTAGAAATCCTGAAAGGGTCTTCGGACAGCGTACCCAGCTTTCCGGATCTTCACTGTCTCCAGCACCCCGGAGTATCGCAGCTGGTTGAGTACAACCACCTGGTCAAACTGGTCTGGCATCTAAAACACATAAAAAAGAGAAAAGAAAGGAAAGGATGTTGGTGCAGGGAGGGGATTGTAATCACTGAGATGAAACAAAGCGGATGATTTTGTTTGTTAACCTTCACTAAATTACTAATAAAACGTTAAAAGAAAAGGAAAGGAGTTAGAGTCAACAAGGCTGTTTCTGCACAACTCCCAGAAGTTTGAGCTTACATCAAAACACACAACAGAAAAACAAAAGCAAAAAAACGCACCATATTCCGTCACCCAGTTTAGCCAGAATCACCCATGTTAACGCTGCCTCAGCTATGATCCCATTTACTCCTTCTAACTACATACATAGGACTGCCCAGGTGGCACGGTGGTTAAAGCACTCAGCTGGAAACCAAAAGGTTTCACACACACAAGTCATTGGGGGGGAGAAAGATGAGACAATCTGCTTTTGTAAAGATTTCTGCCTTAGAAACCCGGAGAAGTTCTACTCTGTCCCCCAAATGGGGCTTCAAAAAGTTCATACAAGAATGGAATTAAAGGTAATAGAGTTTCCCCAGGAACTTCTTAAAGTCCCTTCATGGGGTTGCTATGGGTTACAACTGATTGATGGCAACAGGTCTGCTTTATACAGAGACTTCTACACACAGCCACTCCTTCTCCAAGTATCAACTGTCCTGTTATCCAACATTTTGCGTTTACAACAATAGTAAAAACTGCACTCGACTATCTTGTGCATTAATGATGAACCCTGGCCATAACAAACCAAGATTAGAATGAGAGCAATGCTGGCTAGGGTAGTTATGGTCATGTGTCAGCTTGGTGGGGCACTGTTTTCAGTTATGTGATGATGTGATCTGTAAGTTCTGTAAGGTTGGAGTCATCTTTTGTTTTCTGATCTCAGGTGAGTATCCATTTTCACATAAAAACGTCCTGGTCTTTGAAGCCTAGTATGTTGTTAAGTGAGGAGTGTGTCATTTATTTACCTTTTGTTTTTGCTGTTGTTAAGGGTACACACAGCTGAGCCTACATCAATTCAACGATTCCTATAGATATGATTCCATCTTTAAGTGTACCGTCAGATCACTCTCCTTTCCCAAGTGGCTTCTCCCCCGTTAACCTAAACTCCATGCCCAGTAAGTCTCCTATCTAAACTTGCTGTTGTCAGTTTGATCCTATATACAGATGGAGTCCTGGTGTGGTGCTGTGGGTTAATGTGCTGGACTGCAAAGTCAGTTTGAACCACAAGGTTGGTGGTTCAAGCTCACCAGCTGCTCCTTGGAAACCCTATACAGGGTAGCTATGGGTTGGAATCAATCCACAGCACTTAACAACAACAACATACAACATATATAGATGAAGGAGTCCTGGTGTGGTGCTGTAGGATTAGCATTGAACTGAATAACTACACGGTTACACGGTTAGCAGTTAAAACCCAACAGCTGCTCCGTGGAAGAAAGATGTGGCTTTCTGTTCCCGTAAAGATTTGTAGCCTTGGAAATCCTATATGGGGTAACTATGAGTGGGAATTGACTTGAAGGCAGTGCGTTTGTGTTTCTCTCTGTGTGTGTGTGTGTGTGTGTGTGTGTGTGTGTGTGTGTGTGTGTGTGTGTGTGGTTTAAAGGTCCAAGACCACAGCCTTCAGGATGAATAGCACCTTAATATAAAGAAAACAAAAATCCTCACCACAGACCGGTAAGTAACATAAAGATAAATGAAAAAAAAAAAAACCCAAAAAACAGACTGAAGTGTTAAAGACTTCATTTTGCTTGGATCCATTAACACTCATGGATGCATCAGTCAAGAAACCAAAGGACATACTGCACTGGACAAATCTGCTGCACAAGACCCCTTTAAAGTGTTCAAGAGCAAAGATGTCAGTTTGAGGACTGAAGTGCCCCTAACCAAACCAATGGTATTAACAATAACAGAAAGTTAGACAAGCCAATGAATAAGAAGACTGTGGAAGAATTCATGCATTTGAGTTGTGGTGCTGGAGAACAATATTGAAAGTACCATGGACTGCCAGAAGAACAAACCAATCTGTGATGAAAGAAATACAGCTAGAATGTTCCTTAGAATCCGGGATGGCCAGACTTTGTGTCTCATACTTTGGACATATAATCAGGAGGGACCAGTCCCTGGAGAAGGACATCAATACTTGGTAAAGTGGAGGTTCAGTGAAAAAGAGGAAGACCCCCAACGAGATGGACTGGCACATTGACAACAATGGACTCCAGCTAAATAAGTGTGAGGACAGCGCAGGACTGGACAATGTTTCCTTCTGCTGTGCTGTGAGTTCCTCTGAGTTGGAACCGACTCGATGGCACCTAACACAGCACTCGCTAAAAGATGTGGTGAAAACCATGTGAAAATTTTCACAACAATACAGATTAGTGAGTAAGCACATGAAACCCATTTTCATTGGGTAATCTGCTCCTGCCCATAAAATTCTTACTCCTAAACCTTCAAACCAAGGAATCAAATCCCATGAGATGTTTTTGCATAAGCAGCTTCAGGAGTTGCTCTTTGTTTAAATACATCACAACTTTTGATAATGAACAGGAAAAGGTGAAACATTAATTTACTGCCTTCCCTCTCCCAGGAGACCAGAGAGAATGTTAATCAGGTTATGGAGCAGAGAAGAACCAATCTTCTGGTTTCCTTCCTGTCTTCCAAAAAGGTCTGCAACCTGGATCCTCCCCAATTTTGATACCATATAAGCCTGGACTGACCTGCACTCCGGGCTCAGAATCTGGAGAATTTAGCTCCTCTGAGCCAGCCAGTTTAATAAAATCTGAAACTCTGCTTCACCTCTCCCAGTGGCTCGGTTTCTTCAGCAACTGATCTAAAGTTGCTGTAACACTCTCGGACCTAATACCGCTGTGCAACTTATCGATATCAATTATATTAATTAAATGACATCAGTTACATAATACAGACTATCTTTAATCAGAAGCAACAGCTCCCCCTATATATTTGGAAGTCCTGAGTGTGTGGTGCTGTAGGTTAATGCACTGGAATGCAAAGTTCATTTGAACTGCAAAGTTGACATTTCAAGCATACCAGCTGCTCCTTGGAAACCCCTAAACAGGGTCGCTAAGGGTTGGAACCAACTAGATGGCACTTAATAACAATTCACCATATGGAGTTCTCGTGTGGCCAGGTAATACGCTGGACTGCAATGTCAGTTTGAGGCGAAATGTTGGTGGTTCAAATCCACCAGTTGCTCCTTGGAAATCCTATCTAGGGTTTCTATGAGTTGGAACGACTGGATGGCGCTTAACAACAACATACACCACATAAGGAGCTCTGGTAGCATAATGGTTAGGCGTTGGGGCTGCTAACCTCAAGGTCAGCAGTGTGAAACCACCAGCCATTCTGTGGGAGAAAGATGGGGCTTTCTGCTCCCATAAAGATTTACAGCCTCGGAAACCGTATGCAGATTGGCTATGAGTCAGAACCGACTCCATGGCACGCCACCACCATCACCACACGCACCACATGGAGTACTGGTGTGGCTCTGCAATATAATGCACGAGACCACAAGGTCAGTGGTTCAAGATCACCAGCCTCTCTTTGGAAACCCTATAGAGGGTTGCTATGAATGGGAAAAGACTCGAAGGCATTTAACAACAACAAAGCAGTACAATTTGTCTGCTAATCTCTAAATCAGTAGTTGGCTCAATTGGATTATAGCCTGAACCCCCCCACCCCACCCCCGCTGGGGCAGTTCCCTGTCACAGGGGTCTCTAGGGAAACCCACATGAGGGCAACCCAAACCAAACATGGTATCATCTCTAAAGTAACTATTTCATAACATGCCACTTTTAAAATAAAACCACATCACCATGATCACATTGAAAAAAAAAATACTAACCATCCCTTAAAACATGGGAGTCCTGGTATGGACGTCTGAGCTAATGCACTGGACTGCAAGGTTGATTTGAACCCCAAGGTTAGTGTTTCAAACCAGCTGCTTCTTGGAAACCCTAAAGAGGGTCGCTGAGTCGGAACCGACTCTACAGCACTTAACAACAACATTCCTTAAAATATTAATCAGTGTTCAAATTTCTGACCATCTCCCAAATAGCAAAACACTACTATTTTGAAATTATTTTCTCTAAATAATTAAGGCATCACACAAATACCAATTTAGTCTTTCAATTAAAGATATTAATTTAGTGACCAGATGAGGGGTATACACACACACACACACACACATACAGAGGTGAGGGAGGCAGATTCCACCCCATAAATCATATGCAAATTTAATTGAGTTTAAATGTACCGGTGAAAGCAGGTAGAGGGTTACTCCCCCCCCCCACACACACACACCCCAGAGTCTACAGAATTCACTCCAGATACCTTATAATTGTAAATTTCTCTTTGCAAAAGTATGTAAATCTAAACTGTCTCCCAGTCTGGCAGCCCCACCTTTGAAGAGTAGCTTCAGGGAGATCTCCCCTACTTTCTTGTTTTTGAAGGAGATTAGCATCCCCTCAGGTGGCCCCAGCTCCAACCATAAAGACATTGTATCTAGAAATTAACAATTTATCATGAAATTAACAATATTATCATTAAAGCATAATGTGATGTATCCATTTAGCTGCAAAACTGTTGTGGCTCCACTCTATTTTTGCAATCTCATTAGTGGCATGCCCTTGAGCAAGTCTTTCGCTTGGATTTTTGTAAAAATACTTTCTGGGTTAAGAGCAGATGTTTGTTTTTAGCTACTTTTTTTTTTCCTACAAAATGCACATCAGGAATGAAGTCAGTGAAGACAAAAGGAAAAAGAAAATACTTTAAATCTGTTCAATTTCTAGTCAAACATTCCATTAATGGAGTGCTCAGAATCTTTGTCACTAAAAAAAATGAGCCCAAGAACATATGAATTAGAAATGCAAATCTACTTAATTTAAAAGAAATCAAAGAAGACTTGTTGTAAACTATTCTCTTTGCTCAGAGCTGCCAAGCCAAACTTGTATTGCTGACACTACAGTTTTTCAGAATAAGTGGGAAAAACTAGCTCATTTACAATTTTCTGGATAAAAAAAAAAAAAAAATCCAACCACCCAATCATTCCAAAGTACACAGCAGTGGAGAAAATACCCGAAAAGTAGGCATGTCAGGTAGAAGTAAATAGTTTAAAAGGGTCAAACCAACAAAACAAAGCACTAATGCCATTTCTGACCTTTAAGAATCCACCCTACACTTCAAAACCTGGCAGAAAGCCATGCTGTTCTGTGTGCTTTCAAGAACACTAAAAAAATAAATTTAAGGTATGCTCGCTAAATCTCCCGTACAGATTTATTCAATAGTTATTACCATTGCTAACAATGGATTCGCTTCTATTTCATTTTCAACACCACAGTCAAATGGTCTTTATGCAGCACTAGTTTAATCAAGTAGTACAGCCAAAAATCATAGTGCTTGGGTTTCTAGTCACTTTATCTGAAATTCGTTTAGAAAAGTGCTAAAAGGATAAGAATATGAAAATGGAGTTACCATTGGTTACACTCAGATCCTATAGTTTCAAATTAAGAAACAGGGAGGTGCAGGGTTGGGAGGGAGGGAGCAAACCCTTGAGAAGGTATTTTATGAAAATGCTGCTATGTTTATTTAGAAATATAATCTGACAATTAGCAATCTACAAAGACAAGTGCAGTGTCACCATAAAAGCAACAATGAACAAAAGTATAAGACTAACTCAATTTCATCAAATTTACCACCAATGAAATCTTATAATTGTATGTTTGATGCTCAAAGAAGGTTAATGAAATCCCTCTAGAGCTTCTACTATTCTTAACCCACGCTTTTTTTTTTTCCCCTGTCTCAGTTTTCTTCCTCTCTACTCAACAAAGTCCATACAACTTCTCAGCTTAGCACCCGAGTTATGAAAACATCCTAAAAGATAATTACTAAAACACACGGCCCATCCAGAAAGCTAATCAACAATTTACCATCTTCCAGTCTGTCAGAGGACATTCCATGCTCAATGTGACGACAGGGGTCCAAAATTCATATGGAAAACAACTGCCACCCGGACCTTTTCCCCACAGCTAAAGACACTGAACAATAATGAACATCATTCCAGTGCTTTAAAAGTGCTCAGTCTCCATGGCAACCACTTCTACTCTCAGGCTAATTAGTGTGGTGTGGTTGTAGGATTTGATATAGTCCAGGGAGGGAAAGAGAAAGGGAGTCCCAGGGTTGCTACTTGCAGGCTTCAGTTGAGATTGTATTTCTGCCTGTTCACAGTAATTTAACCAGGGAGGCAGGGGGATCTGGATGCTGCTTGTCACCCTGGGCAACCACACTGCAATCTAAGGGGGGGTTAACCACCTGTGTTTCCATTGGTGGCTCTGTTTTTAGTTTCAACTTCCTTTTCTGGCTAATTTAATTCTCAGAACTGACACAGCTGAAGGCCGGGCAAGTAACAACTTAAAGGTAACAGTCTCCTCGTATCTGTATCTAGTTGTCCAGACTAGAGTTCCTTCCCACAAGGACATCCTGCAGTGTCGTGACAGGGAAGTTTTGATGGCGACAAATAGACTGGATTTGGGAAGTAACAGGCACAAAGCAGGTATTATGATATCGTGATGCGGGCTTGGTCCACTGACTTGAGTATTTCTTAAACATCTACAGGTGTGGAGTCCTGGTGCGGGGCTGTAGGGATAGCTCTGAACTGCGAACCACAAGGTTCAAACCCAGCAGCTACTCCTTGGAAAGACTGGACAATGTCACTATGAGTTGGAATTGACTGGAAGGCACTTAACAACAATATGTGCAACTCAGTGCCCCCTACAGGACACGAACAGAACTGCCCCACAGGTTACCCAAGGCCGTGACTATTTCTGGAAGTAGAACGCTAAGTCTTTCTCTCACGGGGCAACTGGTAGGTTTGAACCGTCAACCAAAAGTAGGAATCGACTCTACATTAACCCTTAAGAGGGGCAGTGATGGCTCAAAGATAGAAATTTTCACCTTCGATGCAAGAAGTGTTTGATTCCCAGCCAATGCGCCTCACACACAACCACTTGTCTGTCGGTGTGTTTCAACTGACTTTCCAGATTAAGACTAGGAACAAAGGCCTGGCAATCCCCTTCCAGAAATCAGTCAGTGAAAACCTTATGGATGACAATGGCCCGATCTGCAAGTGATCATGGGGCAGCGCCGCTAACTTTACAGCATTTAATATATTCAGTGTTATTTGTATTTGTGCTACTCTATTCAACTTAAAAACAAACCTATCAATTCAACCTGTTCTAACCTGGCACTCTGGTAGCGTAGTGGTTACGAGTCAGGCTGCCAACTTCAAGGTCAGTAGTTTGAAACTACCAGCGGTTCTGCAGGAGAAAAAATGAAGTGTTCTGCTCCCATAAAGATTTACAGCCTCAGAAACCCTGTGCAGGGTCACCATGAGTCCACGGTACTTAACAACAACAACAACCTGGCACTGTGGGTTAATGTACTAGACTGCAAGGTTGGCAGTTCAAGCTCACCAGCTGCTCCTTGGAAACCCTATACAGGGTCGCTATGAGTCAGGCACTCAACAACAGGAATAACTTCATGGAAAGACTCCTGGTGTGGCGCTGTCAAATAAGTACTGGACTAGGAACCACAAGGGCAGCAGTTCAAACCCACCAGCTGCTTCTTGGAAACCCTAAACAGGGTCGCTATGAGTTGGAACTGACTCAACGGCACTTAATAACAACCACCTTACAGGGTCCTGATGTGGCACTGGACTGCTAACCACATGATCGGTAGTTTAACCCCACCAGCCATCTGCTCCCTGGAAACCCTACAGGCTTGCTATGAGTCAGAACTGACTTAACAAGTTCACAGTGAGGACTTACTATATATTCCCGCAATGGTGGCCTAAACCCCAAACCATTCTTTTGAATCCATTGACTCACAGTGACCCTGCAAGACAGAGCAGAACTGCCCCATAGGGTTTCTGGGGCTGTAAATCTTTATGGAAGCAGACTGCCTCATCTTCGGTCGAGTGACTGGTGGGTTCAAACTACCGACCTTTTAGCGGCCCAATGTGTAACCCAGTATGCCACCACGACTCCTTTATGGGGTATACCCTTGCCCTGTTCAGCTAAAACACAAACACAGCAACTTTACCTTTTCTAACCTTACAGAGGATCTTCATGTTTAGGCATACTTGTTCTTCTTCTCCAGGGTCTGATCCCTCCTGACATGTCGTAAGTATGAGAGATGAAGTCTGGCCATCTTGACTTAGAAGGAGCACCCTGGCTATACGTCTTCCAACACAGATTTGTTTGTCTACAGTCGATGGAACTTTTAATATTCTCCTCTAACACCATTAACTCAAATGCATCAATTCTTCTATGGTCTTCCTTATTCAATTACCATATGGCATAATGGTTAAGAGCTGTCAAGTCGGCTCTGATTCACAGTTGCCCTAAGAGCAGTCGAGTAGTTTCCAACTCACAGGTGCCCAAGATATGGTTTCCAAGGAACAGATAGATGGTGGGTTTGAACCACCCACCAGTGCTTATCCCATAGCGCCGTACCTCTACCTAATTCAACTGGAGCACAACAAATCTTACCTTCGAGAACACCCCTCTTCAACGTAAAGATTCTGTAAGTACATCCCAGAATTCAGTAATGTTAACATGAACACACGTTACATGAACAGCACATTCCCAATTGTACACTGTGCACGGGGACTGGACGTCTGACAATGGGGACTCTGCCAGGCACCTCCAACTTCCTTTTCTTTGCTAGGCTACACTTGAGAGCACTTAACAAGCATTAATGGAGAAGCAGGACACCCTGCTCCACAGTTTTCAAAGCATGGCTCAGAAAGCAGCAATTGAATTTTCCTGACCCCAGACAGACATGAAGAGGAAAACTCAACAACAAAAAGTCCTTCTGTCAGTCATTTCACTTGGGGTTCCTAATCTTACACTGCTACTTTCTGCATCAGGAGAAGAGAAACATAAGATAGCTTCTATCCCCTGGAGGAAAATGTAGCCTCCAGATGAGAAACAGGAACAGGAAGGAGCTCAGGACTGTGAGCCAATCCTGGAAGGACATAAGATGCAATATGCAAATTTCTCACTCATGAATTACAACCTGCAAACCACACCCCTCCCAGGACTGAAATCTGAACTACATTAAAGCTGGAAGTGGTTTCAATTAACCTCAGATTCACAAACCTCAACTTAATGGCAAAGGAAAAGCATGTATATTAATCATCAAAGGGATAGCTCTGGGTGTACTGTCTCCCTGTTGATATGACTTCCAGCATACACCAAATTTAGATGGAAGCTTCAATCTTATACTCAAAGCCTGAATAAAAAGGCCTCTAATACACCTTCCCCATCAATCTGTCGTCTCCTTAAGTGCCAGCAAGGCGTGATGGCTATATGTCTAACCGAAGGAAATGCGGTTCAGTCCTGCAGCACCATTTTCACGATGGTTGGTGTGTGAGGGTTCACACATGTGGTTCTTGTGCAAGTCCATTCCATGGAGAGTGTCCCTCACCATCGCCGGCACTTACTCACCCTTCAGGTCTACAAATGAGTACATTCATGGCTCAACTGACAGGCCAGGAAGGGGAACACCAATGGGGGTGGGGGTGGGGCATGCAGACCTTAAAACAACCAACCATTTGAGATCCCAAGAGTAGTGTGTACCTAAGGAGTAGGCATACATTGTAGGGACTAGAGTCAATGAAGTGAAACAGAATGCATATGAACTGCTGAATGGAAAACTGATTTGCTCTGTAAACCATCACTCAATTCACAATAAGTCAAAAGTAAAGAAGGAAGGAAACCTGTCTACCATGGGTCACCCTGTTTACATTTGAAATTCTGGTGGCAAGTCTTCCAGAATCGCAGCAGCATGAAAGGCACCACACAAACTTAAACCAGTTAAGAGTGGTGGCAACATGCAAGGTCTTCAGAAAGTTTGTGGGAACAGGGAACTGAAAGGGAGTGGAATTTCCCCCCTACAAACTTTGTGAAGTCCTCTTGTATACCCCCTGCTTTTTAGTTAAACGTAGCTTGGTTAAATTATATATAAATCAAGTTATTTCTTGACCTAAAAGCTTCACTTTCCATCTTCATCCCGGCTGAAGTGATCATCTCTTCACTTAAATACTCCCCTCATCTCTCTAACTGTTGAGTCTGATGGATGCTTTGTGTGTCTCAAAGGCTCCCTTCTCTATGGTATCTCTTCATGGGCGCCATCTTGATCTCCCCCTTCCCTGGGTGCCAGCACACACTATACATTCATTATACTTGCATTGCGAAATGACTTCACAGTGCTCTTTAGTATATATCCATTGTATATATCCCTGTCAGCTCCCAGATAGATTAGACATTTTTAGGGGAGGAGCTGAATTTTTTGAATTTCTGAATTTACTCAACTGCCTGGCACTGGCCCGGACACATCAGATAGATATACACATATGTATTGTATTACATCCTAAACTGTGGTCTTGCTTATAGCTGTTCCTAATGTCAGTGTTGGCCTCTAACATAAGACTTCGAGAAGTCCAACTCTTCTCTGTTGTTTAAAAAGGATGTTGTTGTTGTTAAATGCCTTAGACTTGTTTCCAACCCATAGGGACCCTTGTATAGAGTTTCCAGGGAGCCGCCAGTGAGCTTGAACCACCCCCAAGATTCAAATAAGTTTGCAATTTAGTGCATTAACCCACAGCGCCACACCAGGACTCCAAAAAGGATGTTAACCTCTGTAAATATAACCCACTGACTTCAGAAAAGACTTAGAGGCAACTCAATAATGGCCTTGGAACAACTGTTCATTCATATGCAAAGATAAACAAACAACCACAGAGTATATACAGCTAAAGGCCAAGACATTGTACAAACTCAGTGTACTAAAGTTGCTTGCCACAGGGGTATTGTTGTGCTTAAAGTCCCCTGGAGTTAGTTCCCACTCATAGTGACCCATTTCCCAGGAGCAGCTGGTGGGTTTGAAATGACAACTTTCCCGTCTAGTGTTTATCCTGTAGTGCTCTAGAGGCACGGGTTAGCAAGTCTGATGCTACTGTACCTGTCTGCTGGAATTGGACCCATAAACACATGGTTGGGAGTCCTGGTGTGGTGCTGTGGGTTAATGCGCTAAACTGCAAAGTTATTTGAATCGCAAGGTTAGTGGTTCAAGCTCACTGGCTGCTCCTAGGAAATCCCATACAAGTTCACTATGGGTTGGAACTGACATGAAGGTACTTAACAAAACAACGCATAGTTGGTGAGTAGTAGGAACCACATTTTTCTCACTGCTGGAGTAGGAATTTATAGCTAGGGTAGGGGAGGCCCATGTGGTAATGGATTCTAGATGGGCACACCTGTATCAACTCATGTTTAATTTGACATACAGTTGGTTCCACATACATAAATCTATAGTTAGATGCATAATGCAAATGACTACACATACTTATTTCCTCTGTCATCTGAGAGGGCAAAGAAGAAATGACATCCCAATAGCAGTGACCAGAAATCTTGGTTTCTGATATTATTCTTCAATAAAAGGAACCAGGGCTGGAGAAGTTAGTGACTCATTTAAGGATTGGGGCTGCAGGAATACAATGAGCCAGGGCCGGAAGATCTTTTAGTATCAGAAAGAAATGAGGTGCTAACACCCATATACAAAGAGTTTCAAATACCAGCAGGGTCACCTATGGTGAAGAGGTTTCAGGGGAGTTTCCAAACTAACAGACTAGGAAGAAAGGCCTGGTGATCTACTTCTGAAAACCAGCAGCCAATGGAAATAAAATGAATCACAAAAGAACACTCCTGATACAGTGCTGGAATAAAAGCCCCTAAGACTGGGTGGCACTCTACAATGACCACAGCAATGGACTCAAACATGTAAGCTCCATGAAGATGTCACTGGTCTGGGCAGCATTTATTGTTAGACACAGGGTTGTCATCCCTGACCTTGACAGCAACTAACACCAACATGAAGTAGATGCTATTATCCCCATTTCACAGATGCATAACCCGAAGCTCAGAGAGAGTAATTAATTTCCCAGGGCCACAAATCTTAGGTCAGGATTCAAACACAGACAATGTGAGGCAGAAACCTCACACTCCAACTCACGAACTCCCTGCTCTTCTTGCAAGATGCAAGCTCCAGAGAGGATGTGTTCCTGCAATTCAAAAGTACTCACTCCTAACAATGCAGTTTCTTTCCTCATACTTTTTTAAAAAAGTAATCCTGAATGAAGTTCCTCACAATAGCTATATTGGTGGCACACTTTAATAAGCGAAAATAGAAACCAACCTCTGAGGACTAAACTGCAAGCGAAACAATGCAATTCTTTACAGCAAGGATTGGCAAACTACAGCCTGAGAGCCAAACCTGGCCTGCCACCTGTTTTTGTAAATAAAGTTTTATTGGAACACAGCCATACTCATTCACAGTAAGTCTGTAGCTACTTTTGTACTAGAACTACAAAGCCCAAAATATTTACCAGTTAGTCATTTCCAGGAAAAGTGTGCCAACCCTGGAATTAGAGAATAAAATTCAGGCAAATAAGACATTCAAATAGTGCCAAGTCAGTTTTACTGTGGTGGTGGTGGTGGTGGTGGTTATGTGCCGTGGAGTCGGTTCCGACTCATAGCGACCCTGTGGTTTCCGAGGCTGTAAATCTTTATGGGCGCAGAAAGCCCCATCTTTCTCCCGCTGGTAGTTTCGAACTGCTGACCTGAAGGTTTGCAGCTCGATTCATAACCACTACGCTACCAGAGCTCCTTCTTACTGTACAGGTAACTATATACCAGATTGCAAAAACTCTATGGGGGGAAAAAAGGTAAAAAAATCTTTTGAATAATTCTTATATTTATTATATGTTGAAATAATAATATTTTGGACTAAGGACAAAAACCAAAAAACCCAATCACTGCCACTGAATTGATTCTGACTCACAGGGACCATACAGGACACAGTAGAACTGCCCCGTGGGGTTTCCGAGGCTGTAACTCTTTACAGAAGCAGGCAGCCCCAGCTGTCTCCTGTGGAGCAGACGGTGGGTTCAAACCACCCACCTTTCAGTGAGCAGCCCAGTGCTTAGCCCAATGTATCACCAGTGCTAATGTTGTTATTGTTAAGTGCCAGCGAGTTGGTTCTGACCCATAGGGATCCTGTATAGGGTTTCCAAGGAGCGGCTTGTGAGCTTGAACTGCTGACCTTGCAGTTTCAGTTGACTTTGCAGTCCAGAGCATTAACCCACGGCGCCACACCAGCACTCGACTGGGGCTAATACATTTTGGATATACTGGGGCCAAACACAATATAATAGTAACAACTCATTCGTGTCACTGGTTTTACACTTTCTAATGTGGCTATGAAGTCCTGGTGTGGCACCTTGGGTTAATGCGCCAGACTGCAAAGCTGTTTGAACTACAAGGTTGGTGGTTCAAGTTTACCAGCTGGTCCTCGGAAACCCTATATAGATGGTCGCCATGAGTCAGAACACCTCGGTGGCACTTAACAACAACAACAACAATTAAGGAAACGTCAGAGTACAGATGTGGTTCACATGATAATTTGCAGTCCTCAGCATCGCCTCAAGAAACTAAAGCGGAGCCTCCACTACATACAGACTTGGGAGGATGAAAGAACCACAAGGCTTAAAATGATCAGTTTTACTCATAGATACCCAGAGTCTGATATATATCAATGAGTCGTCAGACTATTTTACCATAGGGCTTATCTCTTAGCATCTATTATTCAAAGATGAAAAACAAGACACAAACCATGGAAAGAGTTATCTAAGCTGTTCTTGAGACAAATGAGTTTGAACAGATAAATTAGACACGATGAATTTCCCTTTGCTTAAAAAATAGTAGCATTAAACATCAGGACAATGATTCTCCAGCATAACATTTACTAACTTTATTGTTTTGATAACTTACATCCAAATGAGTTTTTAAATTATAGACCCCCATGAGATTCCTAAGTCAGTTGTTGTTGTTGTTAGGTGCCATTTAGTTGGTACCCACTCAAGTCAGTTAAGTGCATGCTATTAAAAACATTACCTTCAGAACCTCTGAAGTATCTTGGTGCCTAACTGAGGACAGAGGTAGGATTGGAACAGAGTTAGACTGCTGTTGTTTGCAGGTGCCAGCCAGTTGGTTCAGGCTCCAATATTGTGGATTAAAAACAAAAAACAAAAAACAAAAAACCCAATGTACAAAAGAATGAAACAGTGCCCAGTCCTGCACCAACCTTACAATGAATGGTTATGCTTGAGAGCTATATAGAAAAGACCAAAATGGGGGCAACACTCACTCCAACCCTCTATTTTCTTCCTCAAACAGCCTTGTAACTGCTTGGGCATGTTCCGCACAAGCACATTCTCTTTCATTGTGTCCCTGGGGCTTTTCCGCACTTAGAATCAGTCACTATTGTGCGACCTCTCTCTCGTACTTGTTTTCAACACCGAACCACACAATGTAACATCTGGTGGAATATTTCCTCGATGACAAGAATACAGCCCGGCTCGCCTTGAGATCTCGTTCTTCCATTCTTTCCTTCCTTTCCGGCTTCCTGCCTGGAACAACCTGAATGGCACCTGGCGCTCTGACCACCCGCCCCCACCTTCTGATGTCCATGTGGTGGAATGTCACGCACAGTGGCCTTCCTTCTCTCCCGGGACTACGCAGAGAGTGAACGCCCATCATGCCATTCTCACTACTGTTACTATTGTCACTATTGTTACGTAGGAGCCCACTGCTGCTGCCGCTGTGCAGATCCAGCTCGTTGGGGGTCTTCCTCTCTTTCTCCGACCCCCCTCTACCAACATGATATCCTTCTCCAGGGACTGGTCCCTCCTGATAATATATCTGAAAATGAGAGATGACGTCTGGCCATCCTGGCTTCTAAGGAGCATTCTGGCTGCACTTCTTCCAACAAAGATCTGTTTGTTCTCTTGGAAGTTCATGGTTCTTTTAATATTCTCCGACAACACAACTCAAATACATCAATTCTTCTATGGCATTCCTTATTGACTGTCCAATTTTCAAATGCAAATGAAAGTTGAACAATGGATAAAGAAAAGTATAACAACTTGATATGACCACATCACTTTTATATTTTTCAAAAGAACTAGTTGGTAACAATTTGACAATAAGAGAACTGCTCTTCCAACATGTAGTGTTTGCAAAGTGCTATTTCAGAAGGTTTCAACCTCAATTTTTAATCATTCATTAGCAAATCAATCTACTGTTATTACAATATTGTTCGTTAACTTACATAAAGTACCGGTTTTGTTTCTTTCCTGTTACTATCCAAATCATGCTCAATGGATAAGGAACTGCATTTACTTAAACCCTTCTTTCAAACTATTATAAGGCCAAAACATCTATTCAGAAATTCTGAAACCACATCCCTGTTATGAGCTCTCCATATTATTGACAGGAAAACCTGAGCATTTTTCTCTCCATCCCTTTCTCTCCTCATCCAGCAGAGCCCTGCACCATCGCTCACTAATAGATCTCTAACTGTATTCAGGGACCCATCTCTGTGAACCCATTCACCTTAGCCAAAGTTCCCTAGCTTCCTGGAGAGTGAAGCTCAAACATGGCATCAGTTCTGATGCAGTTCTCTGATTCCCACCAGGACCAGTGAGATGAAAGGTAAAACCTACTGAGGGACTGATGGCCCTTCCCAATGAAAGGTAAACATGCTCCCCCCCCACCCCCACCCACCCACAGCCCTCTTCTCAGGGATAAACACCTGTCCCTGCAAAAGGACAAGAATCTTTATTCAGAGATGTATCCCCAGGCAGTCCAACAACACCTGGCATAGGAGGTACTCAGCAAATGTCTATTGAAAGAACTGAAGGAGGCTGCTCTGGTGGTTGTGATAGCTGCAGCAATGGCAACCCTTTTGTAACCTTGAAGCCTTGAAGGAAGGGCCAAGATATACATGATAGTCCAGGCTCTAAACATATACTTCTTATTAAATGTGATCATTCTATGTAAGAGGGGGCTTCAAAAAGCTCATGGAAAAACTCCATTATTTTAATCCGTTTTCCACCATTTTTCTGAAGCACCCCTCCTTCCAAAAAACTGTAGTACGCTGTTGGCTAAGCTATTCTGTGTCTTATCACTGAAAAGTCAGAACCTGTCCAGAGGAAGAGGATGGAGGTAGCCAGCGCATGTGACATGTTTGTTGAGTCCCTTGGTAAATGGGAGAGGTCGAACGAATGGAAGAAGGACTGATGGATTACTCTTGGGGAGGAGATGCCAGTAAAAAGAACTTGGATTCCAAGGAGATCAAGGCCACATAGATTAACACAAGACTGGGGTGGCGGTTAAGACTCAGTGGTGAGTCTTGAAATCTCTAAAGGGCAATTCAGTGTGGAGCAAGGACTACAGTGTGGGTAGGCAGCAAAGAGCAGTGGTCAATTCAAATCCAGGTCAGAGACTTGGCTCCCTGGCCACAGCGAAAGGTGTGGTCTCTTCTGAGGCAGCTCTGGTGGATGATTTGCGCTTGAGTTATGTTTGAACCTACTTAAGGACTGCAGACAAAGACCTTGCAATTGCTTCCTTAAAGAAAACTCCATGGAACTGTTCTATTCTGTAGCACACACGGTCATCACGAGTCAAAATCAATTCCAAGGTAACTGTTTGGGTTTTTTTATGCACAAGAATAGATGTGGGTTAGGCTCTCAGGACTCCAAATGCAGGGGACTGTGAAGGATGCAGGCAGAGAACGCGCATTGTGAAGGAGGCAGTGAGCACTTGCGGAGGATGGAGGCTTGGTAAATTACAGGGTGAGGTCATGTGCTGCAATGGGGAGGTGAAGGTTAGGGTTAGGAGTTTGGGCGGTGTCTTAAGATAGAGTCAGTGACCAGCAGGCAGGGGTCCTGTGAGGACAACACATATATATAGTGGGATGGATCGGAACACAGGAAAGAAGAATGAATGGAAATGGGAAACCCAGGAAGTGGGAAGAGCACTGTTACATCTGGGGGCTTTCATTACATCTGGGGGCTTTCAATCAGTGTCATGAAACAAAATGTGTGTGGAATCGTTGAGGGAAACTAATTTGTTTTGTAAACTTTACCCAAATCACAATGTTGTTGTTGTTGTTAAGTGCCGTTGAGTCGGATCCGACCCATAGCGACCCTGTACAGGATTTCCGAGGGTGTAAATCTTTACGGGAGTAGAAAGCCTCATCTTTCTCCCGCGGAGCGGCTGGTAGTGTCAAACCGCTGACCTTAAGGTTCGCAGCCCGATTCGTAACCACTACGCTACCAGAGCTCCATAAATCACAATAAAGGTCTAAAACAGACAAATACATTTCTTTATAGTGTCTAATGTTGTTGTTGTTAAGTGCCGTTGAGTCGGATCCGACCCATAGCGACCCTGTACAGGATTTCCGAGGGTGTAAATCTTTACGGGAGTAGAAAGCCTCATCTTTCTCCCGCGGAGCGGCTGGTAGTTTCGAACCGCTGACCTTAAGGTTCGCAGCCCGATTCGTAACCACTACGCTACCAGAGCTCCTTATAGTGTCTAATACAACCATGATATCTAAGTCAAAGAAAAGTGTATGGCTACTATCCAGAATCAGGCAGGCTAGTAGGTAGAGGATGGATCAGTTAGGCCAGACGCCTCAGGTTCAAGATGAAACAGTCACCTGGGAGGCTGGTACATACTTGGGCTCACTTTGTGATCACTAAAATTAGCCCATACTTGTGATCTGGACAGCTTTTAACACTGATTAATTGAACAAACTAACACTAAAAGCATTTATTGATGACTATCAAAGACTTCAGTATGGATTGCACCTCAACCTAAATCCTCACAATTGGACCCATAAACAACATCATGATAAATGGCGAGAAAACTGATACTGACAAGGACTGTATTTTACCTACACCCACAATCAATGCCCAAGGAATCAGCCATCGAAAAATCACATGACATATTTTGCATCAAGCAAATCTGCTACAAAAGACCTCTTTAAAATGTTCAAAAGCAAAGATGTCAGTTTAAGGAGTAAGGTGCACCTGACCAAAGCCATAGTATTTTCAATCGCCTCATACACTCAAGTCCTGATGTGGCGGTATAGGTTAATGTGCTGGACTGCAAAGTCAGTTTGATCCTCAAGGTCAGAGGTTCAAACTCACTAGCCGTTCCTCACATACCCTATACAGGATTGGAACTAACTTGATAGCACTTAACAATAACAGCAGCAACCTATACATGCAAAAGTTGGACAATGAATAAGGAAGATGGAATAAGAATTGATTGATGCCTTTGCAAGAAAAGAAAATGAAAGGAATCCAAATTGACAAAAAAGAATGAAAACACTTCTATTTTCTGATGATATGATCCTACACATAAAAAACCTCAAAGACTCCAGAAGAAAATTATTGGAATTCATTGACAGTCAGCAAAGTGGCAGGGTACAAAATCAACATATAAAAATCAGTTGGATTCCTTTACACTAATAAAGAGAATTCTGAAAAGGACATCAGGAAAGCAATACCATTTACAACAGTCACCCAAAAGATTCAGTATTTGTGAATAAATCTAACCAGAGAAACAAAAGACCTACACAAAGAAAGTTACAAAATCCTACTACAAGAAACCAAAAAAAGACCTACAGAAATGTGTGTGGTATTGCGGATTTGAACCACAAGTTGGAGGTTCAAGCTCACCAACTGCTCACCAGGAACCCTATTCAGGGTCTCTATGAGTCGCAACTGACTCTACTCTATGGCACTTAACAACAACAAAAACAACAGCCCAAAGCCATCTAGAGATAATAACGCTATCCCAATTCAGATTCCAACGTCATTCTAAAGAAATAGAAAAAATAATTACTACCTTTA